>NW_004955541.1:1217292-1274088 GCF_000276665.1 Chinchilla lanigera | reverse complement strand
GGTGGATGGGTGGATGGATGGATGGATTGGTGGATGGGTGGATGGGTGGATGGGTAAATGGATGGATGGATGGGTGGATGGATGGATGGGTGGGTGGCTGGGTGGGTGGCTGGATGGGTGGATGGATGGGTGGCTGGGTGGATGGATGGATGGATGGGTGGATGGGTGGATGGATAGATGGATGGATGGGTGGATAGATGGGTGAATGGGTGGATTGGTGGCTGGGTGGATGGATGGGTGGATGGATGGGTGGATGGATAGATGGATGGATGGATGGATAGATGGGTGGATGGGTGGATTGGTGGCTGGGTGGATGGATGGGTGGATGGATGGATAGATGGATGGATAGGTGGGTGGATGGGTGGATGGATGGATGGATGGGTAGGTGGATGGGTAGGTGGATGGGCAGGTGGATGGGTAGGTGGATGGGTAGGTGGGTGGATGGATGGGTGTAAGGTGGATGAGTGAAGGGAAGGATAGATGAAAGGAAGGGAGGAAGTAGAAAGATGGATGCAGGGATGAGTCATTGAAAGGAGAGTTAAGTGGAAAAAGAAAGGTGGGTGGGGAGCACAGTGGATGGGTGAGAGAAGGGCTGGTGGAAGGAAGGAAGGAAGGAAGGAAGGGTGGATGTGAGGGTGGCTAGGCAGATGGAAGGTCGGAAGGACGATGAACAGGTGGGTACAGGGTGGATGGATCGATGGTAGAGTGAGAGGAAGGGTGAGTGTAATAAAGGATGGATGGGTGATGGGTGACTGGATGGAAAGAATAAAACATGGTTGGTTGGTGGGGCTGAGTGCTGTGGAGGGGACAGAAGGGTCCAGGTGGGCTCAAGTTCCTCTCAGCCTCTGCACTTCCGGAGGTCCTCTGTTCCTCCCCGCTCCCACCCGCGGCCCTGTGCCTCCTCCTCCGGCCCGGCAGCAGCAGTCGCCCTCACCAGCCCTTCAGGGATAACCGTGCAGCAGGCTCCCCCTCCTGAGCGCCTTGTTTTGGGGACCAGCAAAGCAGGAGTGCCCAGAGCCACACCAGGGCTTCCCGTCAGCCAGGTGAGGCCAAAGGGAGCTCAGAGCCTGGGCCCGATGGGATGTGCTGTCCAGGCTCCAGGTGGGGACGGAGGCAAGTCCCTCTGGGCACCCAGAAGAGGTGGCCTCCTGGCACCCCCTGGCCTGCCCACTCAGACTCCGCATCGCTATCCCGGGAAGCCGCGCTGCTTCTCCCGTTCCCTGTGGAGGCCACGAGGGCGGGAGTTGCAGGGCCCTGAGGGCTGGGAGCAGAGAGGGGACACGGACACTTTGGAGGAACGGAGAGGAAGACCTGGGAAGGAGGGAAACCGGTGGCTTCACGTAGCCCTGCAGGTGAGCGCCCAGGGCACTGGGTCAGCGGTGACAGCCAGCATCTCTGTCCCTGCAGTGACAGGGCCAGGGGCGCGGAGAGGTGAGGGCTCACTGCAGGAAAAGGCTGGCCTGGAGGACTGGAGGCTGCAGTGTGCTCAGCGGTGGGGGCCCTCCAGCAGCCGGGCGACAGGCGCTGCCCCTGTCCTAAAGAGAGCAGGGCCCCGCGGCCCCGAGGTGTCCGGCTCCCATGGACTCCTGGCTTCTGCAGCCTCCGCGTGTTCTCCCGTCTCCACCTCTTTGCGTCTCTGTCCCTGCGACACTGGCGTTGGTGAGAGGCGCCTCTCCTGTGAGGGTCACACGCGGTGTAGGGGCGGCCCCAGAATGCACTCCAGGTGGTCTGGGGCTTGCGGGGCTTTCCTGCCTTGGCCTGGGGCCCCGTGGCACGAAGGCTCGGGAACAGGGATGGGGAGGAGTGCGGCAGGGACGACCGAGGAAGGGGTCAGCGTCACTGCTGTCATATCCTGCTGTGGTCATTCAGTTGCCCCAACTGCAAAGGAGCCTGGGAAAAGGGATAAGCCTTGTGCAGGAGAAGGATTTCTCTGTCTCAGACACAGCGCTCCGTGAACGGGAATCCCAGGGCTGAGCAGACCATCTGGCAGGCCTGGCTAATCAGCATCGGGGAAAGCCAGGCAGTAGCTAAGTGCATGCACAAGTGTGTGTGCAAAGGCGTGTGTGTGTGAGTGTGCCCCTGGGAGACCTTGGCAGGCTGGGATCTGGGCAGAGCCGGGGAGCCAGGAGGGCCACACCCGCAGGCCAGAATGGACGGCAGGATTTCAGGGTCTGTTCGGGAAGTTCCAGAAAACCACAGCTGCCCGCAGGGTGGTCTGTCCCAGGCGGAAGGGGGCCCTTTACCCTCAGCTCCTGCTGCTTGCCTCTCCTAGTTGTGCAGGATGGGCACTGTGCAAGTCCCACGGTGTCCGTCGTGGCCACGGATGGACATAGAGCCCAGAATGGGGTGACCTTGCCAGGGCGGACGCCCACCGAGCCCAGCTGTGGGGCTGGGAAGAGGACACGAGGTCTGAGGAGCTCACAAAGGTGTCTGCCACAGGTGTCCCCTGAGACAGCACGGTGCCCACACCTGGGGCGCGACGCAGCGTGCGGGGTCTGCTGTGCACCGCGCCTGACCTCGGAGGCCCAGTGCCGGCTGCAAACAGCTGACGCACACTTGATCCCGGCGGCCCTGTCATCCTTCACCCGGACGGGCCTTCAGCAAATGTAAATACGCACTCCGGCCGTCCCAGCACCGCTCCCGCTCCTCCTAATCCCCCAGACCGCTGGAGCTTTCAGGGCTCAGGGCAATTTGTAAGGCCGCATTTCAGCCTTGCCTTGCTGGAGCTCTGCGGGGGCCTGTCTGCGTGTGCCCGGGCTCCGGAAACCACAGGCTGGACTCCCGGGTGGGGGCAGCTCGGCACCCCAGCCACAGTGCGACCCAAGTCTGCAGGAGGCGGAGGGCTCCCCGCCAGAGACTGCTGTCCTAACTGGGGGCCCCAGGGATTGCAATGACCTGGCTACAGTCCAGGGCTGCAGCTAAACACCCGAGGGACCATGGGTAAGTCAACCCCTGTCCCAGGCAGGGGTCCCCCTTTCCTAAATGCTGCCACTTGGCCCCGCCCCAGCCACGAGAGTCTGTTCTGCCACTGCCAGGGCCCTGTGGAAGGTGCTGTGTGGCATCACTGAGCCCAGTGCCACCACGGTCAGGAGGGTGACCCTGCTCTGGCCCACGCTGCTGGGTTGGGGCCCTCCGACCCCCGACTTCTCCCAGCACCTGCTGCGATTCCTCCCCTTTCTCCGTGGGCTGACACAGATCCGGGGACGACCTGAGACCCTAGAACATGGGTCCTGGGTCCCGCGTGCCTGCAGGCCCCCGCCCACCAGCTGGCCTGTCCTGGACCCTGACAGGAGTGAGGAGCGTGTGCCGGTGCAGCTCCAGGGTCAGGACCTTCAGCTGCAGCGGCCTCTGCACTGACACACACCTGAGGGACAGCTGGCCCTCTCCACAGCTGCCCACCACCCGGGTCCCTGTGGGCTCACACGGGCAGTGGGAATCCATGCAGTGTCCGACAGCACCCAGGCCGGTCCCAGGTTGCACAGAGGGGCCGGGGCCACCTCAGGTCCTGGGGAAGC
This sequence comes from Chinchilla lanigera, assembly GCF_000276665.1. Lineage (NCBI taxonomy): Eukaryota > Metazoa > Chordata > Mammalia > Rodentia > Chinchillidae > Chinchilla > Chinchilla lanigera. Next base: position 1,270,573 of record NW_004955541.1, on the reverse strand, counting down.
AGTGCCAGCCTGGCTGCCCTGTGCACCCCGCTGCTGGGACGCCCGGCTCCGCCCGTGGCCTTCCATGGGGTCTCCCCCTTGCCCCACCCAGACGGTGCCCGTCTCTTGGGGACAGTGACCCTCGTCCTGGCCGGCACCCACGCGGTCAGAGCAACTGCCTCTCTCTGCCCTGCGCAGCAGCGCCTGAGAGCTGCCGGTCCCTGACGGCTGGAGGACGCAGACCGGACAGGCTGGCGGTCACACCCACGGGGACCCCAGCTGGGTGGGCGTGGCTCCCCGAGCATGGCTGGGCAGCAGCAGTGTGGGCCCTGGTACCTTGTGCTGCAGCTGGGCGGCAGTCGGGCCAGACGCCGCCTCCAGACGGTGGTTATCCTCCTCTTGGTCCCCGCCCGGCGGCCGTTCCCCCCGTCCCTGGCCAGCTGGGCACTATTTGGTGCCCTGCCAGCAGCCCTTTGCCCGTGTTGCCTTTCTTCCCCCGGCCCTCTGAGGCCGAGACAGGTCGCTCTCCACATCGGGATCGACGCAGCTGCTCTGGTGATGGCAGACGCCAGCAAGGCCCAGGCAGGCAGGCACGGACAGGAGCTGGGTGTGTCTGTGCCTGGCCAGGGTGTGGCCTGCCGTGCCTGCTGTGTGCTGGGTTCCTGGGACTCCGCCTGACCAGCCCGTGCCCCATGCTGGCCTCCACTCGCTGCTGAGCCACCTCGGCTGGGGTCCTTGCTCAATGTCCCTCCTAGGAAACTCCCACAAGTCACCGTTTCAGGGGCCTCTTGGGTCAGTTCATCCTAGTGCGTCAGTGTCAGCATCAGTTGGAACTTGTGAGATGCTGATAACAGGGAACCTGGCCCAGGGCTGTACAGGAGCATTCTCTACCATAGTCACAATTTTTTTGTTAATCTAGAACTGTGCTGAAAAAAGTCTTTCTTCTTTTTTAAAGGGACGGTCATGATTCTTCTTCTCTACATCTTCCATCCTGCTGTTGGAAACTTGGAGGTGAAGGCTGGAGCTCAGGCAGTCATCTTGGACCATAAGGAGGAGGACTACACTTTAGGGAGGCTGTAAAGAACCCAGACCCTGTCAACTTCCTGGAAGTGTCACCTGGGCTCTGGATTACCCTCAGTTTATGCTAAAGAATAACATACAGGGTCTCAGCCGCCACTTGCTGTTCTTTTTTTTTTAGCTCCAGGCCTGCACACAGTAGGTGCCCAAGAAATATTTATTGGAGCAAACCAGTAAGTAGCTCAAACGGCACTCCAGGGGCCTCCTATGTACACAAGGGGACTTGAGCTCCTCACCCCACAGCTTCCTGAAACAAACCAACCCTCCGTCTCTGCACTGCCCATCTCAGTTCCAAGAATCGCCCTGGGAGATCTGGGGCCGGCAGCGGGCGGCGGTTAGTAGGCAGCCTGGAGCTCCGGGCCGCATGGCTGGGTTGTAAGGCAGATGAAAACACTGTGAAATCCAGATTCCGTGCTCATTACTAAAGTTTCCAGGACGCAGCTGCACCTGCTGATGCGGGGTCCCCCGGTGTTCCTCACGCTGCAGCCATGGCCTCAAGGCCTCAGCTCCTACGCTCCAGCCACACACAGGCCACGTCTGCCGACCCTGGTGCAGGCCCCGCCCGAGGCCAGGCCTCTGCCTGAGCATTGCTGCTCAGCACATCGGCTATTCTAAACGTCACAGGGAAACCCTGGCCTGGGCAGCACCCTCTCGCCACAAAGGTACGTTAAGGCCCTTGGTTCTGCTGCCTAAAATAACCCCCCAGGGTGCTGGCGAGGGAGCGGATGCCGCACTTCCCGACACCCGTGCGGCCTGCAGTCGCCCAGAAGTAACCCGAGGCCGTCCACACCTGCGCTGGCTCCCGCTCTGGAGATTAATGGGCCGCACTCAGAGCAGACCTCCGACCTCACGTGGGAAGCTGGGAGCTCAGGAAATTGCCTGCTAATCCAAGTGGAAGATCCCAGGGCCCTGACAGTCTTCCCCCTCCCGCTCTGCAGCAGCCCCCGCATCTGACCTGAGCATCAGCTCCCAGCTTGGCAGAGGTGCAAAGCGGCTCCCCTAGGTCACTACTGATGGCGGCGTGGGAGACCCAGCTCACCCTGGGGTGCAGACAGCGCTCCAGTGAGCCAGGACTGGCCATGCTCTACGGGGAGGAAGCCGGCAGAGGACTTGGGGATTCCGGCCTCTCCGATGCTCGTTTCCGCCTGGGAGAGGTCTGGCGCCTTTGTCCCCACTGTGAGCCCTCCGCTAACTGGTGCCAGGCATCTGCAGTGCACGCTCCAGGAGAGGCAGAACCAACTTGCCAGGGGAGATGGGGTTTGCACTAAGGTTCCTGGGCTTGTGGGCAAGGTCTCTCTCCCCTGCAGACTGTGGGCTCTTGCAGGGGACGGGTGGCCTTATCTGACTGCAGGCCTGCACATAGTAGGTGCTCATTATATGCACAGGGCAGTCAGTCCCCTGCACTGTGCTTTACCTGCAGCCTGCAGTGACTGCTCCCTCTGCCTGCCTGGGACTCCCATCTGCAAGTTGCCAGGAGCTTATGGAGCTGGGCATGGTGGCTCTTTGGGAGGCTGAGGCAGGAGGATTGCAAATTCAAGCCCAGCCTAGGAAACTTAGAGAGACTCTGTCTCAAAATAAAAAATAAAAGGGGCTGAAGAGGTAGCTTCAGTGGGAAACACCCCTGGCCTCAGTCCTCGGGAACACACACTCACACACAAACTTACAACATGCTCACCTTAGTCCTGGGTAATTCATGCCATGGCCAAATATTCGAATACTTAAGAGGTTTTGTGGTCGTGCACTTCTGGCCCAGGCTGAGTCATTCCATTCCGCTCCCAGTCTCCCAGGCACCCTTAGATTTGCACTTCCTGGCTCCACTGTGGCTGAGGAGGTCACGTGACAAGCACTGGCCAATGACAGCAGAGCAGAAGTGACATACACTGTGTGCAGGCCGGAGCAGCCACATGTCCTCTGCAGACCTCCAGGCCTGGAGCCAGCAAGACTGGAGAGGCGGATGCCCTGACAGCCTTGGTTCTTAGTGATGTGCGAGCGGAGGATGCTGCTGAGCTGTGACAATCAGGTGTCGGCAGAAAGCAGATCTCGGTGCTGTTTGTTACTGTGGCGGGGCTGGGCCTCTCCTGACTAACGTGCCAAACCTCAGAGTGCCCTCTAGGAGGCGCCCTAGTTCCCTTTGCTTGGTTATGCTCCAAGAGGTACCTGAAACTTGTCCAGGAAACAGTACTGATCTCTGCCTTTCGCTCCATGAGATAGCGACGACCGTGATCCACCCGTGACCCCATCTCACTCCTCCCATCAGCTGTACACTCACTCCAAGCGTGCGCCGCGCATCATGTCAGCAGCACGTCCTTGTTGGCCGTTACATTTCTGATCCTTTGCTCTTACAAACAGGATGGCAACGAATGACCTTATGTGTCTACAACTTTCCATTCACGCAGTCATATCTCTAGAGCAAGTGAAGAGCTTCCTTTTCTTATCTGAAAAAGGAGAATAATCATAATGCCTATGTGAGCAGGTTGTTGGTGGATTCACATAATGCTGTGGATAGTATGTTCCAGGATATAGCAAGTGCTTTATAAATAAACCTATACAGTATGTAAATAAGTAAATATTATTTTATTATTAACTTCTGGGTAAATGAGTACTACACAAACAGGCAAAATAAAGCTCCAGTGGGATCCTATTTGGCAAAGAAGGGGACTGAAACTGTCAGTGTTGTCATCTATACGTCTGTATTTATGGTGTTTTTTTTTTTTTTTTTTTTTTTTTTTTAAGACAGGGTCTCGTATATAGCAGAGGCTGGCCTCAAACCCAATGCACTCCTCCTGCCTCAGCCTCCTGAGTGCTGGGATTACAGGCGTGCACCACCATGCCTGGCTGTGTTTATGTTATTGTTAAAGCAGTCACAGCCGGTTGGTTCTCCTCCACTTCTGCATCCTTTGAGAGCCTTTACTTTTTGGTCACTTGCTGTGTGTGACTCATCAGAAATAGGGAAATCAAGGTAGAACACACACAAGGGCATGTATCATTATTACTCCCACTTTACCCAAAGGCTAAAAACTATAATAATGTTATTTTTCATATCACCAAAGCTATCCGTAATGCTGCTGCTTTTTGCAAAATGGGGCAGAAATGTCAGCTGGTAATTACTCCTTAAGCAGAAGTGCATGTGCAGGCTAGCCCCGTGAAACACGACAAAAATACCACCCTTGTCCATTTCATGAATGTGTGGGGCTTGGTGGGTCCATCATACTCATGTGAGGTGCAGGACAGTCCAGTTTCCTGTGCAGCCACTGACTTGGCTCCCAGTTCTGCGGCTGCACACTTCCTGTGTCATTCACGAAGACAAGTGACAAGTGAGAACCAATTATCCCTGCAGTAGGTCAGTGACACCATAGACCGCATTCTTACAACATGACCTGAGAGTTATTTGCTGATAGAAAGCAAATGTGAGGGGCTGGGAATTTAACTCAGCAGCACAGCGCCTGCCTGGCAAGTGCAAGGTCATGAGTTAGATTCCCGCTACCAGAAAAAAACCAAAAAAAAAAAAAAGAAAGCAAATGTGAGTAATTTTATCTCAAGTCTGCAGGAGACAGATGTTTCAGCTTGTTTCAGTCATCATCATTATCACCATTACCATTTTCACTGTCACCACCATCACCCTCACCACTATCACCATCACCTTCACCATCACCATCACCACCATCACCATCACCACCATCACCACCACCATCACCACCACCACCATCACCATCACCACCACCACCATCACCATCACCACCATCACCATCATCACCATCACCTTCACCACCATCGTCACCATCACCACTATCACCATCACCTCCACCACCATCACCATCACCATTCTCACCATCACCATCACCATCATCCTCATCACCACTACCATCACCATCATCACTATCACCACCACCATCACCACCATCACCGCCACCATCATCACCATCACCTCCATCACCACCATCACCATCACCACCATCATCACCATCATCAACATCACCACCATCACCATCACCACCATCATCACCATCACCACCATCACCATCACCACCATCACCATCGCCACCTTCACCATTACTACACCACCATCACCACCACCACCACCATCATCACCATCACTACCATCACCATCATCACCATCACCTTCACCATCACCATCATCACCATCATCACCATTACCACCATCACCATCATCACTATCATCACATTCACCATCACCACCATCATCACCACGAGCATCATCACCATCATTATCATCATCACAACTACCATTTTTTGTACCTATTCTAGCCTAGAAACTGTACATACTTTATTTCATTCAACCTTGGCAACAACTCTAAGAATCAGAGTTCATGAATTCCATCTTAGAAAGAAGGAAAGTAAGACTCAGAATTTGTGTCACCTGTCCAAAGCAAAGCAATGTTTATGTGGTAGGGTCAAAATTTCAGATTCAGGTCAGCCTGAAACAAAGCCCAATGTTCTTTATGTTACATTTTGCCATTCCCTTACAAATCTCTAAGATCCAATCAAGCAAGGCTGAAGAAGACTGTAGGATTGCAATGATGATTGCGATGATGATGATGTTGGTGGTGGTGATGGTGATGGTGGTGGTGGTGATGGTGATGGTGGTGATGGTGGTGACGATGGTGATGGTGGTGATGGTGGTGACAATGGTGGTGATGTTGATCGTGATGATGGTGATGGTGGTGGTGGTGATGGTGATGGTGGTGGTGGTGGTGGTGGTGGTGATGGTGATGGTGGTGATGGTGATGATGGTGATGGTGAGGATGGTGAGGATGGTGGTGATGATGATGGTGATGGTGAGGATGGTGGTGATGGTGGTGATGGTGATGATGGTAATGGTGATGGTGAGGATGGTGGTGATGGTGAAGGTGGTGATGGTGGTGATGGTGATGGTGCTAGTGATGCTGCTGATGTGCTAATGGTGTGATGATGACAATGATGGTGCTGTTGATGATGGTGATGATTGGTAATGGTGATACTGATGATGAAAGTTGCCAGGTATGAGCGCTTTCTGTGTACCAGACATCCTTCCAAGTGCACTACATATACTACTGCACACTGGTTTTCACACAGCATTGCTTATGTCCAGTTTTCCATGAGGAAACAATGTGCATGCAGGTTAAGCCACGAGTAGCACTAAGGGCATGCTGAGCTCTGGGACCAGACAGGTCAGGTGACCTTGTGACTCTTAGTTTTAAGCAGCACAATTAGGACTTGTAATGAGAAGTAAGAACATTGCCCGACACTACATCGTGTGCACTTAGGTACGTCTCTTACTGTTGTTGCTCTTCTTACTCTCTGTGCTAGTTTGCTGCCATTACTCGCACAGCCAGCATTACTGCACTTTTCCATTCTGCAAATAACTGGTGGGGTTTTAATGGACGTCTCAGACAAGGACCAGATTCAGCAGATAGAAGGCTGGAGAGTGCAGGACCCTGTCGGTGTCTCAGGCATTGGCCCTGAGCGTCTCCATGGTGGTCTCCACGTTGCTCGGTGTCTGTGGGACATTTGCATGTGTTTAGTGTCAAGTGCACATGGTTGCCAACCCCAGAGGCGTGACGACAGAGCTCAGACACGGGAGCCACTGCCCCGAACAGCAGACTCACCAGGGAGGAGCCCAGGGTGCCTCAGCCACGGCCTCTGCAGGAGCAGCCCGAGCCTGCAGCTGAGGCCAGCAGCTCTGGGGCCTGGGCCACGCTCAGCCAGGGTTTGGCGTGGGGTCCGACTCCCCAAAAGCAGAGGCCGTGCCTCCCTTCTCTACCCTGGGCCCAAACCGGGAGCCACACTCTGTTAAAGTTGCTTTAATACAGTCATGGGCCAAACACTGAGTAAGACCAGTGCTTAAAATGCAGTGTGCTTGGCTTTGGAGATGGAGTGGGGCCGTGGAGGCTTTGAGAAGTCCGCACTTTCTCCCTCCGTGTCTTCTGCCGGGAGCTGAGGTTTCCTGCCCAGCGGGGTCCATGAGTGCTGGCGGAGCCTCCACCACGCTCAGGGACCCCTGTACCAAGTCCCTGCCCTGGGCAGGCACATGAGGGGTGGTGGTCGGCCGTCAAGGTGCTCCCACCCCGCAGGGCCCAGGGTACCACAGGCCAGTGTGTCGGGAGGCAGGCGGGGCACGGGGCAGTGAGAGCTCTGTAGGCACCAGCTGGGCCTGGGCTCGATTTGTGGCAGAGTGAACGGGGTCTGGGAAATGCCTACCCTCTTGAGGAAACTGGAGAAACCCATGGCTGCACTCCCCAGCCTCAGTTTACCCACAGTTAGCACAGCTTTGGCCAACAGGAGTCCACGCCCACTTGGCCACCGCACCACCAGGGAGGACCCTGAGCCCCAGCTCCCAGGGCCCAGACAAACACCTGCTGAGAGGACGTGGGAGGAGACATGACGCTGGGACTCTCCCGCACAGAGGGCTCTCCCTCCAGCAGCTGGGGTCTGTGCCACGCGCTTGGCCGTGACAATGCCAGGAGGCAGCCATGCTGCTGGGGGAGGGGAGTCAGCTCGCCGCCCCACACCTGCCTTTGAAGTCCAGCTGTTCAAGGGAACAGAGGGCAGCCTCCGGTGGTCAGCCTGGCATCGAGTGGAGAAGCCCACCCCCTGCCTCTCAGAGAATTTATCAACACTGGATTTCTCATACCAACTCCTTTCTGCCAAAGGAGCTGGCATGACTCCTCCTTAAATGTCTCTAGTGAGATTCACACGCATGCTCACAAGTCCAGTTTCATCATGTCACAGAGAGCCTCGCCGGCTTCCCTGCCCCCCGTCCCCAGCATGGGCCCCATCTGATTTCCACCTCTGCAATGCGCCTTCTCCGGGCAGCTCTGACGCTCGCTGCGGAGTCTGTGGTCCTCTGTGTCTGGCTCCCAGGACACAGCAGCCCCTGCCCAGGTTCTCCGTGCTGTCGCTGTGTCTCCTCTTCTCTCTCACCTGCCCGGGGGGCCCAGCTCCACAAGGCGGCCCAAACTCCTGTGCCCTGGCCCCTCCCAGCCCTCCTGCACCCCTCCTAAGCACTCCTGGGGCCCCACCTGGCGCTGCTTCCTAACCCGGGTCCTCAGGAAAGCCGGCTGGTCTGAGCTATGACAGGGTCCTTGATGCTGGCACATGCTGGTGGTTTTTATGTTCTTGTTTGGCTTTCCTGTTTTATTTTGTGCTGTTTTGTTTTATTTTTCAGTACTGGGGATTGAACCCAGGGCCTTTGTACTAAGCTACTTCTCCAACCTTTTACAATTTCTTTTTCGTTTTGAGCCAGGGTCTCACTAAATTGCTAAGTTGCCCAGGCTGAGTTTGAATTTGTAATCCTCCTGCCTCAGCTTCCCAGAGTGCTGGGGTCACAGGTGTGTGCCACCACACCTGGCTTTCTGATTTTTTTGTTTTGCTTTTTAAAGACCTAAATCCGGCTAGGGATTTAGCTCAGCGGCAAAAGCGCCTGCCTGGCAAGCGCAAGGTCGTGAGTTCGGTTCCCGGTACCAGAGAAAAACCAAAAAAAAAAAATAAAAAATTAAAGACCTAAATCACTAAAAAGAAAGCATATCAGAACAGACAACTGGGAGTGAGCCTAACACAGCAAGAACAATTACTGCAGTTTAGTTCATAAACCAAGAAACAGATCCTTTCCAATTCAGGAATCCCAGCCCTGTAACAGTTCCTTCTAGTGAGTTCTTTGTGACCCAGAGCACAGGAGATCGCCACACCTGCCGTGAACTGTGGCTGGGAATGGCTCCGAGCAGGAGAGACCTTGGGCAGAGGCAGGCAGGCCAGGCCCACAGGGGAATAAAGAGAATAATAATGACGCCACGGCTGCAGGGCTTCACCGAGCCTTTGCTCTGGCCCGTCGTGGTGCTGACGTGCTGTGCATGGCTTAGGTACTGGAAATCAGTAGCAAGCCTCCCGGGTGGACACTGATTCTGCTGTTTAGCTGGGGGAAACCGAGTCTCAGGTAGGAGTGGCCCAGCCGTCCTGGGCCTCACTGCCCCCAGGCCCTGCCTCCGCTCTGCACCCTGGGCCCCGCCACAGGCCATGGGGCCAGCCCCTCCTGAGCGCTGCGAGGCTGGGGTTCAGGGCTGCTGGAACTGCCCAGTGTGCTGTCCTCCTTCCAAGCTGGGGAAGCTTGGGGATGGAAAAGGTGGATTCGCAGAGCTGAAGCCCCGCAGGCCAAGGGAACTGGTGAGCGCTGCTTCTCTCCTGCCTTCCTGAAGCAGGGCCCTGGAGTTTGTTACATGTCACCTGGGTGTCAAACAGCACATGTCAAACCCCGGGGGCCTCAGCCAGGTCCAGCAGCCTGGGAATGAAGCCTGGGAGGACGAGGAAAGGCAGAAAAGGAAGAGACGGTGGGTGCCCGCAGGCAGATGGGCCGCAGCCGCAAGGACGGATCGACTGATCACAGCCACACGGTGCATCAGTTGATCGCAAGCCGGCCGGCCGATGCCACGTCTGCGGGCACTCGGGATGGAACTCCTCATCTCTGAGCCAGCACAGCGAGGAAGAAAGTGTCCTGCCCCTGCCTGTGACCCCAAGCCTGGGGAGACCGGGGTGCTGTCAGGACGCAGCGTGCTGCCACAGGGACACACAGGAGCGAGGCTGTGGCTCTGGCTCCATCCTCACGGTGGCCTCGGGGACACCAAGTTCCTCCTGGCACCCGGGCCAGTGCAGCGGGCACCACCTTGAACGCTGCTGTTTCCCGTGACGACGGAGCAAGGGCACCCTTGAACTCTCAGCTTACACCCGAAGCCACGCCTGGCCCGGAAGTGTCACACTCACACCTACACCCCAGCCCCGGGAACCACAGTGCAGCCTGGAAGCTTGGCTGGGAGTGTGGGGGTGGCTGCGTCCCAGGAGGTCACCGAGGGACCCCACGTCCTCCAGCCACCTTCTTACTCTGCTCTTCCCTGGGAGGAGATGGTGTGCAGCAGAAGGTGCCCACCGTGCCAGGCCGGGCTCAGCCAGGGCCGGGAGTGGAGTGAGGACAGCCAGGTCCCTCTCAGGCAGTGGCAGGGCTGGCCGTGCAGTGGCAGCTGAGTCTCTAGCCGGATGGAGACAACTGTGTCCTCTGCGACTTCGAGGAAGGGCCTCTGCTATCGTAAGCACCTCAAGGGACCCTCCTCCTGCCGCTGTACTAGTTCTGCCGTCGAACCCTTCGACTGGTCACCAACCTGGGCTCTGCCCCGGCTCACAGCCCCTGAGCATCTCCCTTGCCTTGCCTGTCCCTCCTCCAGCCGCTGGACTCCCCAATGGCCGCGCCTGCCCTGTGCAACCCACTGTCCCAGCCGGGCTAGGGCCTGATGCCTGGAAGCCCTGCTGCCCCGACCACGCAGATAAGCCTCGATTTGCATGATTGATTACATGGGTGGCAGAGAGAAACGGGAGCCAGTAACCCCAGGGACTGAATTCCACCCCGGCTGATGAATGAACCCCTTTGCCCGTCCAGCCCTGGAGGGGTGCAGGGAGAGGAATGCAGAATTATCTTAGGCCAGGGCGACTGCCCCACAGCGCCCAGCGCCAAGCCAAACACACACGTCCCGGGGGCGAAGGTGGGCCCAGACACCCCGGCCTCGGAGAGGGGAGGGATGCCAGCGTCGCCGGGGAAACGGTGCTGCTGGCTACAGGGCGCGACATCACTCCTGGACGCAGTCCCCGCGGCCTTGGGAACAGATTTTGGGGACGATGGATAAATGGGCCACCTCTCTGGGTAAACACGATTCCGCGCTCAGCTCAGAATGCCCCGGGGACTCGCAGTAAAACAGGGACCTTCAGCTGGCCCTGGTTCTGGTCTTTCATGAGCTCATCTGGTCATGCGTCTCCCAGACCCCTGAGCTAGGCACTCAGCCGGTGCGTCTCTGGTGCCCACAGTAAACTGTCCTCCACTTCCCAGTCAGCACAGGCAAACACTGTCTCCTCCAGGAAGCCCTCCGAGAACACCCCTATGGCCATCCTCTCTCCTTAATTAAAGACTCATCTCCGCACTGCTATGGGCCCAACACTCTGGGCTTTTCCCAGCCAGGAGGCTGGACCGACGCTCCCAGAGTGCTTTGGGGGAAGGTGGCCATCACTAGGAACCTGCTGCAAGAAGGCAAGGCCAGCCCCACCTGCAGCGTGTTCCTTGACAAAGTCCTTGCCTCCTGCAAGTCACAGCCGCTTGGGGACACCAGCCCTCAACCTCCCGTGGGTCAGGCAGGCGACCTGACCCTCCTCCTGGCACCCACACCCTCCGTCACGCCCTGCCGCCCGCTCCACCTGGCTCCTGCAGCATGGCGTCCAGCCTTTGGCTACTGTGAGCCGGACAGGGCTGGACGAGGGAGGTGGTGCCCTCCCTCAGGCTCCCACCTTCTGCCAGCCCCTCCCCACGGGCTTCTCCTGATCACATCACCATTTCCTTAGGGCAGGTGGGGGCTGGGGGGGGAGACAGCGGATGGGTTGCGAGGACCCCGGAATGTGTCCAACCTGTGCCCGATCCTCCGCTCCCACCAGCTGAGCTGGCTGCGGGGGACCCTGGAGTGACCCCTGCTCTTTGTACCAGCCGACGTGGCTTCTGTTCCCTGACAGTAGGTGTCTCCCCGCTGGCTGGCGCCTGGTGGATCAGTTCTCACCATCAAGGGATCTGCAACAGGGCGCCCCTGTGTGCCCCCATGTGCCCGTGGCCAGGCTGAAGGGACCAGGGCCCCCTCCCCTAGACAGCGGGTGAAGCGGGTGTGGCTAGGCACACACTGCGCCTGATGCCTGAGGCCCTGAGTTCAGGGTCCACGCCCTTCTTCTGAGGCCGCTCCTGCCCCTCGTGAGCAAGGCCTGGCGGGGTCACCCCCGGGCAGGGTCCACCTGGGGCGTCTGTGCCTCCGCCATGCGCGTAGGGCTGGGCCGGCTGCTGTGACAGCGAGCATAGCTGGGGAGGCAGGTGGGCTCTGTCCGGGGAGCCCTCCCAGGCTCCAGCCCTTTCCACCCAAGGACAAAGGGCTTCACTGCTTTAGAGAGCAAAGCAGGAAAGAGTGTGGAGAAGATGCAGGGACCCCTGAGGCCCTGCCACATCACGGGTGAGGCCCTGCCCGTGGGGCTCCTGGCCTGGCACAGCCTCTGTGTGCTGAGGGACGACAGCCTGGGGAGAGGACCTGTCCACCGTGACATCCACCAGCCAGGCTGTTATTTATTGAGCACGGGCGCAAGAAATATCCGTAGAATAAACACGAAGGGAAGGAGGGTGGCTGGAGAGAGCCGTCAGACTGTTAAATCCGGGGAGTATTTCCAGGTTGCTCTGGCTCTTCGGAAATCACTCTCAGGATGGTTCTCCCTGTGAAAGGAAAAAAGAATTGGCTGGAGGAGGATGACATTTTTCTGAAGGCTGTGGAAGGAAGTGTTTGGAGCGCTGTCCAGGATATCCGGAGCCGGGTGGATGGATTCCTCCCCAGCGGGCCACGGCCCAGGGCGGGGAGTTTATTGGAAGAGGTCTGTTCCTGCCGGACAGGTGTCCCAGAGAGGGGACACGCAGGGCTTGGCCTGGAGGTCAGCGCCCTGCATGCCCTGTGCCACCTGGAAATTGGTGGCCCCGCTTCTCAGGTGGGAGCTGAGGGTCCCAGTGGAAGGGAGTGTGGCTCCTGCACCGTGGTTTCCTGAGAATATCCGGGCCCCCACCTCAGTCCTCCTGGAAGGCGTGTGATTTGAGTTAGGAGACTCTGAGGACAGGGTGGGAAGGCTGCGGGCCCGGGGGCGGGGATGGGGAAGGCGGCTCGCTCCTCTCCCGGGGGCGGGGATGGGGAAGGCGGCTCGCTCCTCTCCCGGAGAAGAGGCACGTCCAGGCCACCGAGGCCCTCCGGAAGGGCATCCAGGTCCACGCTGGGCCTCCGGGGCTGGGGAGGGCGGCGTGGAGGGAGCACCCTGGCAGCCCCAAGTGCCACGTGGAGTCCTCCAGGCTTGGGCGACAGCCGGGTGTAGGAAGTGGACCCGACCCGGGGTGGGGCCGTGGGCAGTGACACAGCGAGTGGTGCGGCGTGGGGACGCTCGCCGGCCGAGGGCAGGGATGATGTCGTCTGCACAGAAAGTGGGTCCCCAGGGGTGGGGGCTCTGGATGAGATCAAGGTGCCTGGAGCGGGGTCACCAGAGTGGCAGAGGCTGGGAAGGGCCGGCGTGGCTGTGCCATGTGGTCCTCAGGCCTCTCCCCCTCCTGTCTGTCCCCCACCACGGCCCCTAGCCTTCTCCTGGGCGGGAGGCCAGGCCACTCCAGGGCAGGCTGGGAAAGGCAGCAGCCTGCAGAGCCCCCTTCTCCGGGAGAACGCAGGGAGATCTGAGGGGAGGCGGGGGCTGGGGAGGCCTCAGTGCTGTCAGGCTGACCTGGCCAGCCGGGGTCCTGACCCCCAGGCTCCCTTCTCACCAGGGGCCCTGGAGGCAGAGGTCCCGGGGTTTGAGGCTACATCAGTCTTGGCACTGTTGTGGAGGGCCTGGCCAGGTCACCATGACCAGTGTGCCCCATGCCGAGGTCACCCACAGAAACAGATGGCACCGCGTCGGGCTGTGGTGCGGCCCTGGCTCGGTTTCCATCTTGAATGCTCTGCCTGGTCGCCCTGTGCCTCAGCAGCTCACCTTGGGCTGAGTACAGCTCTGAGGACCAGGCCCTGCCCGCTGTGGCCCCAGCCAGGCTCTGCCTCCTCCGGGGCCGGCCTCCCGCCCCTCCGCTTGCCCGTCCTCTCTGTCGCCTCTGTCCCCTCCTGCCACCCCTGCTGCCTGTCTTACCCTCTCCTGTGAGAGCCTGGGAGGACAGGCAGGGGAAGGGGAGGTGGAGACCCTTGCCTCGTCCCCCTGTGTTAGCGCGGCCCTTTCCTCGCTGCCCGGGACTTGGGACTGTCGTCCTTTGGGAGGCAGTGAACCGGGCTCAGGCTGCTTCTGCCTCACGTCTGAGGTCAGGCCTCAAGTGAAGCTATGGCCAGACCCCCACTGGCCTGCAGGACCCCACCAGCCCTCCGCGGGGCACACCTGGGCGCTGAAGCCCTGCCCACCCACCCACACCCGCAGGGACCCAGCTCCATCTCTGTGTTTGGTCAGGGCTGCAGACTGCAGCAGTGAAGGTCAAGGCCTGAGGCCTTCTCGGGACCCTGCGCCTCTGCTATCTCACAGGACACATCGCCTGTCAGTGCTCAGATAAACCAGGGCCCCGAGGGCTCCTGGCCGGAGGACGGGGCTCAGGGGCACCTGGCCAGCAGTCCCTCGGGTCACCACTGCACACTGGCATGCCGTGACACACCCTGGCATGCTGTGGCTGCTGTGCAGCTTGAGCCCAGTCTGTGTTTGAGTCTGACATGGGCGGGGCACTGTTCACATCCCTGCCAGAGCCCCGTGGAGGACACTGAAGCCTCACCTCAGGGACAAGGCTGTGGCCCAGGGAGGTCAAACTGTCTCCCTTTCTGTGCTCTGCCGGGCTGGGCAGGGACTTCTTCCCTCCTGGGGTCGCACCCCCCGCATGCGTGGCTGGCTTGGGAACGGGATCTTTGCGGACCAGGACGAGGTCCCCCTCGTGTCTGTGGCCCTGTGCGGCCAGCTTTCTGCCATTGTAGGGAAACACCCCGGACAAGGGCCGTGAGGGGAGGTGGCCCTGGCTCACAATGCCGGGCAGGGCCCCTACCTAGACCGGAGGACCCACTGCTGCGGGCAGTGGCAGGGCAGGCAGGTGGGCCAGCCGCTCGTGTCACGGCAGGATAGTGGATGAGAGGTGGCCTCACAGTCTCCCATGACCCAAGGAGGTCCAGCCGCTCCTAGGACGGCCAGCCGCCCTGAGACCAAGCCTTTAGCACGAGCCTTGGGGACCTCGCGTGGGCCCTGGGCCTCACACAGCTGTGGCCTTACAAGGATCGCAGATGGTCAGAGGTGGCACAGCGAGGCCACCAGCCAAGGACAGCCAGGGGCTGTGGGGAAGCTGCAGAGGGGACGCAAAGCCCGGCCTCATCTAAGACATCCCGAGCCCACGGTGATGCCTCAGCCTTGGGAGCCCCCAGCGCGGACACGCTGCGGCTCGGCCTCCAGATCCAAGAGCTTGGAAGTACAGCGGTGGGGGCCGGAAGAGACCGGGGGCAGCCCGGGGCCACGGAAGCAGCTTCTCCTGTAAGATCTGCAGGCTCTGGTTTCCTGAGAATTCTGGGGCCCTTGCTGCCACCTGGGCCAGAGTGAGCACAGGGGCTGAGGTCTGCAGGACGGACGAGGAGCCACTCGTGGCTGTGCTGACCACAGAGCGGTGGCTGGCCCCTCGAGGCACTGGCGGGTCACATTTGAGACCCCGCGGGGCAGAGGAGGAGGGGAAGAAACAGAGGAGGAGGCACGGAGAGATGCAGGGTGAGCGCTGGGACCAGTGAGCGACGTCAGACAAGTTACGGATATCGATGAGGCCGCAGGGGCGAAGCAGTGTGAGGTAGGGGGTGCAGGGGGCGGGAGATGGGGCGATAGGGGAAATATGTGAGGGAGGGGGAGGGGAGGCCAGGGAGAGGGACGGCGAGCCCTTGTGAGAAAGACCCAGCCCAGCTGCCCTTGGCCGGCTGCATCTCGCCCCCACCCTGCCCTGAGAGCTGGGGATTTAGAGCAGCTCGGGACAAAGGGCGAACTCCAGAGCCCCGGTTCTCAGGATGTCAGCTCTGCGCATTCCTGCAGCGCAGCGTGAGCTCCCCCAGCAGATAGCGGGACGCGGTGAATGCGCTCAAGTCCAAGGGCCTCGCCCTGGCGCTTAATTAGGCTTTGCAGCCCCCCAGCTCCATCTGCCAACTTTATCGTGATCCCGAGCAGGACACAGAGAAGAGCTCGGATGACAGAGGATTCGAGACAGGGCGGGTTAGAACCGCCCCCGCCCACCCCCGCCCCAGGTTTTATGGGACTGGAAAACACGTCCCCTGAGGGACATCCCAGGGTGGGAGAGCCGGGCTTTACACTGAGCAGGCCTTGCTGCGGCCACTCAGTCTACTCCTCTGACCAGGGGACCTGGGCGGGGTGAGTCACTGGCCCGGCACTGCCTTCATGGCTGTAAACGCAGGACGCTCAGCTCAAGATGGATGAGCTGAAAGATGGGACGATCGGCTCAGTTTCCTGAAATAGCAGGGACAGAAAGGCCGCACCAATCGCTGGGGGAAAGGACGGGGAGTCATGCTCAGTTTAGGCCAAACAGGACCCATCCCTCCATCCGTCTGCGCATCCGTCCATCCTCCCACCCATCCATCTGCCTGTATATCCACCCATCCACCTGTCCATCCATCCACTCCTCTACCTGCCATCCATCATCCATCCATCCATCCATCCATCATCCATCCATCCATCCATCCATCCATCCATCCATCCATCCACCCATCCAGGTTGCCTTCCCACAATGCCTACACAAAATGAGGTTACCACTAGCAAAAAAAGGAGGATCAGATGTTGGGATGTCAATAAGCAGTGACTGCCAGCATTCATCAGATTCACCCATGAGCTGTTGTTGTCACCATCAGACTTTGGCATAGCAGGAGGGGCACTGCCATGTCTGGGGACCAGGTTTTCCTTCTGTATTATGGAACCTGGTCCCAGAAAAGCGATCATCCCACTCTGGCATAGGGTGACATGGGAGCTGAACACTCAGCAGTCCAGACTCCTCTACAGCCAGACCTGCAACCCGGAAGCTCACTCTCAGCTATGAAATGTGAGGTATGTTGCAAGGTGGCTCCAAGCACAGGCCCAGTCCCCCCATTTGTCCTGGACCTCACAGCCCCCTCTGTGGAAGGCAGAACACATCTCCCTGTCCCCTGACTTCAGGGTTTGATGAGAGATTTGATTCAGCCAGCAGGGCCTTACAAGGAGGAAGAGCAGCGGTCTCAGATGAGTCTGTGGCAGACTCCTCTGCTCTTGTCACAAGGGGGTCATCCCCAGGAAGCCAGTGCCCTTGCCAGCGCAGTCTGGGATGGATATGCACGAGCAGGTCTGGGCCACCTGGCTGGACTGGCTGAGGACAGTTTGTGGACACTCTGGGCTCTGTCCTCAGACTCCTGGTTTGGTGCTGGGGCAACCAGTTGAGTCAGAGCCTTCTCCCAGCTGAGTGTCTGATACTAACAGGACACTTAGAGGCCCTGAGGAGATGTTCCCTTCCCGAGCTACATCCTCCCATTTCAGGTATCCCAGCTTTGGAAGAGAACCACACCTACAAGAGCAAGGTCAGGCTCCAGGCAGAAGGAGCCTTGGAGAGGAGCACAGTGCTGTAGCTGGATGCATCTTTCCAGATGGCTTTGGCTCGCTGCACCCCCTGCCCATAGTCTTCTCTCATTTCCAAAGTTCAGCGTCAGAACAAACCCACACATTTACAACTCCAGCTTCCTTTCATTGTGTCTGTGCAGTTTACCTTCTCTCACCCTTGTGTACTTAAACTGTTTCTGTATATTTAAAGCACACTCCTTTAAAAACAGAATGTAGTTGGACCTTACTTTTTATTCAGTCTGACAATCCCAGCCTTTTAATTTGGATTTATGCCATTTACATTTAATATGGAGATGCATATAATTTAATTTAAATCTACATCTTGCTCTTTGTTTTCTATTTGTCCCATCCATTTCCTCATTCCTTTTCCCTCTTTTTCTGTCTGCTTTTTTTATTCACCAAGTATTATTACAATTCTATGTCACGTATCACCTTTGGTCAGATTATTGGGAGTATCTTATGTTGTTATGTGAGTAGTTACTTCATCACACGAACACACATCTTTGCCAGATCTCAGGAAACCACAAATGGAGAGCAGCACTTCACACACAAGCACCTCATGATTAGTGCACCCCAACTTTCTCCTCTCAGCCTTTGTGATATTTTGTCAGGCATTTTATTCCTGTGTGCATTACCAGCCAAAAGCACATTATTCTAGTTTTGCTTTGAACAGTCGATTACCTTTACAGAGACTTAAATCCCCACCTTGGTAGTTTCACTGTCTTTTCACTCACATTATTATGACAAAAATTTTTTGTCATCCTTATCAACCATCTACAATGTTTTAAGGTCTTTCTCTTTATTACTGGTGGATTTTGTTTGTATTATTTTGTTGTTTGCCATTTTGGGGATATGTTTGGTTTTAAACAACTTGGTCACCACGTGCCTTGGTGCAATTGTTTTTTTCTTCTGCTTGAGTTTGTGGTATGATGGGTTACAGCTTTTCAAATTTGGAAGCTTTCAGCCATTACACCTTGAAGTACTTTTCAGTCCCTTCCCCTTCCTGCTGAGGGCTCCAACCACATTCACACTGGGCCCCTTGAATGGTTCCATCCCTTCTGTTCCTCTCCTCCTTGTTTTCTCACTCTTTATTCTGTCTGTGTTTGCTTTGGATATTTTTGCTGTTATGGCTTCATGTTTCACAACCTTTTCTTCTCAAATGTCTATGTATTGTCCACCTATTCAGGACATTTTTCATCTCAGGTCTTGCTGAAGATGAAAGATGTTATCATGTTTGCCTCTCCCCTGACTTTGCTAGGACACGAGTGCAGTCGTCACAACCGCTGGTGCACTTGTGGCCAAGGCCACCTCCTGTGTTGTGTCTGCCGTCTTTGGTGGATCTCTCATTGTGGGTTGGGTTATCCTACTTCTCTGCACACCTTGTCATTTTGGATTGGATGTGACACTGTGAACTTTACCTTGTTGGGTGCTGGATATTTTTGTGTTCCTGTGAACGTTCTTGAATTTTGCTCAGGGGCAGTGAAGTGACTTGGTGGCAGTTTGATCTGTTCAGGTCTTAGGGGAGGTGTTGATTCTCGTCTGTCAGAGATCACTGTCCTTGTTGCCTGATGTCCAGTGTCTTAAAGTCTTACCTATGAATTAAACATACACTTCAAGTGGGCAGATAGCTGTCCGTCTGTTCTCACTGGAGGCGAGGATCAAAATCAACTTTTGGATGGTCAGTCAGCAAACGACTGATTTCAACAGTCATTTGAGCATCTGGGACGTACGCAGTGGGCTACTTCCTCATGAATAACAAAGGGGCAGTGAGCTCATGTTTTGAGTATCCGTGTGGGCCTGAGCAATGTTCTTGTCAGGTCAGGGACTCAGTATATTGTAGGTACTTGTTGAGCAGCCCCTGGACTATTTATTTGGGGCAGCTTCTTCTATGACCCGTCTGCAGACCAAATCCCAGCCCCTTCCCACACCTCGATGCGTGTGCGGCCACAGTGGCTCGCTTTAGCTGATCCCGCTCACCCCGGGCAGCGCTTGGGCATCCACCGTGCAGGGGGTGAGCGTGCCAAGGTGGGGTGCACAGGAGGGGCTGCAGGACCCCACACATCCGTGAGGGGCAGTGCCCCATGGTTCATACGTGCACTGTTCAGTGCCCACGGTTCATACCTGCACTGAAGAAGCGAGCTGTGACGTCGCCCTGGGCGGTCTCAGCACCTGCACTCGTCACTCCAGCTCACTAGAGTCCTGCTGCTCACTCACCGCGACCCACGACCCACGACCCACGACCCGTGACCCATGACCCACGACCCATGACCCACGACCCATGACCCACAACTCTGTGGATGGGGCAGGGTCATTCTGGTCTCGTAAGTTAGCAGTTTCTCTGCCCCTGCTGCTTATTCTGTCCTTTGGTCCCTACAGCTCCCTCAGCCAATCAAAATCCTCATGATGTCCCTTTGTGGAGGAGAAACTGTCAGGGGCAGGGCGCATCCCCAGGCCGTGCCTGCTGACCTTACACAGCACAAGAAACGGTGGCTATTACAACCACCGCTATGTTTATCTCCAGAGCTTTTCTTTTCTTTTCTTTCATTTTTGCGAGGAGGATACTGGGGGTTGCAGAGTACTTTTCACTGAGCTACACTCCCAGCCCTTTTTAATTTTTTTTTTTTTTTAACAATAGTGTCTTGATAAGCTATGAAGTTGTTCATATTGGGCTCAAACTTGTGATTTCCTGCCTCAGCCTCCCAAAGTGTTGGGATTACAGGTATGGGCCACCACACACTCAGCTCCTGAGGTTGCTTGTAACCTCTGTCACAGGCCTCTAAAGCTGCACAGTCAGAGATGGCAGAGGTGAACAGCAGGCTTTCTCAGTCAGGCAGAGCTTGGGCCAAGACCCATGTTCACCCTGACCGGGCAGCCTGGGAAGCCGTGACTTCCTCTTGTAAAATCGAGTGGATAAAGCCATCTTACAGGGCTGCAAACCCTCTCCTAGAACGGCTATGTCTTTCCCATCCCCGACAGGTGATAAAAATTGCCGCTGTATCAAGTTGCCCTTTGGAAACTGCAGGTCGATGACTGGATTGAGTGGGATGAGAGGGGAAGAACAGAAAGGAGAAGCAGAGGGGGCAGAGTGGGAGGAAGATGAAATGTAGACACACGTGTGTGCACACACGCGCACAAAGAGGCAGCAGAGGGACCCCGGGCGGGCGTATAAACAAAGGCCGGGGTCACCCTTGAGGCCCGTGCTCCGACGGCCCGGGCGGCGGTGATGAATGTGTGAAGTTATCTCATTTTCCACTGTTTTAATTGGAGACTCGGGCACGGAGCCCTCGCAGCTGGCCTCTTCGCACTGCGCTCTGGGCCTGACAGAGAGAAATGGCCCCGTAACGTGGGCCAGCTCCCCGCCAGGCCTGAGCGGCAGAACCGCTGGGACTTATAAACTTGCAGTTTCTGGGCAGATGTCGTGGAGACCAGCCCCTGCCGAAGGGAGAGGGCGCTGCAGCAGTGTTGGCCTTACCAGGCCTGGGAGCCAAGGTCGGGGCTGGGGCGCAGGCAGGGCACGGAGAGGGGTCTCCGAGCCCAGTTTCCCGACACAGCTTGTCAGGGAGCGCAGCGTGGAGAGGCGAGCGCTGGCTTCCCCTCATGGCTCCTGGGCTCTCTCTCCCTGAGCTCACTTGAGGCACAGAAGCAAGAGGCTTGAGGGGCTGGGGATTTAGCTCAGCGGCAAAAGCACCTGCCTGGCATGTGCAAGGTCATGAGTTCGGTTCCCGATACCGGAGAAAAACCAAAAAAAAAAAAAAAAAAAGAAGCAAGAGGCTTGGGGTCAGGTACACCTGAGGTCCCCCTGGCCTCAGGCAATGGGCTGCCTCTCATTCCCTTGGCCCCACCGTCCCTGGCGCCCGGGTCCCTGGGTGGGAGGTTTTCCCTGGTCGCTGTCTTGCTCCAGGCCCTGAGGGCTGGGGGTTCAATATCCCAGAGCATAAACACCTGGGTTCCCTCTGCAAATAGGAGGACTCTGAGGCACATTCTAGTGGCTTCACAGAAGCCCTGGGCACTGACCTTCGGCAGCCTGCACGGTCAACACCTCAGACGGCCCCTCTGAGGCCTTTCCTCCCTGCCTGTGCCCTACCGATGTGTCCTGGAATCTCCTCCCAGATAAACAGTATGTGACAACATCGTCACCTCAGAAAAGACAGGGCTGCATGGCTGAAAAGGTCCACAGCCACGTCTACCCAATTCCAGGACAGAGTTCTCTCTCACAAACATGGCGGAACTTCCTGGGGTTGTGGGTGGGCCTGCACAGGAGTACTTCGACAGGTTGTTTTAAACACAAAACAAATTCTGATCGATATATTTTAGGCAAGTAGAGTCCACATCAGCCACAAAGGAAAACAATGATGCTAAGATGCTAGCAAGAGTTAATGGTTTCTGGTCACGTCCCATGTACCAGACATCATTTTTAGTGCCTTAAATGAACTGGCTCTTCCAGTCCCATGAGTATCTTCCACAGGAAGCCTGTGATGAGCACCCTTTCTTGGTGGTGAGGAAAGTGAGGCTCAGAACTGCTAAATCATCTCTCAGAATTATTCAGAATTACTCGCTCTACTGTGTGGCTTCTAAATGCCATGTGCTCTGCCTGAAAATGTCCGTCTGACTCATTGGAAAGTAAATAAAAATATGAACAGAGACATGAAGGTGTTACAGACTAGAAAGAGACCTATGTTTTAAAGCACAATAGAAGATATGAAAAATATTGTGAGTGCTCCTGCTCCGTGAGTCCTTGCCCTGGGCTTCTGATTGGGTTTCAGTTTTGCTGGCACTAAGGATACTGCATGGAAATGTTCCCAGAGATGAGGGGAGGGCTCCCAGATTCAGGGCCTTGCATGGAGGTGTGGAGACAGCAGTGATGACAAGGACAAAGGCAATGATAGTGATGATTGTGGTGGTGGTGATGGTGGTGATGGTGGTGGTGATGATGATGGTGATAGTGGTGGTGATGGTGATGGTGGTGATGGTGACGGTGATGATGGTGATGGTGATGGTGATGGTGATGATGGTGATGGTGATGGTGGTGATGGTGATGGTGATGGTGGTGATGGTGGTAGTGATGGTGATGGCGGTGATGGTCATGATGGTGGTGGTGGTGATGGTGATGCTGATGGTGGTGATGGTGGTAGCGATGGTGATGGTGGTGATGGTGATGGTGGTGGTGGTGGTGATGATGGTGATGGTGGTGGTGATGGTGGTGATGGTGGTGATGGTGGTGATGGTGGTGATGATGGTGGTGATGGTGATGGTGGTGGTGGTGGTGATGGTGGTGATGGTGATGGTGATGGTGGTGGTGATGGTGGTGGTGGTGGTGATGGTGGTGATGATGGTGATGGTGGTGGTGATGGTGATGCTGATGGTGGTGATGGTGGTGATGGTGGTGATGGTGGTGATAGTGATGATGGTGATGATGGTGATGGTGGTGATGATGGTGATGATGGTGGTGGTGGTGATGATGGTGATGATGGTGGTGGTGGTGATGATGGTGGTGATGGTGATGATGGTGATGATGGTGGTGGTGGTGGTGGTGGTGACGATGGTGGTGATGGTGATGATGGTGGTGGTGATGATGGTGATGATGGTGATGGTGGTGGTGGTGATGATGGTGGTGATGGTGATGGTGGTGATGGTGGTGATGATGGTGGTGATGGTGGTGATAGTGGTGGTGATGGTTGTGATGGTGATGATGGTGGTGATGGTGATGATAGTTGTGATGGTGGTGATGATTATGATGGTGATGGTGGTGATGATTATGATGGCAATGGTGGTGATCGTTAAGATGGTGATGGTAACTTCCATTGCCCCATCCTCTAGGCAGTCCTGTAATTGCAGCTGTTGCTGTTTCTCTCATTGTTCAGTCCACTTAGAAGCATTGAAGAACCATTTTTACATCTATTGGTTCACAACAGCCATACAGGGGAGCTCCCAACCATTGATGTATTGTTTTTTTCAGGTAAGTAAACTGAAGGCACAGAGAGAAAGAGACTTACCCAAACTCTCATAACTAGCAGGAGATAAAGATAACACAGACACTGAGTTTCAGGGACCTCAACCCCACCTTTCGCTCCCTCACCCACTTTTGAGGGAAAAGCCTAGAGTTGAACACTGAGGCTTCTGGTCTGCACCATTCACGTGAGCTGAGGTGTGCTCCTCTCCGAGCCTCAGTTTCCTCGTCTGTAATAGTGTAGCAGTTCTGTGCTCCCTCTGCATCCTCACAGGGCTACGTTGAGACTAAGGTAGAGGGCAAACGTGTGCATGTTGTGAATTTCATCACACCGTGAGCACGTCTTGCCCTGTCGTGTCTTTTGTGTGTGCAGATGGCTCCAGCCTCCCTGACCCATAGTCGGGCCTCCTTCAGCTTCCAGGTGGTACTGTCTGGGGTGGTACTGTCTGGGGTGGTACTGTCCGGGGTGGTACTGTCCAGGGTGGTTCTGACTCTGAGTCACCCGTGCTAACATTCAGGCTTTGTCCACCCCTGCCTAGGCCCAGGGGAGGCCAGCAGCCCTCTGTGCCTCCGTACTTCCCGATGCAGGACAGGTGGGTGTGCAGGTCGGGGTGGGGAGGCCCAGAGTCAGACCAAGGCATTCACTGCCCTGTGTGTTCCCAAGCCCAGCGCCAGGGGCCTCCATGTCCCAGCCAAGTTCTCAGATCTAGGAGCAGCTAACTTACTGTTTGTTCGTCACTCAGGGAGCATTCTTGGCCCCACCATGGCCGCTGAGCTCGGGCCGGTGGGGGCGGCCCTGCGGCGTCAGGTGGGGTCCCCGCACTTGGCTGGGCCCTTTGATCCCCACGATGTCTTCAGTGGGAACAGTGGTAATAGCTGGTGTCTATGGCCACCTGCTGTGGGTGGGGTGCTGTGCCCGGTCCTCCGGGAAAAGCACCTGGCTCTGCAGCCTTGGCTGACTGCCACGCTAAGAACTCTCGTACGTCTCCCTTCACACTGCCGGTGTAAGGCGCTGGATGCAGTTGGGGAAAGCTCACGGACACCTGTGGAAGCTTGGCGGCGGCCACCACGGTGAGCCCAAGGACGGAGATGCAGGAAATGTGGCCAAGGAAGCAGGCAGCGCTGAGCTCCGAGTACTTACCACCCTTTCTTTACTGTTCTTGTTTTCAAGCCTGTGCAACACAGTATTTAAGAAGGCGAAGTTCTTGCAGCTTTGTAGCTAGTTCTGCAAGTCAGGGTGCATCAGCTCCAGCGCCCTGCCAAGTCCTCACCGTCCTTCCCCTGCTTCCAGATGAGAGCTCCAAGCACAGGGAGGTAGAGTAACTCAGCCGAGGTCCCGGGCAGAGCCTCATTCACGCTACACCCCCACCACCCGGGCGTGGGTCACGAGGGCTCCTGGGACCTCTCACCCTGAACACCGCTGCTCTCAGCCTGCTCCGACCGATGCAAGGTGGGAGCAAATGTCAGACGCCGTTCTGTGCTGTGTGAACACACCGTGCAGAGGGTACGTTACATGACTCAGGTCATGTAAATCACAGAAGCTCTGTGGCACATACCCTCACAGAAGGTCTGTGGCACATACCCTGCAGAATCACCCAGGAAAAGCTGACCAGCCGGCTGGGGCAGGAGGGGCTCCATGGTAGAAGGACTCTTTCGGCTGGGTTTTGCCGGATGAGTAGGCATTCTCTCTGGCCAATCCTGCAAGCTCTATCTCTGCGTGACCTGGGTGGCCTGTCCTTGCTGACACCTCAGGGCTCGCCCTGCCTCCGGTTAGAAGATTCCAGGTGAGGCAGTGGTGTCTGGGCTTTGAGGGACAGAGTCTTGGAGCTCGAGGCTTGGCACGGCCACTCTGGTGCTGGTACATGGAGGAACCCCACTTCACCTCCATCTCCCACGGGGGTCCCTCAGCCACATCCACCCCAGGGCTGCGTGGATCTCCATGTCCAGGTGAAGAGTCTGGCCCTTGGCTGGCCTGGGACGCAGTCGCTGTTCTGGCTGCCCCCACCTGCCTAGCTGCTCCGGGAAGCCAGCCGGGCAGCGAAGCAGTCACCGTGCCTGTCCCTGAGGTAGAAGCCCGCGGAGCTGCCCCACACAGTACAGCCCTTCCTTTGACCCCGTGGTCCTCCCGCGTGTGCATGTGCTGCCAGGCGGCACATTTGATGTCCTTTCCGGCTTTTGTACCGCCATTTCCTGCTGGGGGCGGGGACGGGCAATTGGGGCAGAAGACTCACTTTTTGGCATCCAATTCCCCATACATGCAGAAAATCGGCAGGAATGGAGATTCCAGCTCAGACGCAAGGGACGCCGGAGACGCCGGCTTCTTTTTCCTTCTTCTAATGTGGTCAGTCTTGGGTACTGGGAGATAAAGTCCCTGTGGAAGTGGACACTGGGTCTGGGGACACTTGGGTCTTGTGTGTCAACTGTGGGAGGGCTGAGCTCGGGAGCCCGCAGGGAAGCCCACTGACGCGTGAGGGTGCAAAGCATAGCGTCTGGTCTGGGTGGCAGTAGACACACCGAGTGGACCGGAACCCTCAAGCACCTCCAGTGTGGACGGGGCCACTGTCCCCAGGCACACAGCCATGGCCCTGCAGCGTGGACCCGGTGTGTGAGGCTCGGCAAGATCTCGGCCTGTGCATGGGTGTCCTTGCCTGCGGCCAGGGTGGGACCTACTGCAGACACAGGGCCTCCAAGCTGGGTGACCCCAGAGCCAGGCTTCACCCACCTCCGGCTGGCAGTGCTGACCTCAGGTCAGAACAAACCATTGAAATGTGAACTCATCGCTCCATGGTGGTGAGACCTTTGGGGCCTTGGTGGTGTCACCTGAGAGACAGAGAGATGGATTCCAGGTGAGCTCTGTATCGCTGGGAGGTGGAAGGAGGCGATGTGTGAGCCGCAGATCTAGGTGCTGGGAGAAGGAGGAGGAAGAAGAGGAGGAGGAAGAGGAGGAAAGGGAGAGGGAGGAAGAGGAGGAGGGGGAGGAGGAAGGAGGAGGAAGAAGAGGAGGAAGAGAAGGAGGAGGAGGAAGAGGAGGGAGAAGAGGAAGAAGAAGGGAAGGAGGAGGAGGAGGAAGAGGAGGAAGAGAAGGAGGAGGAGGAAGAGGAGGGAGAAGAGGAAAAAGAAGGGAAGGAGGAGGAGGAGGAAGAGGAGGAAGAGGAAGAGGAAGAGGAGGAACAGGAAGAGGAGGAGGGCGGGGAAGGGGTGAGGTCGCACGGACAGCTCCACCGGAGTGGGGCCGGCGCAGTGTCCCAGGGGCCCGGCCCACCTCTCCCTCCCTGGCAGCTGCAGAGGTTGGAGCTGAGACGCCAGGTTCCCTTCACACTCAGGGACTCTGGGGTCGCCAGGGTCTTTAGGGTGCGAGTTGGGCCGTGGGCACTGCTGGAGCCAGTGCTACTTTGGCCTGGTCCCCGTGGACAGGACAAGGACAAGGGCTCGGTCGCCTGGAGCTGTGCTTCTCCCGGAAAGCCCCCTGGGCTGCGATGGGAGCCTGGACCCGGCCCCACTCACTGGCCATTCTCTCACCACCCCGCCCCACAAAGGGTGCCACTACGACACATGGCCGTGACCCAGCCCCGGCCCCTGTGCCCTCCTCAGGACAGTCCACCTGGGGACTGCACTTCCGGCCTGGCTGTGGCCTCTCAGGGCAGCAGACCCGTGCCCCAAACCCTGAAACCAGAGTGCGGAGCTCCGTGAACAGAGTCCTCACAAAGGCGGGGCTCGGGAGGAGAGCATCTGGTTCAGGGTCCTAAGTCCAGGGGCAGCTGTCATGCAGGACACGGGACAGGAGATGGAGGGAACTGGCCGAGTGCAGGCCGAGCTGGAGCTGGGGACACCTGGGGCCTGGGGACACCGAGGCCCCGAGCACCGGGGAGGCTCGGCCTGGCCGCATCCCAGGGCTGCTTCTCCAGCCCCCAGGCTGAGAGGGCAAGCTTTGTTCTCGTAAAGCGCCCACCCTGTCCTGTCCAGTCGACTGGACATGGTGGCCACTGGACACACGGTCACCAAGCACCCCTCTTCCTCTTCCCAGGGATCTATACAGTCAGGTCCCGCGAGGACACCGTCCTCGGTGAGTGGCAGTACTGAGCGAAGGGGCTGCTGGGCCGGGAAGTTTGCTTGTAGGCCGGCCAGGGAAACTGAGCCAGGGAGAGGGGGCTTCCGCGTGTGCGTGTGCATGTGTGTGTATTTGATCAGCATGCATGTAACACTTTCACTAAAAACACCAATAAAATGCTCTTATAGATAATAACATACATGTTATGATTTTTTGTTGGTTGCGGATTAAAACTGAGTTTTTAAAAAGTTACAAATCCACACAACCCAGTAGAAAATGTAGCCCTATATATCACATTCAATGCACTTCTCACATCATCTTTCTGCTGTTTGTTACTTCTGTATTTATTTATTTATTAATCTGTTTTTTCGAGACAAGATCTCACTTTGCAGCCCAGGTTGGCCTCAGACTCAGCAATCCTCCCGCCTCAGCCTCCTCAGTTCTGGGATGAGAGGCGCGCACCACCAGGCCTCACCCTGCTACTTCCCTCCCTGAGTTCCCTCTGGGCCCTGCCCTGCTCCACCCCTTCCCCGTGGATCTGGTCTCCAGTTCTTCCCAGATACACAGCTCGAGGAGCTCCATGCCCCTCCCGCCTGGGGAAGGAACTCAGTCTCCTGAGCCTCCACTATCAGCACCCGAGCCAGGCCTGGCGCCCTTCCCCGCGTCCCTGCCGCCCGGCCCCACGGTGCCGCGTGCAGGCCCTGCTTCCTGTCAAGCACAGAGGAGGGTGTCATGCACATCCCTACTGATTCCTCAAACCCT
This sequence comes from Chinchilla lanigera, assembly GCF_000276665.1. NCBI lineage: Eukaryota > Metazoa > Chordata > Mammalia > Rodentia > Chinchillidae > Chinchilla > Chinchilla lanigera. Next base: position 1,242,590 of record NW_004955541.1, on the reverse strand, counting down.
TTACTGGGAGAGGTCTCAGCAGCAAGCTGCCCCGCTCAAGGTCAAGGCCAAGGTCACAGCCCCAGTGGAGGTACGTGCAGCCCAGCTTCAAGACCTCCAAGTCCCACCATCCCACCGGCGTCCTCGCTGCTGTAGCTGGGAGTCAGAACCTCTGTTCTCCTGCTCCTCCCCTCTGAGTTGAACAAGAACTCATCCGGGTGTGAGGGACACGCCCGCTTCTGCTGGCTGCCGCAGCAGGGTAGGCAGACACATACCTCTCCCTCTGGCCTCACAGAGAACTTGCCCAGCTCTGCAGCAGGGAGGAGGGAATGGGATCGGGAAAGAAGGTTTGGGCGGGACCGAGCATTGGGGAGCACAACACGACTGTGATCCCAGCACTCGGGAGGCTGAGGCAGGAGGATTGTTTCGAGTTTGAGACCAGCCTGGGCTACAAAGTGAGCTCAAGGCCAGCCTGAATTGCATAGCGAGAATTTGTGTCAAAAAAAACAAAAGAAAGGAAAAAAGGTCTGAGTGGGGCTGCATCCAGGCCAGCATGGGCCACACCCCAGCAGGCATTGCTCCTATGGTCCACTCTCCAAGGACTCCACAACACACAGGCAGTGGGACGGCAGGGAGAGCCGGGCACTCACGGCAGGACTGTGAGTCAGTGCAAGCCGCGGTGAACCCGTCAGGTGCCGACGCTCCTGTGGGTGCCCCGGAGAGGCTCCGTGCAGGAGGACAGTGCTGGCCTGGCACCTGGGTGCCCCCCGCCGGCCCAGGCGTCCGAGGTGGCCCGGGACACTGTCACCCACACTCACTCCTTCGAGCCTGGCTGTGCATGGAACTCCCGAGCCCCGGGCTGTTCCCACGGTCCCCACTCGACCGTAGAGCAGTGACCCTGGGGCCACCGCCTGCGCCTGGGCCGCGCCTCCCTCTGCAGAGCAGGACAGGAGGTTCCCTGCGGGCACAGACGCCAGCAGGACCGTCTCACGTCGCTCTCCTCAGTGACAGCGCTCTGGGCTTTGATGTCTGCTCTGTGTGCCCCGGAGGGTGACACCCCGGGGCCTGCTGCTTGGCTCTGTCCTGGTCACAGATGATAACCATGTCCTTCCTCATTCTTTGCTCACAGCGCACTCCCGGCAGCCATCAGGGCGTGAGATCCGCACACGGCCGCCCGAGCGGCACAGCCCAGGGGACCCTGCAGCCAGGAGACGGTCCCCGCTTTCGCCAGGCTCCTCTCAATGGGGGCAATGCCCGTACTTGAGCCACTGCCGGGCCTGGCAAGAGGACAGGGTACCACCCTCCCTCTCTGTCCTCCCCCTCCACTCTGCCTCCTTCCCTTCGTCCACTGCCCTGGCCCCTGGCGCTCCACCCTGCCCTGGAGGCACCTGGCCCAGGCCCGTGGGGAAGACCTGCTCCTGAGAGGCTGCCAGGCCCTGCGGCTCAGAAAGCTGAGTGCTGTACCCCCTTTTCAGACCCAGAAGCCCAGGGAGCTCCTGGACCTCGGTGGGGGGGGCAGTAACAATCCAGCATGAGAATGGGGTGCGCGAGAGCCCTCAGGTCCAAGGGGAGGCCCGGGTGCCCCGAGATGGCGCGCAGACTGGCAGCCCTGGGGGCTCCGCTGCTGGGTACACGCTGTGGCTTCCTGGCTCCTGGGTCCAGCTTGGCACAGGAGCGCACAGGCCCCGGAGGACGGGGCCCTTGGGCCGGCCAGTGTAGGGTGTGCAGGAACCTGGGGCCCGGGGGCCCTGGGAGAGGAGGGCCATGGGCCTTGGGGAGAGGTTGCCCAGGACGCTGTCACGTGGGACTCGCTGGGACCTCAAGGGGGCTCTGGGCCCAGGTGACCCTTCAAGGTTGTCCCCGCCAGGGCCAAGGTGCCAGTCCCCCGCGGCCACTGTGCAGGCCACATTCCAGTGAGTTCTAGGTGGCTGTGGCCCCGCAACATCCAACGTAGCAACCAGGACCCGTGTTAGGGCACAGGACTTGGTCGGCCACCCAGGAGGGACACCGAGCCACCTCGCTCGGGGAGGGGTGCAGAGGAGGAGCTTAGCGGCCAGGAGGGCGACTCCGGAGACAGCCACGCGCACTGTCACACATCCCATGGCTGTGGGACTAGTGAGCCCATGCTTCTCTGGTGGAAGGACCCAACAGCCAGGCAGCTCAGGAAGCTGCGTCCTGAAGGCCGGGCCAGTCAGCTGCTGTCCAGAGCTTCCGGTAGGGGACTGCATGGCGGCCTGGCACGAGGCTCCCCTTCCCAGGACCTGGGCAGCTGTGACGGGGGTGACAGGCAAGCCCAGCACGGAAGGCAGCAAGTGCTGAGGCCGCAGAAATGCTCTAAAAGTGCAGAAGGTCGTGTGTATCTCTGAGCAGACACAAAGCCAAGCGGGATCAAAAATACAACTACCTCTCCGCTCCAGTGATGAAGGACCAGAGCCAGAACAGAAAGTGAAGCAGCACCAAAACCGTACTTGGTCCTTGCGTTGGGCCACAGGATGGGTGACAGCTGCAGAGCTTGGACAGCACGTCGGGTCCCGAGGCTGCAGCCTGTGGTTTGTGTGACCTCGGGCAAAGCCCTGAGCCTCTCTGAGCCGTGTCCTGCCTGTGTGCAATGGGACAATCCCCGTGCAATTCCTGGGCCTGTGGAGACCCAGGGATCCCGGGTGCGGGCGGTGCCCACCTGCATCTCCTCTGGCATTGAAACAGCGTGAGGGGAGAAGAGAGGCCTCCTGGCCTTCTGGTCAGCCCGGCCCGAGGCGTGAGTGCTGGAGCCAGGGCCAGTGTTCTGCACAAGGTGTGGCTCAGCGGTGTAGGACAGGCGATGGCTCGACCCCCAAAGGGGTGGTTGTCTCTCTTGGGGCTGCCCCGTCCCCATCCCCAGGCCTCCACAGGCCGGGTCCCTGGCCTGGCCTCCACCTGCAGAGCACCCTGGAATGAGGAGGCTCAGCCACCAAGCCTTGGTCTCGCCGGTCACTTGTCCTTCTCTCACAGGGAGCACAGGTCCTGTCCTGTGCGGGGCGCTGGGGAATGAGGCTGAACAGGTTAACGTGGCCCCAAGTGGAGTGAGCGACGCCTGCTTGGGAAATGACCGTGCGAGGCTGGTGCCACAGGCTCTGCAGCCGGGAGTGCACGGGCACAGTACGACCCAGCATGCGGGGAAGCCGCCCCCGGGCCCTGGAGCCTGGGTCTGGACTTCTGCAGATGTGGTTAGAGTCGCCGTGGATGGGTGGGAGGCCCCGAGCCCACGGACAGCGTCCTGCAGGGGACGGCAGAGGAGTCCTGACCTTGAGACCCTGGTTATGAGGCCACAGGTCAAAGGCCGCCGGGGGCCACCAGCAGTTGGCAGAGGCGGGAAGGGGTCTCTGGAGCCCACCGAGGGCTGCCAAGCCCTTGCCTAAACCCTTGGTCCCCAGCACCAGGGACAGTACATTTCCGCTGTCTCTGCTTCCTGTCTGGCACTGGTTCTGGCAAACCTGGCACCTTCCACAGGGACCAGGGAGGGAGCAAAGCCCCAGTGCCAGCCTCAGCCCGCCCAACAATCCCAGGTAGCCGTGCCGGGTCACCTCCCTGGGCCCGGCTGGGTCTCTACACAGGGCAGGACAGGGCCACGGCTGCCCGAGGGTCTCTGTCTTCAGCCTCCCAGCGCTCCCTGCTCCAGGCAGGCAGCCGGGTGCACAGGGCACGTGGTGACCCAGGGTGGACCAGCCGAGACGGAACCCAGGGCAGATGCTGGCAGACAAAGGCCCCGGGTGGCCAGCACGGGATCCGTCGCTCGTGCTGGGCCGCGGGGGTGGCGCTCTGGGTGGTCCTGGGAGCCGCCTGTCAGCTCCTGCGTCTCCCACACCTCGGCCCTGCTCGGGGGATGTCAGAGCCCCTCCGTCCATCAGTCAGCAGGTCCGGTGTTTACGAAGCCCGACGTGGCCCCGGCCGGCGATAAGGACAGCAGCAGTGAGAGCAGCCACGGTTCCATCCCTGGGGCGCCCTGAGCAGGCTCGGCTTCATGGGTCCTTCACTCTGTTGCATGTCTTTGAAATGGGCACCATTCCTATCGGCATCTACAGACGAGATCACTGGGGACACAGATGTGGGGCTCTCCCACACAGCAGGGTGATATCCGGCAGGCTGGTCACTCACGAGCCCATCCGCCTGGCTCAGTGAGGGGCACAGTTCTTGCCCCCTAAACCCTCACTCTAGCAAAGAAACTTCAGGAAGAAGCAGCTGGTTTTGTTCTACTGCACGCTAAGGCATCTGCAAATGGTAACTGGCATCACGGCAGCTATTTTGTGACGCTGAGGGAGAGCCTGTCTCTGAAGACGGTGTGGGAAGACGCCACCAACTGCCCACAGGCCGGGGGCAGAAACACACAGGTGGCCACAGGAGGAGTGTTAGAAAGATGCCAATACAAACCCCACCAAACCATGTCCCTTGTGGGCCTTGAGGACAGAAGCTGCCGGGAGTCCTACAGCCACCGGGGAAGGAGTTCTGCCGACAACCAGAGCAGGCTAGAGAAGGGTCGTTGGCCCTCGAGCTGTCCAGGCCCCGACGCTGGCGCCGAGGCCCACGGCGTGAGCGGTGAGCCCCTGTGCGGGGCCGAGGTTAGGCAGGGAAGGAAGAGGCTTGCCCTGATTCTCCGCAGACAGGCAGAAAGGAGACCACCAGGCCACGCCTGCCACTGCAGGCACCCTGGAGTCCTTGGGACTGCGCACACTACACCTGCCCCCATGGCGGGCCTTGTCACCCCAGCCCCTCTGCTGCAGCCCAGGGGATCCCCTTCCTCCTCCCCCTCCTCCCTGGAGGCCAGCCCAGGAAGTGGGACCTCGGACTGCCCTAGCTTTCGGGCCTGCGTGGGGAGATGCTCAGAGCCGTGACCCTCACAGGCCGCCCCACCACCCCCACAGCCACCTGAGGACCACAGTGTCTGGGAGGAGTCACTTCCGGGGGCTGGGCAGGGGACAAGGGGCCCCCGGTGCCCCAGGGAGCTGGGCCATTGAGCGCGTGTCCCTGGATCTTCTCGTGCTGAAGGATTCGCGGGGCTCTCTGCTGGGCCCGAAGCTCAGGCCCTGACGGTGCCTCGAGCAATGGCACGGCCACGTGGGTGAGCACGCAGCGGCCAGGCACGCTGTGGACGGAGCCAGAAGTGGGGAGAGGGGCCACAGCCGGCCCAGAGCACCGAGGGTGAAGGAAGCTGGACGCAGGGCATTGTGGGGACGGGGACAGGGCCGCCCCTCCCCCTCCTCCCGTCCGCACAGCCTGCGCCACCGAGCACACCGTCCTGAGCCCCGTGGGCCCAGGTTCCTGTCCAGGCTGTCACCCTGTGTGCCATAGGCAGTGTCCAGGGATGTGACTGTCGCAGCCTGCCAGGTATGCCCTGCTGACGCCAAGCGACAGCATTGAGACAGGGCCACCCACGGCCCAGCGCAAGGCCTGGCTGCATCCCGACGCCTTGCCGGGCAGGAAGCCCCCGGAGCCCGGTCATCTTGCTCCATCCCCGTTGCTCCGGCTCTCCGCCGGGTCTGGCCTGGTCACTGAGGCGGGTAGGGGACACACAGGAGCCGGCTCCTGCGATGATGTATGGGCCTGGTGCTGGGGGTCCACGCGTCTCCCTGAGACCCTGCTGCTCAGGCCAGGCATCGGGGTCATGGCCCAGCAAGGTCACGGGAGGTCAGATAAGGGTGACGGCAAGGCTATCAGTGATCCCTAGGCGGGCAGACTGGTGAGGGATGGCATTGCTGGCTGGGTTGCCGGGTCACTGAGCCCCAGTGATTGAGTGACTTGGGGACCGAGGGCTGGTACCCCCTCCGCTGACCCCGGGAGAGGGGGTGGGGGGTGACTCCAGCTCGAGCTTCTGCAGGGCGGGTGCTCATCAGCACCAGGGATCCACGCATGAAGCACCGTGTGTTCCAGAGCCCACGGTGCCCCCCACCCTACTCTGGTGCCCCTCTTCTCTGGGGGGCATTGCTCCCTGCCAACACAGCCTGAGTGAGCCTCTCTGCCCGCTGTGAGCCACAGGGTCCCTGAGACCCGGGCAGAGGGCAGAAAGGACCCTTGGGGACCGGCTGTCTGGGGCATCCCTCAGGGGCTGGGCTGTTCCCTTGCGTTTCCACACCCACGTCCCTTTTCCTTCTGAAAGTGGGCGGGGGCAACAGCACCCCAGAGAAATGGGTCCTCTGGGCAAAGCTGTTGCCGTGGGGTCTAGGTCTCTGCGGGCTCTGGGGGTGAGGGGAGGGGACACTCCTGGGGTCTCCTGTGGGCGCCGCCGTGGTGTGAGGGCAGCCACGGGTGTGTGTGAGATTGAGGAAGCAGGCCCCATGGGCATGCAGGGCTGGAGCGGGCTGGGGACCTGGTGGAGCCCCTCTTCCGCCCCCCTCCTGGCTCCCGGTCCTTGAAAGCAAGCAGTGTCTAAGCTGTGTGGTTCCAAGCTGGGTGACCGAGTTGGATTTTGGGGTTCAGCCACGAGTTAGGGAATCACAGGCAGCAGATCTGACCTCCCTGAGCCTCCGTATCTCCATGGTGACGTGGGAATGGGGTCTTAACCCCGCCCCTCACAGGCAGGTGAGCCGGTGGGGTGCACCGGCACTGGAGGGGGCTGGGTCAGAGCGAGGCCCGTGCACGGCTCTGCATGCTGGGGCCTTGGCTGCGGTGGCTTGGCACTTCCGGCCCATCCCAGGCCAGGACAAGCGTGCACAGAGGGCCAAAGGACCACAGCTGTCGTGGGGGAGTTGCGCACCACCTGCTGCGTCTGCTCCCCTGCCTCTGGCCCTAGGTGACCCATTCGTTCACAGACGTGACAGACACTGGTTGTCACGGGGCGCATTTGGGAGCCGCTGTGGGCTCCGGGCAGCGGAGGGGGCGGCCAGGTTGGAGACCGGACCCTTCCCTGGACACTGCACTGGTCCCGGGTGCCTGACCTCCGTCTCCCACAGAAGCCTCAAGGCCTCAGCTTAGGGTCCAGATCTAGGTGGCGGGAGCTGGTTCCCAGGCCTGCAGTGGATGGGAGCTTGGGTGCCTGTGCTGTGGCGGAGCCCTGTCCCGCAGGAGCAGCAGGTCTTCTTAACCGGTCTTGCTGCATGCTGTCATCCTGGGGGCTGCAGAGGGCTGGGTCCCTGCGCCGCCCCCTCCTAATTCCCAGCCCCAGGACCCAGAGTGGGACTCTTGGTGCTATCCACTTCTCCACACTGTGCAGAAATGTGGCACTGGAAGCAGCATCCTCAGAATCCAGAGCTGAAGGCGGCAGTGTTCTGCTTTCCTGCCGACAGTGAGGGAAGAGGTGGGACTTCCGGCTGCTCCCCAGCTGGGGACCTTCAGGAGGCCACTTCGACTTCACCCTGGAAAAGGTCGGCACATTAGTGCGGGGCACGGCGGATACTGCGAAGAACTTCACACATTAACCAAAAAACAACAAGACAAGAAACCACGCAAACAACACAGGAGACCGCAGCTTGAAAATCCCAACAGAGCAGACACAGTGGGAACAAAACACAAGACCCAGAAGACCCTCCACGCCACCCTGCGCAGCAGCCCGGCCCTCCCCAGCGGGCCACACCTCCATGCTCTTCACGTGGGTTTACCTTTTAATTTTATGTTATTTTGGCTTTTTAAGCAGGGTCTCACTATGTAGCCCAGGCTGGCCTTGAATTCATAGCATTCCTCCTGCCTCGGCCTCCCGAGTGCTGAGATGACAGGCGTGTGCACCACACCTAGCATGGTTTACCTTTTAAAACTCAGATTAGATGCCTGGGCCCCCGAGGTGTAAATTATCACCCATTTGCACCCAAGCCCCTTGCCCAGGACCAGGCTGGGTCTGCTGAGACTCCTGCCTCCATACTCTGAGTACTTGGGAGCTTGCGTCTCCCCGCTGACACAGCCACATGGGCACCTTCTGAGTGGTGCCCTGGGCACTGCTGGCACCATGAGGACAGGTCAGCACCACATGGCCCTCGCCAGCTCCTCGGTATCCGAGAGGCCCTGGCTGTCCCAGCTGTGACGGCCGCAGCCCTGCTCTGTCGCTTTCTGACTTGCTAGACCCGGGGGAAGGGGACTGGAGCTGCCCATGGCCTCCACCACGGCCACCGTGGGAGCGCGGAGCTAGAGGCTGCGCAGAGGGCTCTGCCGCAGACAGAGGGAGCGAGGGCTCCTGTGAGCTGTGCCGCGACGGAGGTAGAATTTCACTCGGCACCCTGGCGGCGAGGCACAATGGCGATTATCCAGGACCAGCGGCACCGTCCTGCTGTTCAGCTTTAGGAGCGGGTCTCTGTGTAAATGCTTTCGATGGCATTTTGCTAAAGATAGAAGCATTGGTCATGGGTCCAAGCCTGAGTCACCTGGAGGTCATCAGAAGAGGACTCGGGCTGCAGAGGCGGGGGCCGGTGTCTCCAGACCTGAGCCTCCCCCCAGCATGGTGTCGCTGCCGCCTTCGAGGCTTGCCCGAGCTGAGACAGCCAGACCCTGGGTGTGGCCAGGAAGGAGTGTCCTCACTCCAGTGAGAGCCGCCACCCGCTGCTCCCCGCATGGGTGCGGGCTCCGGGACGCGGGCCTCCCCTGGCTGTCCTCCCCCGTGGGGGAAGGAGAATCCGCAAAGTGGCCCTGTCACATGCACTAGTGTCACTCTGGAAAAGGGGCCACCAGGAGCTCCAGGGAGCCGAGACCCGGGGACACCTCAGCTTGTATGGGAGGGCAGGGGTCAGCTTTGTGAGGGTCTCCGAGGACGCACTCCACTCTGTACACCACAGGGAGGAGAGGGGTTCCATGAAAGAGGCTGAGGCTCCAGCAACCCGGAGCAGAAGGCAAAGCGTGCAGACTCGGGGTGCAAAGGTGTCCAGGCACGGCACAGGGCATGGAAAACACAGGAACGCCAGCCCTGTCCTCTGCCTGCTGCGGTGGCCAAGACCCCGTGATGACGGGCTGAAAGACGCCAGCGTGAGCAGAGCCCTGCTGCCGCGCACGGCCTGTGTGATGGGTTGCGGACCCGAGAGCCAAGGGGCCGAGGGCCACAGACGCTTCTGAGTGAGGGGGCTGCTATTAGACCTCTGAGAACGGCTCCGTGGAGGCCCTCGGAGGTGCCAGACACACAGCAGGTGTTCATCCTACTCTTGTCTATAGACTGGAAATACCCTGTCACCACCCTGTTCTGAGCAGGGGTGGGCATGGCTGGCGTGGCGGGCCCTCAGAAGGACACGTGAGGGCTTGTCCCAAAATGCTCCAGGGTGGGAGAAGTGACCTCTCAACAAGGTTATACGGCAAATAGTTTACAAGGCAGTGTCCGCATTTCAAAACCCGGTCGTCCGCCTGTTGGCCTAGAGAACCGGCCCTTGGGATGAGCTCAGAGGTGAGGGACAGCCGCTGACTGCGTCCGTGTGCTCAGCACCGCAGCAGACCCCATGTGGCGATTTGTGTTCTGGTTTAGGTTCTCGCCTGTGTTTCCCGGTTTTCTACCCTGAAGCTGCACTGTTTTCCTGTTCTTCTAAGATGTGAGGTCCCCATCTCCCTCCACTCCTCCTCGGCTCTGCCGGTCTGACGGCAGCAAGTCAAGGTCAGGCGCGCGAGGAAGCCGACCGCGAGGCCGCTAGTGGCGTGTGGCATCCTGTGCTGGGCCCGCTGTCCCCTCGGCCGGGCTGCCCTGGGCCACAGCCACCAGCACAGCCAGCTCCACTTCCCACGGGTCCTCGGGGGCCACGGCGCCAAGAGCGGCGCTGCCTCGGTTTGCCCGTGCTGCTCCCAGGCTCCCCGCTGCTGCGCATGAGCAGAAGGTTCCTCGGGATTGGTCAGGGCCGCGTTGCTTTGGGACAGGAGTCCACCTTTGAGTCACAAGAGCATGTGCTGCCCCTGAGCTGGACCTGACACGGCATGCACGGAACTCGGGACCTAAGCTCAGGACCCCGCCCCACTGCTGTGTAGGCAGCAGCCCAGGGGTGAGCGCACCACCAGTTTCCTTTACAGATGAGGAAACTGAGGCCCAGGAAGGCACGTGGTGGAGCTGGGCTCTGAATGGAGGTTGATCTTGGAGTCTCCGCTGTCCCTGCATCACCAGAAGCTCTGGGGGCGGAGCTGCAGACCCTCAGAGGGGCAGGCGCCCGGGAATGATGAGCAGGAGCCCTCTGCGAGAGTGCAGTGGGCACGGCGTCCGCCCCAGGGAGGGCCGTGCACGTCCTGACCCCTGAGCCTGCGATGTGTCCTGAACAGGAAAAGGGCCCCACGGGGAGGCCACCAAGGACCCCTCGACCGGGGCCTCCCAGGTCACCCAGTGGGCCTGAGCCCAGTGCCTAAGACTGCCCAGAAAGCGCCAAGGGGAGAGGAGAGGACCAGGAGGAGATCAAGCAAAGCCTGGGGACATGTGGCCACAGCCAAGGGACGCCTGGCCACCGGGACACCAAGAAGCAAGGGAGGAGCCTCCCTGAAGCTGCACACGTGTGTGTGTGTGTGTGTGTGTGTGTGTTTGTGTGTGTGTGTGTGTGTGTGTGTTGCTGGAGGTGGAACCCAGGGTCTTTCCACTGAGCTCCATCCCCAACCCATTTTTATTTTGAGACCAGGTCTTGCTAAGTCACCAGATTGCCTGGGCTGGGCTTGCATTTGAGATCCTTCTGCCTCAGCCTCCCAGAGTGCTGGGCTTATAGGCCTGGAACACCAGGCCTGGTTCCTGCTGACATCTTGCTGTCAGACTTAACAGCCTGCGGAATGAAGAGGGGAGGCGGCTTCTGTTGTCTGAGCCATGCGTGGTGCCTGGTGCAGTGGCTGCAGGAAGCTGACACACAGGAAGGGGTCCTGCGTGGCCATCACTCCTGCCCGGGGCCTCTGGACGGCTCCTGCGGCTCCTTTGGGCAGCAGAAAGCCCGGTCAGATGGGTGATGCCGGCTGGGCACAGGCTGTCCAGGAGAGGAGGCGGTGGCTCTCTGAGCCCTGGCAGAACCTGGAAAGGGCCCTTTTTTGGGTAACGATGGGGCCCGTGGCGCCTGCCACTTAGGCGGCCTGGCCGCTCCCGCCAAGCTCATCATGATGGATGCGGACGACCGCGGCGGAGGGCCAGGAGCGGGCTGCAACTTAGCAACACGCTCGCACGGCTCCGGGCAGTGCCTCCCACTCTGACTCGGGAATCCAGGGTCGTAAACTTTTAAAAATAGGCACAGGGCTTCCAGTCTCGTTAAAGGGGCACTGATTTATCGAGCGTGCTGGCATCGGCCTAAGGGGCTCTGGAGCTTGCCTGAAAGTTCCTCTTCCTTGAGGGCGACCGGCTGCTCACCCTCGCGGCCCTCCTTGTTGCTGGGTTTCTTCCTCGAAGAAGTAGAGGGTCGGGGTGTCGGGGGCTTCCTGCACGCTCCCCACCTGCTGCAAACGTGTGGTGCTCTATAAATGCGCCTCTGCTGCCGCGGCAACCGTGTCCACCCCAGCTGTCGGTCCTAGGTGTGCGGGAGGCGAGAGAGGTCTCTTTCCCACAAATTCCACCTCCTGTGGCTGAGCCCCCAGCTGCGGGTGCTGCTGGCTGGCCCTCCCGCTGGGCCCGGGTGCAGGGACGGGCAGGGGACGGGGGACGTCCCTCCCCACAGTGGCCATGCCAGGCGGGGCCCAGAGCCTGGAGAGGACAGAGAGGGACGTGGAATGGGGCCAACAGCCTGTGGGTCCCTAGGAAGCTGGAACATTCTTGGCCTGGTTCAGGGAGGGATAGCATTTCTGAAAATGGGATTTTGTGGCGGCAGCAAAACCCAAAAATGGGCCGGTTCTGGAAAGTTGGCCATCAGCACTTCCCTGAGACGCAGCACTGTTGGAGGGTTATACTTGGGCACTCCTAGCAGGAGAGCCCCTCCTGGTGTGGCTTACACACACTCGGCAGCATTTTCCTTAAGTGTTGAGAAGTCCCACGGTCACATGAGAGAGCACTGATCCTCTACGAGCTGTCAGAGTTGAGATCTTTTCCATTTTCTTGGGCTTTCCCTTATTGTGGCCTCATGGTGCCAAGATGACTGCTCTGTCTCCAGCATCACATCCACGCTCTAGTGAGAAAGGAGAACCTAATGGCGACTCTGCTTGCAGCACATTTGCTACGTTGTGTCACACAGTCACACCTGGCTGTGAGGGCTCCTGGGAAATACAGGGCTTGAGGGGGTGGAGTGCAGGTTGTTGCTCTTTAAGATAGCTGTTCCATTTTGGTTCAGTGAATGAGAAGTAAAGGAAGAATGAATATAGCCTAGTCAACACTCCTTTCAACCACGTGAAGCTGAGCGTAGTCTCAGCTTGCTTTGAAAGGGGGCAGATGTTTGAAGGCTGGGCTCCAGGGGTGAAAGTAACCCCAGTCTGAAAACCAACACACTGCACTGACAGCCCACACCTGAATCAGAGGTGCTGTGCTCTAAGTGGGGTGTGTTAGAATGCTGGGGTCACAGCCTCAGCCCAACACCGCAGGCCTCCCACCTCCATTGGGAGGGAGGGAGGGAGGGGCTTTCGCGTCCCCGCAGTCCACAGCCAGAGACAGAGCCACTGAGCTCACAGTGGGGACCCTGCATGGGGACCCTGGGCTGCGGGAAATGGGACGAATAGAAAGAGGGGTGCGCAGGCTGCCCGCTTGGGGAGGAGGCCACCTCACAGACCGCGGGGTCAGCTCCGGCCAGGTCCGCCTCTGCAGCAGTCCCGAGCTAGCCCTCAGCAAGGAATCGCCGTGCGTGTGTGTGACTCTTCCCTTTGCTGCATGCACGTAAGCTTCTTTGCTTAGACACTTTCCTAGAAACACAATTTCTGGGTCAAAATCTCTGGTGTGTTTTAATTTTGTGAAAACATTTACTCTTCCAGGAAGCAGGGGGCGGCCGGCTCTGTTCTCGTCTCTGACACTGGTTGTTGCCACTGGAAAATATCTTTGCCAACACAGCGGACGAGAAAACAACAGTCTTGCATTTGTTCTATGCACGACTTGGGTTGCTGGAGGGGAGGAAGGCTTTCCTCCTTGGCGTGCTCCTCCTGCCGTCCTCTATGGAACCGTCTGAGGCCGCGGATCCCCGAGAAGGCTCCGATCCCTTCTCCCGCACCACGGGGCTTCGAGGCAGTGGTTTCTCGGGGAGGGATGGCCGCCTGTGGTCACCAGGATGTGCAGGAGGTGAGCGTGCTCTTAGGGACCGCAGGCACCCTAGAATACACCCGGGCCGGCGGCCAAGGCGGACACACTTCAGCGTCCCCAGGGCCATCTCTGGCGGCTCCCTGGCTCCTCGACGCGTCACTCAAGGCCCACGAGGAGAGGATGTTTCCCAGCACAGAGAGATCGGGCCCGGCAATTATGAAAACTTTTAAAGGCTTACGCAGCAGCCCCTCCAGAGCGCTCGGCCTCAGACCTCCTCGTAAACAGATTGTAAAGGCGCAATCAGCCGGGCCCCTCTGCTGTGCTAATCTGATGTAAGCCAGGCCCTGATTTCCATGTGCCAGTCCAAACAAACACACCTGTGGACCATCAAACTGGAATTTCTTCCATACCTCTGCCGGGCTTTAAGGGACTGCTTTTAGTCCGCTTGCCGGAGGGAAGCAGCGCATTTATGTGGCGGAAGCGGCGTGTGAGACACGAGCCGGTGGAGGGGGGACGGCGGTGGCCTGGTGGTGGCTGTAGGGCCCGGTGCCTTTGCGGACATGGCCGCTACGGAGTGGGGCAACACAGTCGATGTTTGTGTTCGGAGACAACTTCCACGGCATCTTGAGGGCAGCGGGACGCTCACTGGAGATAGCAGGGGTCCATTCTCTGCCGTCTTCTCCCTCCCCTTTGAGATTCAGATCTGGCCAGGTGTAGCAGTATCTGTCTGTAATCTCTGTACTCTGGGAGGCTGAGGCGGGAGGATCCCAAGTTTCAGCCCCGCCTGAGCAACTTAGTGACTTACCAAGACCCTGTTTCAAAATAAAAAAATAATAAAAGGGCTGGGGCTGCAGCTCTGTGTGAAGGCCCTGGGGTTCATCCCCAGCACCTTGGGTCTGGACCGGCCTGCTTTATCCCAGGGCGGAGAACACCTCGGACACGTGGGAGCTGGTTCCATCTCCTGCGCCTTTTTCCTCCTGCCCTGTCCTCTCCGTCCACAGCACCCTGGCCGCCCTGACCCAGCTCTTCCGCCCCGAGACCTTGGGTGTCCACACACCAAAGGGCCGCTGTGTTCCCTGCTCTGGACTCGGAGCAAGGTGACTTGCTCCAGCCATGGAATGGGCAGAAATGACAGCATGTCGGTGCCGAGTTGCAAGTTGCAGATTGTGCACCTGCCACACAGAGAGGGCCGGCCCGGGTTGGCCCACCCCCGCTGTCCCAGGCTGGCCCACGCCAGGCTGCCCTCCGGGCACATGTGCAGGACCAGGGCCAGGTGGAGCGGCTCCCAGCCTGGACTAGCTGACTCCCACCCGGCCCTCTCTTCGTGCTGCCTGTCTGCCCGGACTGCTCCTCTCCCTCCTTCCTGAGCCCTTGTGGGTCCTCGAGCCCAACTCCAGCCGTCCACTGCTGTCCCGAACCTCTGGTCCGGGGTGGGCGCTCTGGACCTCTTTGGGTACGTGTCCAGCTCCCTGTCCTTACGGCTGCCTTAGCGGCCTGCCTTGCGGGTGCCTGGAGGCTGCCCAGGGCCCTTCTCCAGCTGTGAGAGGGCTGTGGCTACATCTGCCAGTGTCCCTGAAGGTGGCCCTGTGCATAGTCGATTCGTGGCTAAGACTTGGGGAGGAGCAGCAGAGCTGGGTGAGCTGTCAGAGGCCGGCCTGCTCCCGGGGACAGTGACCTAGGCTTTAAGAGTGGCCTGGCCCGGAGCCAGGGCAGGAAGAGCACTCGGGTAAAGCCAGGGACTCTTCCAGCTCAGCAGTCTGGGGTGGTGAGGGCTCCCCGGATTCGCCTGACCTCCTTTTAACTCGACCACATCTGCAGAGAGAGTTTCCAAATAAGGTCGCGTCACAGGTACCGGGGTTGTGGACTCAGCGACCTCCCCGGAGCATCTTTGGGTTCTTCCGGAGGGTTACACGTAGGTGCAGCTTTTCTGGAAAGAACGGCAATTATAGGCATCAGAAGCCTAAACACACGAGTAGCTTTTTGTCCAAGCGTGATTTCCGACGCACCAATCCAAGGAAAACGACGACGGACACATGCCAAGGTTTAAGCACAAGATGGCTCAACGAAGCGCTGTTCTACAGATGCTCAAAAACAGCAGATCCAGTGAGAAAACAGGACTTTTGGCATTTAGAAGTACCCAAAATAGAGGGTTGGTTAAATGTGGAGTTGGTTTATCTCTCAGACTCGGGGTTGGGAAACCTTGCCTGTGAAGAAGTAGATAATAAATATTTAGGCTGCGCAGGCCATGCTGCTCCATCTCCACCTCCTCCTCCACGGGGTCCTGGGAACGCCATGTGCGGACCACACATGCGCAGCGGGCCGGTGGTGTTTCAATAAAACTTTATTTAGCCGAACAGCGCCACCAGCTCCTGCGCAGGGCCAAACAGCAGTAATGTGGTGATTGCAGCAGGACAGGGTCCTCTGTGTCTCTGTGGCGACGGCAGCCTTGGGCTTTCTGGGTCTGGCCTCCCCAGAGCACGGGGTTAAATGCACAGGCTCGTGTGGCAGGAGACCCCAGGCGACATCCCCAGGGGACAGAGAATGGCCAGCTCCCTGGGGGCAGTGCTGGCCAGCCTCCACTCTCCTGTCAGGGGAAGAAGCCCTGGGTCCCGGGCCACAGCTCCCTCTCCCAGGGGTTGGGTTTCTGGGGTCGAGGAGATGCTCCCGCTGCCCCAGGACCCAGGAAAGCTGTTGGCAGAGACTCGGGCTGTCCACCACCAGCCTGATGCCCCCATGCTTCAGTGCTGCTGTCTTCACTTGAAAATCAATAAAAATATACAAACGGTGCTGGAGGAGGAGAGAGACGCAGCTCATGCCCTTGAGTCAGGAAGGTTCAGCTCTGCTCGGTGACTCGCTTCATGAAGTAGGTTATGAGGTGCACAGCCGAGCATGGCTCCTCTTCACACCGTTTTCCTGTGTGTGGGCATCTGTGTGAGTGTGCTGTGTGTACAGATGGAGGCAGCCTTGTGCACGGAGATAGGTGTGTGCTGATATGTATGTGCCGTGTCTGTGCACCACATCTACCAGTTCTATCCATCCACCCATCCATCCACCCATTTACCCATCCATTCACTCATCCATTCACCCATTTATCCATCCATTCACTCATCCATCCCCCCAACCATTCATCTACCTACCTATCCATCCATCCCCCCCTCCCTGCTTCCATCCATTTGTCCTTCTGCCATCCATCCACTCATCTACCTATCTAGTCATCTATCTGTCTATCTATCTATCTATCTACCTATCTATCATCTACCTGGAGGGGAGGTGAATCTTGAAGAGAGGATGGAGGTCAGACTGCAGGCCCCTGCCTTGTGAGGGGACAGTACAGGAGGAGCTGGGGACAGGACAGGTGAGGGCTATGCACTGAGGCCCTGGCCAGCCTCTGCCATGACGGGGCTCAGGCAGGCACCTAAGGTACTCCAGGGCCCTGGCACAGCCAGGCCCCTGTGCAGGGTGGCTCTCTGCTCCTCCCATGGGTGGCTCCTTTGCCTCCCCTGTCTTGGCTCCGTGGCCACCTTCTCCTCAGAGAGGCCGTCCCTGCCTGTCCATCAGCCTGCACGTCAACTGCTGCCCTCCTTCCCCTGGGCCGTGCCTCAGTTTCCCCATGACTGTCCGTCTCCCAGCTGGGACATGGGCCCTGGGAGGGGGATGCTCAGCCCCTGCAGGCTACAGCCGCACCCCAGGGCAGAGATGGAGTGGACAGGGCAGCTCCTCTCCCGGCACCCCCACCAGGACCTGGGGGCATTGTTGGGTCTGAAGCTTACAGAGGAAGAAGGCGTGGAGGGGCCGAGCTGGCCTCACGCTGCACTTCCTGCTCGGGTTCAAAATCCGCCCTGGCCCTGGAACTGCCATCGCGCCTTCAGATTGTTCCAGGGCCCTCTGCAGCCTGTTCAAAAGGCTCCAGCTGCTATCAGGAAATAGCTCAGGAAGGTCTCCATTAAACACACGGAACCGAGATGCAATCAGCCGGCCTAGAATGCGGGGCTGGTGCTAGAGTCGGGGGCCGAGAGCAGCTTCGGAGGAGAGGGCAGCCTGAGCAGGCCCCAGCCCCTTGCACCTGTCGGGCGCGGCCAACCCGCGTGTCCCGGGTGCAGGGGCTGGGGCTCCGCGGCGCTGGGTGCTCCGTGTGGCCGGCGAGCCGGGCCGGTGATTGTCACTTCCTCCCACTTGCTGGCTCTGCCGTCCTCTTTCAGTTGTGGTCTCAGAGGCCAAACATGAACGAGGATTTTCCATTATGGTTGCAATTTTGGCTTGTAATTTTATCACTCAAATCTAAATCCACTTCAGAAATGCCGTAAACTAATTGTCACTGAATAAACTGAAACTTTTGAGGAGTTTATAAAAGTGATTTAATGAGGAGGGAAAAAAAAAGAAAATAGAAAACAAATGTTGTCCACAGAATTGTTGGCAAAAAGGTAAAAACTCTCTGTTTCTGCTGAAAGCCTGCCCCGGGCCGAGGGCACGCTCTGCCCACGGTGGCCCGGCCCAGTTGCTGGGTGTGTTTGTCTCGGACCCACGGATTTCACGTTTGTCCCCAGGAAGCTGATGGGCAGTGTTGGGGTGAGGGCCTGGGCCGGGGCTGCTGGGAATAAATGGCCCCACATCAGCTCTCACCGGGACCCCGCCCTGTTTCCTTGATCCAAAACTGTGCTAACAGCAAAGTGAATGTCAGGTTAACAAATGTGAGCAGATCACCAAGCTGTGACCACGCGCCCCGGTTCTAGAGCGGAACACAGGTGACTTTTGGGCAGGCGCTCCGGGGCCTACACAGTCACAGACAACACACAAAGGCCTACGTTGCCAGGCATGGTATCCACGCCTGTAATCCCAGTGCTTGCGAAGCCGAGGCATGAGGATCACCACAGGTTCAAGGCCAGCCTAGGCTATGTAGTGAGACCCGTTCTCAAAAAAACAAACAAACAAACAGCAGCAACAAAAAGGCCAAAGAGAACAGGAGCGTTGGAAGCCAGCAAACCAGTGCAGGGCAAGTGGCGCAGGCTTTGGTGACCTGCAGACTCTCCCTCAGCGGAGAGTGAGACCTGGGAATTCTGACCATGGGCAAGCTGGCGATGGCCCACTCTGGGGGAAGCGAGACGCTGCATCGTGGGGGTACAGGCTTGTCCTCCAGGGAGTGTCCCCGAGCACACGGTGGCTGGGAGTCTGCAGAGGGGCTCGATGCTGTGATGCTGAGCTCCCCTGAGGAGAGGCCAGGAGTTCCAGTGCGCCCACACTGTCCTGAGGAAAGCAAGGACCTCGGCCCCAAAGCTGGGATTTTCAGATCCTCTGAGAACAAGGCAAACAGACTGGGGTCCCTACGGGAGTGCAGGAACCGAATCCACATCTGTGTGTAACACAGAGCGCAACACAAACAAAGGTGGGGATCCGGGATCAGCTCAACACTGACTGTGACTCTAAACCTAATCAAAACCTAGCCTGAAACTTGCTCCACTATCCTAACCCTACCCTAGCCCTAGCCCTAGTTCTAACCCTATCAATAACCTTAGCCCTAACCTTAACCCTACCACTAACCCTAAACCTAATCTTACCCTAACCTACAGTAACCTTACCCTAACCTAACCCTAATCCTAACTCTAGCATTGATGATTCAGTGGTGCCATTCTCGCCTTCCCAGCCCTAACCCTAACCGAACCCGAACCCTAACCCTATCTCTGCCCCTCAAGCAGGGGCCACTTGTGTCCTAACCCTGATCCTCACAGCTGGTCCTGGCCTCCAGCAGCCGCAGCACCTGTCCTACTTAGACTCGAGCTAGGCTGGTGGTGTGACTGCCCACCAGCGGACATCTGCCACCCCTGAGCCAGGCCTTCCCCCTGTGGGCAAGAGGAGAACCATGCTCTCAGAGGCCGTGTGTCCAGTGCCATTGTGGCCCAGCTGGCCCACAGGCCTCCTGTGGGTCCACCTGCTGACCACACAGTTCCAGCTCAGGGCACCTTAGTGGAGAGAAAATGGGACCCCGAGGGGACAGAGGGGCATGGCTCAGGGGCTGCCATTGTCCCTGCAGGTCACCTGTCACATGGCATCCTCTGTGCAGGCGACTGGCACCCAGGCTCCCATGCCAGCCATGCCCCCACCTGCTCCCCATGACTGGGGGCAGTTGCTCGGCTCCGAGTCTCCTCAGAGCTGTAGGATGGGTGGAAACCTCCTGACCACCCTCACTGGTCACAGTGAGCATGACAGCTGCTCTCATGGCCCAGGGCCACAACCAATGTCAACGTCCAGCTGATTCCTATCACCCACCTGCTGTGCCCGCTGCCCAGCTCCGCCAGCCTCTGCAGTGCCCGCCATAGTCCAGCCCCTGTCCCCTGGCCTCCCTGGAGCCAGAGGTTCCCACCAGCAGCAAGCTCTCAGGGTGAATGGGCTCCTGGGCTCGGGCTCCCACCCCCGTCGGTGACAGTGCTGGATAGCTGTGGGAGGCCAGTCCTCTTGGCTCTGGGGACGTGGACCACAGCTCACGCGTCAGTAACTGTGCTTTCATTTTATTTAATTTAACCTCAGTGTAACTTCGGGGGCCCATCTCTAGCCATGGCATCCACACAGAGCAGATCCCCAAGGCCCTGAAAACTACGCAGGTGCCCCCAGAACTGACCAGGAAAGGAGGAGGAGGAGAAATAAGAGGAGGAGGAAGTGGAGAAGGAAATGGAGGTGCGAGTGGACGGAGGAAGTGGAAGAGGAAGAAGAGATGGAACAGATTGAGGAGGTGGAGGAGGAGTTGGAAGAGAGGGAAGAGATGGAGGAGGCTGGGCTCCGTGCCCCCCAACACCCAAGGGACACCCATGTCCCCACCCATGAGCTAGCTCCTTCGGGAGAAGCTGAGCCCACAAATCAGCTGGAAGCTTCAGGAGCATCAGGAGCCAGGCAGGAAAGTCCAGCTGTCCTGGGTCAGGAGGGGCAAGAATGCTCTCCCCACCCCTCTCCTCATGTGGGAGAGAACCAGGCCTCCGCCTTTGCGGGTATGTGGGGACACTCGGGACAAGCAGTTCCTCACGGCCCCAGCCTGGACCCTACACACCACGGGTCCCAGCCCCTGTCTCTGGGGCTGTGCTGCCCCAGTGTGGGGATCCAGCATGGGGGGCTTAGAGAAATCCCAGGGCAGGGAGTCTGTGTGAGGTATCCGTTCACAGCCCCCTGAGCCCACCACAAGAGGAAGGGGCCTCTATTGTCTCATCTATAAAATGGGACAAAATGTATATAAAGTATGAAAGACAGGCTGGGAAGTTGGAAGTCCACATCCTGATTTCCGAGCATCCAACAGTAATCAAAACGCTATGGTGCTGACGTAAAGGCAGACAAAGAGGCCATGGGAACAGAGCATGGCGGCCAGGCACAGCCCTCACACACATGGTGGGCAAACACTGGCGAGGGGCCGAGGGTGCACAGCGGACAGGACTGTCCTGCCCCGACTGTGAGGGAAGCCAGGCCTCAGCATGCAGACACTGGAGCAGAGTCCCTACCTCACGCCATATGCAAGGGGACGGCAACGTCGACATAAACACTGAATGTGAGAATCCAAACTAGAAAACTCAGAGGACAAAGATGGGGGAGGATTCACTGGGGACTGGGGATTTGGCAATGATTTCTTGGCTATGACACCAAAAATACAGGCACCAAAAGAAAAAATAGATAAATCCATGCAAAACTCTGTGCATAAATGTTAACAGCAGCACTGCTTAGAATAGCAGCCCCAAAGTGGACACATGCCAGGTGCCCTATGACAGGCAAACACATCCATCAAACGTGGTCTGTTCAGACAATGGAGTATTACTCAGCCTTCAAAAGGAAGGAAATTCCGACACATGCTGTAACGTGAAGGAACCTGGAGGACATTAAGCGGTGTTACCAAACCAGTCACTTCCGCTCATCTGAGGCAAGCAAGTTCCCAGGGACAGAGAGCAGAACGGTGGTCACCGCACTGGAGGGAGGGGTAGGAAGTTGTTTTGTGGAGAGAGAGTTTCGGTTTTGCAAGACGGGAAGACTTTTGACTTAAAAACAGCTACATGCAAACTTGATGCTCTCCGTATTCTGCCATAGTAAGAGGAGAAGAAAAAAGACCCCGGATGGGTGTGAGGTTGAGATAATGCATGCAAATAATTTAGATTGGGTTGACAAACAGCAGGCACCCACCGAGTTTAATGTTTACTACCAGGCACGGCTGGTGCCTGTCGGTGCTTGTGAGGTGCTCTGTGGAGGGGCGTGAGAGGAGAGCCAGCCGCTGCTTTGCTCCACAGCGGGGAACTTGCGCACCGAGTAGAAAGGTGGCCCGTGGGCATCCCGTTTACATTGTTACCCCAGGGAATAGTCCCAAGCTCACAGAGCATCAGGCTGCGTGGACGCCGCCCTGACCGTGGCCTCTGGCCCTCTCCAAAGCTTGACCTCACGACGCACTGCAGAGCGTCAGGCCAGGCTGCACACCAGACCCAGCCTCTGTGTTTGCCAAAGCTAAGACCTGTCTCTGAGGGGAGCGAGGAGCAGGGTCTCTCCTGCATTGTGGAGGCCACCACCATGGCCGCAGCCTTCAACAAGGCCCCTCGGTCCAGGGGCCCCCAGGAGCCTGCCCGGACGGGCGCCGGCCCTTGGGCAGGGGCTCTGGGGAGGGGAGGGTCTCACACACAGGGCCAGGCCATGGCCCTAGCTTTTCCTCTGGCTCGACCCAAACCCCTGCGGTGTGTGCAGCCGGCCTGCCGTCCCGCTGGCCGCTCCGTCCCCTAATGGGACATCTGGCAGTGAAAGCTAGGCCCGATCTTATCGTCTCGGCCCCTGGCAAGCCTGGCTCCACCAAAATAACTTCATCTGCAAATGAAATAACCAGGCCAGAGTCCCACCTGTCCACTCGCCGCGGGGGAGTCCGCGCTGGCCAGCGGATGGGCGCCCCTGCCCGCTGGCCGCTGGGAGCTGCTGCGGGAGTGGGCGGCATGGGGGTCTTTCTGGGTCTCTCTCCTTGGTTGGATCTAGGACGGCTTGGTCCCCGCACCCACCCTTCCCGGAGCAGGAAGCGCGCGCCCCTCGCAGGAGTCCTGTCTGCCTTTACATCACCCAGGAATTTTCTTTTCCTGGCTCAGCCTCTGGCATCACCCGGCCGAGAGGCTCCAGGAAAATCGTAAACCCTGCTGAATGGCACTGGGCGGCCAGCCCCGCGGGCGCAGGGCTTTGTGTCCTGCGATGTCAGGGTGAACTCGGCCAGGAAGCCAGGCTGCCAGCTGTCCTCGGCGCTGGCTCTGTGTGGGGGGAGCCAGCGGCGAGCCGCCCGCAGGTCCCTGGAGGGCACAGGGTCACTCCGGGGCCCCCAAGCCTGTCCAAGCCTTCTTCTCCACGCTGGGGGCCGGGTGCGTCACACACAGGAAGCCCGGATGAAGGGAGCTCAGCCAGCCTGGCCCTGTCACAGAATAGCCCTGTGACCTTTGGTGACGCAAGTCACCTCCCCGGGCTCCCATTTCCACCACTGTAAAACAAGGGGAGACTGGGCGGGGTCAGGTGTTTTCCCATTGTCTTGTCCTGGGCCCTTAGTTTCTCTGGAAAACATCCTGGGAGGGGTCTTTCGGGTGGCGGTGAAAGTCAAGGCTCTCTGATGGAAGCCGGCAGTGGCCGCCGAGCCCTCCCGGGAGGCGGGGTGGGGTCTTCAGCGAGAATCCAAGCTGGCGATTTGCACAGCCTCGGTGGCCCAACCCGCCCGACCTCTGTGGTCCATCTCTTCCCCGCCCCCCAGCCCCTGCCTGCCCCCCCACCCTCTCCCCACCCACCGTCAGTGCGCTCTGCCTTCCTTGCCCTGCTCTGCCTCACCTGAGACCTGGCGCAGACGCAGACCCCAGCCCCGCACCCACATCCCTGCCTCTTGGAGGTTTTGCAAAAATCCCGCATGGAGAGCAAAGTAACTGAGCATTTCTATGCTCAGTTTGACAGTCCCACACGCTGTCCAGGCTGGGGCCATGTCCTGTGACTGGGGCCTCGCAGATTTACTCCCTGGGTGGGAGCTTGCTCCCGTTAAATTCATCCCTTAGGGTGGAGGCGTCACACAGGACTCTTAGAGCTCATTAGAACCAGTGGTCACCTCCCCTAGGGCCCGGCCCCAGCGACAGAGGGCAGGGCCAGGTGGTGCCCAGCCTAGAGAGGGAGGCTTGGGCCAGGGATGAGAGATGCCAGGCCCTGTGCCGTGGGCAGATGCCCCCAGCTCTCTGGGCGCAGGGTCAGAACAGGACAAGAAGCGCAGAGACTTTTGCAAGCAATCTGCCCAAGAAACCACCCCCCCTCCCGCCCCAATGCAGCTGACTCGCTGCCCTCAGCGGAGGAAGCAGACAGAGCCTGGGGGGCAACACACCAGGAGAGGGGTGCTGGCCCCAGAGCCAGGGGGTGATGCCCCAGAAGAGGGGTGCTGGCCCCAGAGCCGGGGGTGGTGCCCCCAGCCTCGAGAATCGGCGAGGAATCAGCGAGGAATCAGCGTCAGCCCAAGGGAGAAAGAGCGACCTTGGCCTGGCCCAGGTGAGGGCAGGTGTGGCCCCCGCCTCCTGGCCTGTCTCCCCGGGACCCCCTCTTCTGGACACCAGGGGACAACTGCACACTCGCCCACCCCAACCCCTGAGCCCGCTCCCTGTCCCGGGGGTGGCAGCAGACAAGGACTTGGAGGTACAGTGGGTTGAAAACAAGGACCGGGACAAGTAGGACCCCGGGGACCAGCCCCAGGGTGGCCAAGTAGGGGGTGACTCCTGCAGCTCCAGGGCTGGGGCTGAGCACACCGTGGAAAGGGGTGTCTGGGGGAGGGTCGGGTATGCCAGAATTCAGCAAGGGGCTGGCTTGAAAAGGCATAGCAGGCCCCCAGCCACTGCACACCAGCGCCCTTGAGGTTAGGATGAAGAAGTCTGCACTTGAAGAAGGTTCCCAAAAGTTTCCCAGGTGCCTGGGATGAATCTCAAGATGCACAGGGACGGCCGGCCCCGGCCAGTCTCCAGGTGCGGAGAGGGCTCGCCTGCGCCCCCTGGTGGTGAGGACCAAGTGCACTCAGCTGCCCAGGCCTTGGCCCTTGTTGGGGAGGGGCAGATGTCACCTGGGGGTGGAGTCTCAGGGCCTTCCTGCCCCTCACTTTTCCTCCTCCTGGTACCGAGATTGAACGCAGGGCCTTCACACTGAGCTACATCCCCAGCACTTTTTAAAATCATTTTTTTGTTTTGAGACAGGGTCTTGCTAAATGGTCCAGGATGTTCTAGAACTTGTGATCCTCCTGCCTCAGCCTCCCAAAGTGCTAGGATGACAGACCTGAGCCATTACGCGTGGTTCTGTGCCTTGCTTTTTGATCCAGTCTGCAGCTCACTGCCACAGGCAGCACCTCCCTGTGCGGACTTCAGGCCCTGCAGGACGCCAGGGAGCATGTGTGGGAGGGAGCCCTGCTCCTCCTTCCTATACAGGGGTTCAAACCCTGCGCAGGCCACTTCCCCCAGGCTGCTCCCTGCCCAGACGCTCTCTGCTGGAGCAGCTCGGGACGTGCCAGCCGGGCTTGGAGTCCGCAGAGGCCTGGCCTGGCTTCACTGAGGGGCTCTGGGGTGGCATGACGGGGGTGGCACGAGGTGGTTGGTACAGGTTTCCCCACAAGTAAAGCGTGAGAAACACGGAAGGGAAAACAGCAGCCTCCTGCTGAGGCCTCCTCGCACCCAGGGCCCTGCTCCATCAGCTCTGAGCTTCCCTGCTGTGTGTGAGAGCAGAGAACAATCATCACCAGGCGGTGGAGGCTTGGGTATGAGCACAAACCCCACCTGAACCTGCCTGGGTCAGCGCAAAGTGAGGAGCAACCAGCGCCCTCCTTGCTGGGAGGTACCCCACCCAGCCCATGGGCATGTTGGAAAGGACTCCTGTGGATAGGTAGGAGCTCTGTCTTCCTTTGGAGGCTGAGTGCCCAGAGGGCCTGGGGTCAGGTCCTGCCCTGCCCAGCTGCCCAGAGATGATAGGAGGACAGGCCTGGCTGTGGGCACAGAGGGCACAAGGAGGAAGGCAGAGCTGGAGGGCACTGCAGCTCTGCTGCCCAGAGCAGGCATCAGGAAGGGCTGAGCCGGGCCGCGATCCAGGCACGCAGAAGCTCTGGCCGGTCTCACAGCCCCTCGATGAGTGGCATCTCAGTCCAAGCGACAACAGCCAGAGAGGCCTGGGGCCCCTTCCGGCCTGTGTGACTCGCTACAGCTTGGCATCATGGCATTCATGTTGTGCCACCATGAGCATCTGAATGACATCATGGCACTCGCCTCAGAGAGGCTCCCGGAGGAGCAGCAGGCAGGGAGGTTGGGGC
>NW_004955541.1:1209056-1217012 GCF_000276665.1 Chinchilla lanigera | reverse complement strand
GAGTGGATGGCGATGGGGGATGGGGTGGATGGGGGTGGCGGATGGAGGGGAGACGGATGGCACACTGTCACTTACATGGAAGCCCCCGGATACCGGGATGATTCCAGGATTTCTAAATATTTGGGAAGTCCATGAGGAAGGCAGTAGGAACAAAGTTCCCCTCAGCCGAGGCTCTGCCTGGCCGGGCCGGGGCTGACTCAGCCCAGCTCCTGCGCCTCCTGCCCCCGGCGTCCCCACACCGGCCCAGCCTTTGCACTCTGCCCAACCCGAGGGTCCTCGGCCCGGCCCAGTCCCATCCCCCACACTGGGCTCCAACCCGAGCAGCCCGGGGCCCAGGCCCGCAGGAGAGCGGGACCGGACGGTGTGGCCCCGGGGCTCTGCCAGAGCGTAGCAGGGGGGCAGACAGGGAGAGGAGGAGCAGGCGGGGGCGGGGGGGGAGAGGACACGCGGGCGGGGACACGTAGGAGGGGACACGCGGGCTCCAAGCCGGCTCGCTCGCACAGGCGCCACCCCCTGGGCGTCCCCCACGGCCCCTGGACGCTCTGCGACCACCGCGCCTGGGGCAACAGTGGGGACCAGGGCGCATGGGACACCGAGGGAGTGACTTTAGATCACCTCCAGGAGCGTCCGCGCTCAGAGGACCTGCACGTGGGAAGGGACTGCGAGTCCACACGGAGACCTTTGTCTTGGGGACGTGTGCGGCCGGAAGCCTGCCAGGAAAGGCGTCTCCCGGGAGGCCGTCTGTTCACGTCCATCGGAAACGGCCCGGCCAGTCCCCAGTGTGAAAACCAGCGGGGGAGGACAGCACGCACTGCGCTCATGCATTCACTCAGCAAACACCTGCAAGCCGCCTGGGGCCCAGCGCCGAGGAGGGAATGAGCCTAGGAGGTTCCTGGCCTTGGCCGGACAGTGGGGTGCATGCCAGGCAGTGGCCGTGGCACAGGAGGGAGAAAGGGGGCCGGGGGCCACAACGGGGCCAAGAGTCTGGGGCTCAGGAAGGACCAAAGAGAGGACCGAGGGCACCAGGGGAGAGGGCCCTGCCAGGCTTGGGGTCAGAGCCCACACAAGGTCCTGGGGTGACCCAGCCTGGAGCACAGAGGTGGACCTGGTCCCTGCCAGAGGAGACCCCCAGCCCGGAGTCTGCCCAGCCCTGCTGTGCGCCGCAGTTCTCCCTAAGTGGGACGCAGAGCTGAGGGTCGCTGGCCGCTGAGCTGGGACAGGAGCTGGGGTGGGCTTGGGGATGCATCACCCACTGCCACCCCAAGTGGTGCCTTGCGTCCTTCAGTGCCCATACAGAGCGCCTAAGCTGAGGGTCTTCCACCTTCCAGCAGGTCCCGACGGAGGGCCCTGGCAGGGGAGGCTGCGTTTGCATGCGTGGTGTGTGTACGGGGGTGACGTGGGTCCCCGAGGGCCATCTGCTGGAAGCGTGGTCCGCAACTCCACAGGATCGGTTGCAGGGCCAGGAGCGACAGTGAGAGCGAGCTGCCCCTCCTGTCCACTCACATGTGCCGGCCACCGAGGCCCCCAGGTGCCTGCAATACGCACTGAACCTCGGCCCCCAGGACCCAGAGACAGCAGCCCGGTCTTGAGAGCTTAGGCCCCCGTAGCAGAGGACTACGGCAGGGTGTGGCTATGGACCCACGGGATGTAGTCATCCGCACACACACTTGCTCACCCCTGTTGGTCTATAGTTGTCACACGGCGGTCGTGCAGGCACACTGCAGAATGACCTGCATACCATAAAATAAAGCTATATGCAAATAAAATATGCAAAATATGCAAATAAATACAAAATATGCGAATACATATAGGCGTGTGGAACTTTCTGGAATCATTATTTGGCCTGCCTCCCTGCAAGGTAGTCTCCCAGTCGTCGAGGACCCCACCAGGGAGCAGCGCCCAGGCCCCAGGTGAGTTCCCTGGCAGAACCATGGTGGAGCCCAGGTGGAGTCCCAGGAAGGAGGGGCCCTGCCCGGCCTGTCGAGTCTCCGTGGAGTCTTTCTCAGGGTCTCAGGCTCTGGTAGGAAAGCACATAAAACATGCCCTGCGGTTTACGAGAGGCCTCCCTGCTCTGGGCCCTGTCCCTGAGATAAGGGACGATTAAAACGCAGGGGCCAGGCACTCAGCTGTCCTCTGCTGCCTTCTGGGAGATGGGACCATCTTCCCGGAGCACGGCCCCACCCTGCCCCAGGCGCCGGCGCTGTTCCCATATCTGTGAGGGGACACTGCGCTGAGTCCCACTGGGCTGGCAGGTCACACGGGAGGGGGTGCCCACTCCTCTGGCTCCCCAAACCCGGGGCCCGGACACGCCCGACACACCCGCCCCGTGAAACCCCTCTCTGTGGCTTTTGCACTGGCCCTGGGGATGCGGTAAGTGCAAGGGGAAGAGAGCGTAATCACAAAGCGTGAAAGCACCCTGGGAAACCACACGTGGAAATGCAAGAATAGAGAAGGTGGGAGGGGCCAGAGGCACAAGGCGGGGTCTCTTGTGGCCACCACAGCCCCAGCCCTGGCCCTTCGCTCTCCCCTCTGGGGAAGGTTAGCTGGGCAGGTGTCTGTGAGTGGCGTGGGATGGCAGGGTGACTGCAGGGATTAGACCTGCGGGCCGTGCCCTCCAGCTGCGTCCGGAGGGTGGGTTAGCAGGGCCGGCAGGCGACCACAGGCAGCTGGCACCCGGGGAGCTGCTTCCACACGGATGATCCAGGGGCCACTGGCGGTCAGAGAGGCTGGCTGGTGGGGCAAACGACATTGAGCCCACAATCAATTTCTCACTGCCAGCACCTCTCCGCCCACCTCTCACTAGGAGCTCGAGGCCCTTGGGGGGCAGTACTGGCTGCTTCACATCTGTCCCAGATCCTGGGCACATTCTTCCTTCTGCCAAGCGGAACCCGGCACCACACAGGGCAAGTAGCCAGCTTAGTGCTCCTGGTCACCTCCAGGGGTAGAGCCAGGGAACCTGGTACTGGACTCTCCACAGAGCAGGACCGGCAGGGGCCTTGGGGCCTGCTCCTCTTACTCGGAGTCCTGAGCAAGACTCCCCCAGGCTGTCTGCCCCGCTCCCTGTGACCCCGGCACGCCCACCCTGTAGTTCTCAGATCCAGCCAGCCTCGGAGCGGTCTCAGTGTTGTTTCCGGCCCCAGCAGCCCAGTGACTCTCTAGGTGGCAGGCGTCCC
This sequence comes from Chinchilla lanigera, assembly GCF_000276665.1. NCBI lineage: Eukaryota > Metazoa > Chordata > Mammalia > Rodentia > Chinchillidae > Chinchilla > Chinchilla lanigera. The sequence continues at coordinate 1,213,839 of NW_004955541.1, read as the reverse complement.
ATGTCACAGGAGTTTTATGCCCGCGGCGCAGCCCTGGGCCCCCAGCCAGCCTTCCACTGACAGCGTTTGAGCCCAGCTACCCCCTGCTGCGAGGCCTGAGGCACGGCAGGTGCCCACCCGATCTGGGTCCTGGCTCTGTGACTCAGGGGCCATCCGACCTCCAACACAGCACCAAATATGGAGATCCATCCTCCCACCTGCAAAATGGCCCTGCGGGGTGTGAGGCGGTGAGATGGTCCCGGGAAAGTGCCAGGACGGCAGCCGCCACCTGCAGTGCCCCTGTCGCTGTGTCTGTCAGAGTCCTGACAGTGACCCTTGCTGTTTTCCGTCCTGGTAGAGCACAGGTCCCGGGCCTCGTGTGTCTCTGGACCGGGGCTTCACCCAGAGCCTGGCACACAGTAGGGATGCTCCCTTCCCAGACGTAGGGGCTCCTGGGCTGGAGGCTGGACATTCTGCTGGGGGCGCTTGTCCCCTCCACCACATGGCACACAGGCCCTGCTGGAGCAGCGCCAAATCTCCAGGTGTCCGGGTATAGAGCCTCTGTGAGGTCCCCGGGTCACATCTCCACTATGCACCGTGCTTGCTCCCAGGGCCCTGTCAGGCAGAGGTGACCAGGTGGGGCTGGGACAGGGCCAGGCCCTGGCAGCCCCTGAGTTCTGGCGTCAGGAGCTGTCCTGTACTCGGAGTCACTTCTGCGCTCTTAGTGGAGGGGGTTGCTGCACCAGAGACGTGAACACCCCCCACCCAGGAAGCTCGAGGTCCCCAGCACAGGGATGTCGGGGAGGCAAGCACCGCCCGCCTCCACTCCCTGGCTGTGCAGGGCTGCTGGGGGTGAGTAACAGGGAGAAAACGACTGCATCCACCAGCCTTCCCATCACTGGACTCAGTTCCCGACACCCTCCACCTAAGCGGGGAGGTTGATTTTGGGCGCGGTTGCAGAAATTTCAGCTCACGGTCAGCAGGAACAGCACGGTGGAACAGGGTAGTGGAGGACAGCTGCTTGCCCCAGGGCAGCCAGCAGGGAGAGAAGAGGGAAGAGCCAGGGACAAAGACACACCCTTCCAGGTCGCAGCCCGTGACCACCTCCAGTCGGGGCCCCTCCTGAGAGCACATCACCGTGGACGTGTCCACGAACCGGACCACTGATGAGCCCAGCGTTCACAAGCCAATCACCCTTTGAAAACACCGCAGCTGAGCACCTGAGATTTGGGGGAACCTCTGAGACCTGAGCCACGCAAACTTGCAAGAGCACGCCGGGAATTTCGGGGAGCCAAGCTGAGCACGAGTGTCTCTGCCGTCACCATCAGTGCTTCTCCTGGCCTTCTGCCCACCGGACTTGGACGCCCTCGGCTGGGAGGAAGTGCTGGGCACAAAGTGGGGGAGGGAGGAGACCCCCTCAGTTTTCTGTACCGGCGCAACAATCCCTGTGAAGACTCCACATCCTGACCCGGCAGAGGGGTTCACGTTGTTCGTCAGCTGACCTTAGAATGGGGGTGCATCTGGTTTATTTGGGAGCCCACTGTCATCTCAAGGGTCCTCGGAAGTGTTTGAGGGGGACATGGAGAGAATCAGGGTGCCAGCACAGCCCCACAGGCAGCTCTGCTGGCCGCTGCCGGCTGTGAAGACAGAGGCAGGGAAGGCCACGGCCCCTAAACCCAGATGCAGCGAGAAAACAGACTCCTCCGGAGCCCGGAGCAGCCGCAGCTCTGTGACATGCTGACTTGAGCCCCGTGGGGCCTGTGTCAGACTTCGACCGACAGAGACCTCGGGATGAGCGTCACTTCCGCCGCGGGAAACCCGCTTAGTCCTGCTCTGGGGCTCCAGGCCCAGCGCCTGGTCGGCTCACAACAGACCTGCGCTGAGTGAGAGCCGCGGCGCAGAAAATTCCCTACACTTCTGGCCGCCTGGTGCAGGGAGGGGCCAGAGTCAGCAAGAGAGAGGACAGGTGCCCGGGTGAACTTCAGCTGTAAGGAAATCGGTATTTCTTTTTTTTTTTTTTTTTTTTTTTTTTTCTCCGGTACTGGGAACCGAACTCACGACCTTGAGCTTGCCAGGCAGGAGCTTTGCCGCTGAGCTAAATCCCCAGTCCCGAAATCGGTATTTCTGAAACCGCCTCTCATGCTAGGCTAAAACATCACTTACTGTTCACCTGTATCTTCTCAGGGAGCCTCCGGACATCACTCTATGGCAGGAGGCCCCACCCTGGCTGGTTTGCAGTGGCCATGGAGGAGGGTCTTGGGGACAGTTCTCAGCACTCTGCTCCATCGGGCGGCAATGCAGGTTCCCAGCAGGACAGCACCGGGGCCCAGGCGCTGGCCAGGCCTTGGCGTCGGGTCTTCCTGCCCAGCCGGCATTCCCCCCACGGGGTCAAGGAAATCTCGGAGGAAACAGGGCCATGGGAAGTCCTTCCCTCAGAGGGCTAAAGGAGGTTGAGCCACCAGGGAGCCCTGGGGACAAAATCTTGCCCTTCTAATTCAGGGAAGACGATACAAAAATAGGGTCCATGTGGAAAGCCTGGTGACGCCATGACAGCTGGAGCCAGGGCCGTGAGCCTGGTGCTCGGCGACCCTGGCCGGACAGACCCCCCAGGTCCTGCAGGAAGCACCTTATTGCGCATGGTCACATGCAGGCATGGCTCCCAAAAATAGCCTCTGAAGAAAGCCCCAGAGAGGACCGGGCTTTCTTTGGCAAAGGCTTTCCATTTGTTTCCTTAGCAAGGTCTCCAAACCACCTCCAATTTTTAACGGAAATTAAAATGTGAGAGATCAAGGAGTTTGTCCAAGGCCACGGAGCACAATGAACACTGACTTCCCCGGGCTGAGGAGGTGGGCGGCCGCCCTAGCGGCCTCTAAATAGAGTCACTGCCAAAGCCCCTGCTGACACCACCATGCCTCTCGTGGCCGGAAGCGCAGGTGGACCCTGAACCATGGCTGGCCCGTCAGCATCCACGTGGGCAAGGCCCAGAGCCCCGGGCTTGGCAGGTGAGTGAGGTCAGCAAGTCCCCTGGGCACTGGGGCCCCCAGGGCTACCTTCTACCCTCCTGGGCTTCAAAGCCATCAGTCCACCTCAGGACTCATCATGAGCTCCTTATTACCTAAGGGGAATTCTTAGTAACTAAGACGACAAGCCAGAGTGCAAATGTGGATGAAGAAGAGTCGATAATACAAATGCGAGCTTTGCTGTAAACCTAAGGCATGCACCAAGCTTCTGGGGGGCTCCTCCCAGGCTGGGTGGCAGGACTGTGGTCACAGCGGCCCAGGCCTCCCAGGGAAGAGGCTGCAATTTTGTCCCTGCTGCTGCCAGACCATGCACAGTGGCCCTGGCTTGTGGAGCTTCCAGGCCTCCTGACACCTGGGAAGCATTGTCACTGACTCAGTGGCATGGGATACTCTGCAGCATCTGTTTCCATGGAGATGCAGGCTGCTCCAATGTGGTCTTCCTCCCGGGCTTGTCAATCACGGCGCCCCGGTCCACTAACCCACCTGGAGGTCAGAGATCCTGGGGCCCGGCGATCCCTGCACCAGGGAGGCGGCAAGTGGACTCTGGCTGCCATAGGGTGTGGGCTCCCCCACAACTTGCAAGAGACTTGGGCTGCAGGACCCCTGCAGGCTCATTAAACAGAGTCGTGAGCTGAGGGTCTAGCTCAGTGGAATGGTGTCTGCCTGGCAAGCAGGTGGTCCTGAGTTCAATTCCCAGTTCCAAAAAAAGGATAAACAGAGCCAGGTCTGCTCCTCGCACCTGCAGGGCTGGGGAGCAGGAAGAGCAGAGGTTTGCCAAGCGCTGGGCACTGCGAGCTTCGGCGGCAGACAGCCACGTGTCTTGTCCTAGCAGCGCCCTCAGACACTGAGGGTGGCTGCTCGCCGTGGAAAGCCCCGTCCCCTCTTCTCTGCAACACGTCATGCAGCAAAGATGCCGCGCATGTTCATTCCCGCCTTCCCGCTCCGAAAAAGAAACCAGATGCTCGGAAGGTGGCCAAGCGCCGTGAGACCTGTTCCGCCCCGCCACACTGCGGCGTCTTTCCCGCAGGCAACGCAGGGACAAGCTCTTGTCATCGGCATCTAACGGCCGTCTGGCGGTGCCAGGAGCGGGGTAGCTGGGGAAACCTCTTGTCTGTGCCCGTGAGGATGAGGGAAATCCGGGTCTTTGTTCCCGATGCCAAGGAGCCCCGTCATCCCCCAGGTCTGATTACCTGAGGCCATCTGTGGCTTTGGGTGTGTCCCCAGCTGACTGGAATGCAGTCCCCTCGGCACACAAGGTGGCCGTTAGCTCTGAGGCCCCAACTCACTAACAGGGGGTGAGTGAAGGACCCTGAGCTCAGGGTTCCCATGTCTCTGCTTTGCGGATGGCTATTAAGAGAATTACGGGAATGTCCCCTCCCCGCCCTGCACTGGCCATTCTCGGGCTATGAGTCAGCAGCCTAGCTCTTGACTCCTGTTGCCAGTGACCCAGAGTGGTTGTTTGCAGAGAGGAATTGGATTAAACGTCGCGAAGACTGTCGGGGTAAGCCGTGGAGCAGACACGTTTCTGAGAATTGCCAGCCCCACCCTGCCTCACTCTGGATTTGGTAGAACCTTTCGCTTTTCTTCTGCATGAACCACTGGCGGGGCTGCAGGGGCAGCGGATGGCAAACCCTGGGCTCCTCGGGTCTCATCGAGCCTGCAGGGCCCTCGCACTCCTGACCGTGGGCCCCGGCTACCTGCTCACCCGTCACCCTGCGCGCCAGGGCACAGCCTCACCTCACACCACCTCGCACACATCTGTCAGCTCCAGGGCTTTGCTCTCC
>NW_004955541.1:1093040-1208881 GCF_000276665.1 Chinchilla lanigera | reverse complement strand
TGCCAGCCACAGCAGCTCGTGCCCGGGCGGAGGGAGCCCTGCAGGAGCGGTGGGAAGCTGCTGGCACAGTGTGCGTTTGCGTGTGCGTGTGCATGCGTGCGTGTGTGAGTGAGCGCGTTCTGCCTCAGAGCTTACAAAGAGAATGTGAAGAGTCCTACCCATCTCTCCCAATGCCCCAGCTGCTAGCACCTCCTGGTGTCACTGCGTCTGGCCGGCAGGGTGTCCTTTGCCCCTAAATGTTCAGGGAGACTTTCCCACACACGGGGCCACTTCTGCGGTGTTGCAGCTCATCCCCCACCTCTGTCTGCGTGCGATGCCCGGGTATGGAACCCCGGGCTGCCCCAGGCATCAGCATCGGGGTGCCGATGGCTCCTCAGAGCCACGCGACCCAGCACACGGCTGGCAGAGATGCACACATGGTGCCCCCACCGCCCTGGTCCGCCCGAGCCGCAGTGGCGAAGCCCAGCCCTGCACCCATGGGTGGCGGCAAAGGAGGTATCAGCCGTGGCGGGCAGAGGATTAAAACAGCTTGGGCAGGGTGAGGTGACGGCAGCCCGAAGTGGGGCTGAGGCGAGGTAAAAAGCCTGCTCTCCAGGGAGCATGGACCCCAAGGCGCTCAACAAGCTCTCCCCCTGAAGTTTCCGCCCGTGGAGGAAGGACCTCTGCAAGGACGGGGCCTGACCACTGTGTGCACAGAGCGCTCCCCCGCAAAGACAGCTGGGAGGCCGGGGAGAGAGAAGAGGCTGGCTCCTAGCTCCCACTTGCTTCTGTAGCCAGGCACCTTGGGCAGTGAGCAACCTGCACAACTGTACCCAGCAGCCCAGAGTCCAAGAGAGCCCTGGATATTTTCCTGTGTAGCTCTGTTGCCAATCCACAAAGAACAACGAAGAGCAGCTCCAGGGAGAAACGTCAGCCCTTGGCTGGTACCAACGCCCCTGAAAGCCTTGCTGTGGTGAACTGACTGCCCTGGAAGGGCGCAATCTAAGGGAAGAGGCCTCCTGTGGCGCTGGCCCCGACTGAGCCTGAAGGAGCCGCGAGGGGCCCTGTGGACACCAGGACGGCCTGGGTGTACCCAGCACCCCTCAGAGTTGGGGCGCCCCCACCTCCTGCCGTGAGCACCCAGGAACTCAGAGGACACAGCTGGGAGGAGAGACCCTGGGACAGGGGAGCACGGGCAGGAGGGAGGCCTCATCTTTACCTCCAATCCAGGAAGAGGAAACCGAGGCAGGAACACGAACGCTCTCAGACCAAGCCCCTGGCCCTGGCCACACCGCAAGCAAGGGGCTGGACTTGAATCTATGGCTGAAGGGTTTAACCTTCAGCCGCCTCCTCCTGTCCTCCCAGCAGTGACCCAGTTTACCAGCTGGAGCTCCGCCTGCCCCACCCTGGCTCAGCTGGGGGGGATGCGATTAGGGCATGCAGCCCTAGGTGCAGGGACAGCACTGCTGTGGTGTCCACCATCCTGGGGGCCTTGCTCAGGCCACTGTGCAGGGCGGGCAGTGCCCAAGCCAAGCCATAGTTTCTGTTTTCTGTGGTTAAACAGGAGGCCGCAGCAGGTGGTAAAAGCCCTGAATTTTGCAAACTACCCGATGCTCTCATTTTGCTTTGCCCACCAGGGAGCTCGGAGGTGAATTTATGAACATTTATAAACGGTGCAGGGCTCCCGGTCCAAAAATCTGATGTCTGACTTCACCCTGAGTTTCCTCTTACTGTTCACGCCTTATTTCTGATTTATATGTGAGTAAAAAGTATATTTTCAATAAATTTTCAAGTAAAATGGTAAAATGATAGATGCAAATTTCCTGCTGGTCACAGTGAATACCATCCTCCCTTGTGCTGGACTACAGTTCAGATATGGAAAGGGTAGGGGTTCGGTCCCTGCAGGAGAAGACATAGTCGAAGAAGGAAGATAAGTCTGTAAACAGATAACCCCCCAAAGAGTGACACAGGCCAGCTCCACCCATCTGCTCAGGAGGCCTTGGGCCCCTGCCAGGTATCGGATTCTTTCCTCACCTTGTGTGACCTCACTCGATGCTGGCATAGGAGGTGCTCATAGGAGGTGCCATTAGTGCCGACCATGAAATAATGGTGGTTTTAACACACAAAGGTTTACTTTTCTCTTTTGTTGAACAAGTTCTGAAACAGAGTCCACAGTCACTGGTGACTCAGATTTCTTTGGGCTTTTGCAGCACTATCCTTGGCACCTCGTAGCTCAAGATGATTGCTAGGGCTCCAGCTGTTCCGTTTCCATTCCAGGCAGCAGAAAGGGAAAAAGGACTGCACTGGGACCTGTCCATCTCTTTTCCAAGACGGTTTCTCAGAAGTCCTACCCAGCAGCGCTCACTCCCATTTCATTGCTCAGCCCTAGCTGCAAGGGAGGCAGGCAAATCCCTGTCCCCTGGTAGAAAACGTTGCCTCAAAGAGCAGGGCAGGTTGTCGATCGATGTGCTAGTCAGCTTGGCCAGACGCAGAGGGAAGCAGCCTGTGCATCTTGGGGTGTCACCGAGCCGTTTTACACTTGTGGCACAGCCATCCCTGCCCTGGTCACTGGGGCCCCAGCTGCGCCCCTCTTGTGGCCCTCTGTCCAGGTGTCCAGTGTCCTCCCCTCCAGGTGGACCAGCGTGGGGCTGGGGTGGCCACACCAACCTGCTCACAGCCGCTGGCCGGGACAGGTGCCCTGGCTGTGTGGAGGCCGGGCCGGGCTCACAGGGAGCCACGGCCACCAGCGGGGGCCACATCCCACACCCTGTGGACCAGGAGCCCGGGCCAGCCCAGCAGAGGCAGCATCTGCCCTCGGCCCCCAGAGGGTCTCTGTCAGGCGGGCCTTGCCGAGGGACGCTGGCTGCGGCGCTGCCCCTGCCCCTGGAGGAGCGGAACGGTCCCTTTTCCCGGAAGCGCGGAGCCGGGCAGCTCCCGCCAGCCCGGCCTGAAGGGTGCAATTAGCGCCCCCAGACAGGCAGAGACGGCCTCCCCGCCGCGACATGAATGGGTCATTTGTGGCTCAAATGACAGACAAATGCAATAATTAGGCCTATTTAGTAAAGAGGGGGTGAAAGGTCAAGCAAGAGGCCACCGTCTCCTGTTACCGCTCGGTGACCGCCTCGGAGACCCAGAAGCTGATGTTTGTGCAGCAAACCCACGCCAGCCACCGTGCCTGGGCCACCGCCGCCCACTGCCCTGCGCTCCAGGGCCGAGGGCTGCAGCGGCGACACCGGGCCGTGGGTCCGACCCCAGCCCTCCGCGGGCTCCTCCCAGTGTCATCTGACCAGGGACACGGGCCACGTGCCGGACTGTGGGGCTGGTACTCCTGCCCTCGTCCTCTCTTCCTTCCCCCTAAATATCTGATTTTGCTTCTTTTTAACCCAAAGCAGATGGTTCTGCTCCTTCTCAGCTTGTTGTTGCTCCCTGCCAGGGAGGAATTTCCTGGGGCTCCTGGGGTCTGAGGGGATAGGGGCGCCTTGAGCCCTGTCCAGCAGGAGACTGTCCCTGGGGAGGACAGGGCGCCTGGGCCAGGAGTGTCTTACCACAACCTCCGACCACGCCCCAGGCCTCCACCTCTGCCTCCTGCAGACCACACGGGACCCAGAGCAGGTGGCTTGCTGGGCCCTTGGCAAACACCTGCTGGGTCTCAGATGTCCCCATGTGCCCGTGGGGAGAACTCAGTCCCGCTCTGGTCCACTGCAGGTCCTTGGAGCTCTTGGGGTAAAGTGAGGACTAGAGGACGCCATGTGGGTGGCGCCGCATGGCGCTGTGGCTTGGAGGAGGCAGAGCCACTCAGGGACCAGGAGCAGAGTTCATTTCCGTCATAAATGTCCCTGTCTGCCATGTCGCACCGCGGTGACAGAGCACGGAGAGCTGTCCCGGGCCAGAGGACAGGACCCCGCCCCTGCGCCGGACCCCGCCCTGGCTCAGCCCAGCGCTGATGTGGAGGCCAGGACAGCTGTGTCCCCCGTGCCAGGGCCATGGATGGAACCACAGGTGTGCCCGGGCTGGCTTTCCCGGGGCCCAGCCGCAGCCCAGCCTGTGGTTCAGGCTGGCGATGCCCATGCCTTCCGGGGGCCTGGCCGTCCTCTCGCCTAGGGCCCCTCTCCGACTCCCTGGCAGCCTCCCATCTTCGTGCAGTGTGAAGGCAGGTGGGGGGGCAGGGAGGGTGCCCAGCCCAGTCCCTCGGGACAGCGCCTGAGTGCAGCCGGCCAGTGCCGGTGCCGTCCCCTCCCCGCTGCAGCAGCCCCGCTACACAGACACTGCCGGAGTTTGGGAGACTCTGCGTCCGAGGCCAGGCGGGCTTTGGGGCAGGGGTTCAGGTAAACCACCTTCCTGGTTCCCAGGGGTCCAAAATGGGTCTGTAGAGCCCCGGAGCCCATCCTTCCCGTCCCACCGTCTTCTCGCTGTGGGGAGAACTAAAAGGGCAGGGACTGGAAACCTGCAGACAGAGCACCTTTCAGGGTGGGGTGCAGCGCTTCCCGGCAGGCAAGGCGTCCCCTCTGGGGCTGGGCCTGGCCAGCAGCCCGAGCGCAGGCTCTGCGGTGTCTTGCACCCCACCAGGCGCAGACCTAAGCCGCTCCAGCCTCTGGAGCTGCTTCTTGTGCCGGGCTCGAGGAGCCCCTTGGCTCACTTCTCCCCCAGCTGCTCCGGCGTGAGCCCACTCCTCAGGAGAGTTCTTTTGCTTTATTGTGCAAACCGGTGCCCAAGTGTTGAAGCCACCAAAATACATACTCCTTGAGGACAGAGACACGGACACAGGCAGGCTGGGGGACCAACACCCTTGCTGGAAAGCGGGTTAGGATGCAGGAGGGTGCTGGCCCGGCCTCCCGAGCACAGCCCAGCTTCTGGGAGAGGCTTCTGTCCCGCAGAGACGCGAGCTTCTTCTGTCTGCCCTGGCCGCTGAGTCAGTCCTGGCTTCGGGGGTCTCGCTGCTCATGTGCTCATGGAGCCGGGGACTCTGATCACTGCTGGAAGCATCACGGATTTGCTGGTTTGGGCGCTGGCCGCCGCACTGGCTCGTCTGGACCAGTGAGGGCCAGGGAGAAGGGTGGCCCCTGGGCCCCAGGAGTGGGGCAGCTGGCGTGGCCAGAGGCGGAGCAGGAGGAGCGGTGTGTCACGTGTCATCGGCGTGGTGTCCCTTCCCAGGGACCCGGGGGTTTCCCAGCCGCTGCTTGCCCTGAGCACCCTGCGTCTTCCTGTTCTCCTCACACCTTCTTGTAACACTGGTGCCTCCATTTCACAGATGAGGAAACTGAGGCACAGCAAAGCAATGTCAGCTGTGAGGCAGGCGCTGGACCATATCCTAGCTCGAGTCTTCCATCGCTTTCCAGACACTCAGCTCTTTGTCTATGCCCCGTACCCATGTGTTGGATTCGCAGGATGATGCCAGCGCGGGCACCTGCACGCAGCTGGGCCCAGCAGCATCCAGGAAGGGGACAGGCACCCAGGCTGGGGTGTGGGGTGGCGCCAGGCAAAGGCTCGGGGAGGGTGGCAGAGAGAGCTCAGCACATGACAGAGGGACACAGCGGCCTGGGGACAGAGTGTCGTGGGCAGAAATGAGCTGAGAAGTAGGCTGGCACTGGGCAAAAAAGCCGGGTTTTCAGCTAAAGGTTTGCAAGGACGAGCGAACCGTAGGGTTTGGGGCCTTTTATTTTGCTTCCCCTCCTATTAAGAAATCAGAGTTTTCAGGGTGAGTTACAAAATATTAGCACTAATCAGGCAAGCTGTGCACACTGGTTTTGATTCGTGCGTGTTGCCGGAGAGCCGCGTTCCTGTCCAAGCCTTTGGAAATCCGAGGAGCTAATTGGCTATTTCTGCAGAGGAGGACGGCACAGCAGGAGGCCTGCGCAAGCCCTGAGCCAGGGAGCTGGGTTGGAGGTCTCCACTCCCCTGCCTGGGAGTCACTCTGTTTTCTTTTCTGCTGTTATTTTTTCCTGAAGACATTCGCTTTTCCTGCCCAAGGTCACCGGGACCACTTAAAACGCTTAAACTGATACCTCGCTCTTAACCTATGGCAAATCAGATTTAACGATAATCTGATTTCAACTCTCTCTCTATGTGGGTTAAGAAAAGAAAACTCTCTCTATGGCGAGATTTTGGTTTCGGTGCTTAATTAGGTTGGTTCCACCATTATTGTGTTTTAAAAGTAAAACATGGTTTCATAATGAGCAGCGAAGCCACAGACAGGACGGTGTCGCAATTGGGATCGGCCAGAGAAGCAGGAGTCGGACCAGATGCCGGGCAGGGCTCATTCTGCCTGCCGCGCCCCACGCCTTGCGCCCTGCACTGGGCCGCCCACCCGCCACATGCTTGGCTGCCTTTGAAAATCCCTCAGAATCGGAGGGCAGGGAGAGGTCAAATTAATCAGCCTTTTCCGAATCCTGGCTCAGCCTCGCCTTGCTGGCCTGCTCTCTGCCCACCTCTCCACGTCCCCTGGGTTCCGGCCATCACCCTGGCGCAGACCCAAGTCTGCTCTGAAAATCTGAGCCCAGTCGTCGCGGGAAGAAAGTTCCAGGACTGCTGCAGAGGACAGGCCCAATCATGGGCAGGGGCGGCAGAGTGCCGGTCTCCAGCTCCCATGGGTAGAATTCCCTGAGCCTAGGATCCCCCACTACCCAGGAGGTGTGATCGAGAAATACGGTGTGCTTAAGTAAAAGAAATGTGTTACAGGCAAGGATACATTGCCAAGGATCCCCTCAAAATCCTCCCCCACTTTGTGTAGGTTCATCCCTTCGTCCTTGCCGCTTTCTGCAGCAGCTCTGGAGTCCTCCTTCCTGAGGGTCTTTAGTTGGGCTGTCCGGGCTGCCCTGATGTCCTGAATCGATTCAAAATCCCTTCAGTCCATTCAAAAGTCGTTTTGACTTTGGGGAAGAGCTGGAAGTCACGTGCTCGCAGACCCATTGCATGAGGTGGATCTGTCATGTGTTTACAAGCTGCCTCTCTGACGGACGGCGCTCGAGGAAATAGTCACTGTATTTCTGATCGTACCTTGTGAAGACACTCGGGAAAGAGGCCTCCAGAAGTGCTGCAGGAAGTGGCCGAGATGATGGGATGAGCATGTGGAGCGAAGGGAGGATTTCAAGGGGGATTCGTGGCAATGTGTCTTTTACTGTAAAAGTTTTTTAAAAATTGAAACTGTTAGGTTTGGCACCAGATAGAGCAAGAGACAGAGGTAGCTGAAACAGCCTTTATTGCCAGCATGGGAGGGTTGCAGGAGATTGCAAGGACCCTCGTAGGAGGGAGCTGGGGAATGCGGTTTTATTAGACTGGACTAGAGGTGGAGTTAACATGGGCAGGCGAGGTGTCGTATCTCGAGGGGATTGGGAGTTAGTTGGCTCATGTGCAAAAGGGAGTAGGAAGTTTATCTCGGGGTCTGAAGAAGAACAAAGAAGTGTGTGTCCTGGCCAGCGCCATTTTTGGGATTCTGGATGTCTATCCTTCCCATCGTTTTGTTGTTAAGGGGCGATGACTCTCTCAAACTGCTTCCTGCTGACGGGGGGCTTCGTGATGGGGGCTGCTGCAGCCTTTGGGGTGATAGGTCAGGCCCATATAGAAGCTGGTATTTGGAGTCTTGGCCAAGACGAGTAGCTCACTGGAGAGGGCTCATAACCTAGAGTGAAGAAAGCTTGAAAAAAATTTACAAAGGTGAGGTGTTACAGGCAGCAGGATGATGGTCATGCTAAGCAGACCAAGGACGGGAAGCAGGGTAGGTGCCCACGAGTCGAGAGCTGATCTCCACCAAGAGGGCGTAGACCGGTGGGTCATCTCTTTGTGTTTTTTATCCACATACTTATGAGGCTTTTCTACCTTATCCATGGCAATACCTGATTGGTTGACAAACTAGTGGCATTCTCCTCCCGGCATGGCACACGTTTTTTCCCTTTTTAGCTGTTAACATCCGGTGCCCGTGGTATCGGAGCACAGCCGCTGCCAGGGAGTACTCATGCCTGCCGGCTAGCTTGGCTTCACAGCTCACGGGCTTCTGGGTGGGAGCCCCAGGCCAGCTGTCTCCACACGTGTACATGTCCCGGTCTCGATGTTGCTCCAGCAGGCACATTCCCTGCCTCTCCCTTGCCGGTGCCTTTGCTATGTCTAGCTGAACGTTTTCTGCCCTCGAGAGATGAAAGAGGACTTGTGCTTCACGCTCTAGGAAGAGCCCCCAGCCACCTGAGACAGCGCAGTTTAAAGTGAGGCTCCCGCTGCGTCTTTTCCGTGTGATTTAATTTGTTCATCCCATCCCAGCAGCCAAAGCCCCCAGCAGAGAAGACCGCCTGCCCCGTTAGGGACACAGAGCTGGAAGCCAGGAAGTCCTTTGCATAGGTCCCATGTGCAGGGCCCTGAGGGCCCCTGAGAGGGACAGAGCCACGTCACACCCAGGGTGACCCAAAACAGCTGGGTCTGCAGCACCCCAGCCCCGGCAGCAACAAAACCGAGGCAATGCGGATTCCAGCCAAGGCAGGGCGTTAACTCGAATCTCCGCTCCCCTGCGTGACCACAGCTGGACACCTGTGTTTGTGCTTTGAGTCTTGGGGATGGGGAAAGGGATGGGGCCCCCAGGATGGAGGCAGAAGACAGGCGGTGTGCGGCCTCACCGCTGTCTCTGATTTAAAACTAGCCTCACAGTGATCCTGCGCTGGGGTCACGGGGAGGCGCCGCCCAGAGCCGCCACCCAGAGCCGCCGCCCAGAGCCGCTGCCCAGAGCCGCCTTTCTGAGCGTCAAGGAGGCGCCCGCTGTTTGCGGCCGGCAGGGAGCCTCGGGTGTGGCGTCCCTCCTGGGCCTGCCCACTGCGGTTCCCCGAGAACCCCTGGAGAAGGGCTCTTCCCTCCGAGTGTGCTCCAGCACACCCCGGCTTGGGTTTTCTTTCCTGAACTAGGAAAGGAACAGATGCGGTTCCAGCGAATTTCACCGAAACGGCTGAACCCATGTGACGGATTCCGACCCGGATTCCATGGCCAGCGGTCGGAGCAGACTGCGAGCAGCACCCGAATCTTCCTCTGTTCACAGCTTCGTGTGTTTTTTGAAAAGCGATCGCAGTTCACTTGTCATTCTTTAGCTTGCTTTATTCACTTCTCAACTTACCATGAGTAACTCTCAACATCAGCACGGAGAAGCCCCTCGTTAGCAGCCACCGGTATCTGAGGTTAAGTTAGTGAAAGCCAGCGCAGTCTTCGTGTCCACCCTCATCTTCAGACAGTAAGAATCAAATACCACAGCCTGCTTCATCTCTTCCTTCGGCTGCCAGGAAGCCCAAGGTTGAGCCGGCGGTGTGTGTGTGAATTTCTCCCCGGGTGTCCCTGCAGTAAGCTGAGGAGCAGCACCAGCCGCCTCCCACTCTGTGACGGCACACGCATCCTCACACGGGTTTTCCACCTTGGATTCCGAGCCTCTTAGGCGCAAGGGGCTCGAGCTCGCCCTCTTCCTACTTTCTCCTCCGTCCAGTGCTCAGGGTGAGCACAATGGGTTTTTATGTTTTTGGTTCAGGAGACATTGAAGAAACAGATTGAAAGTTACACATATCAGTGGAGAGAGATAGACAGCCGGACAAAAAGGCAGAAGAGGTCACAGTCGGGGGGGCCCTCCCCACCACACCTGGCCCTGACACCCCCCACGGGCTGCACCCACAGCACGTCAGGGCAGCCCGGGCTCTAGCTCCCCAACCCCAGCCCCGGTGTGACGAGGAGCCTTACGCTGGGGCCCAGTGGGGTCTCAGTGAAGTTACCCGAGGCCAGCCAGGGACGTGGCTACCCTGGTGCCAGTAGCTGGCCCGAGGCCCAGGTCTCAGCAGCCACCAGGCAGGACTTCTTAGCTGAGCTCTGTCAGCCGTGAGGATGCGAAGGGAAGACAGAAGGACCTAGGCGCTAGGAAGGCCGGGAGCTGTGTCAGGACAGACAGGGGCCATGACGAGGAGGGGGCGGGGAGGGCAGGAGAGGGAGAGCTGGTCCCGGCCCCCACCTGCTGGCCCTGGCCCGTCCCCCACATTCACGTCCTGGTGCCGGTGCAGCTCCGCCAAGCCCCCTGGCCTGTGCACCGGGGAGCCCCATCCCTCTGGCCGCAGCGTCCTGGGACTCTCTGCAGCACCCCCACTGGACCAGCATCGGGTCGCGGGCTGGGCTGCCTTTGCGGTAGACGCTCAGGGTTTCCCTACGAGGACAAATTATTATGATTGCTGGGAGAGGGCGGGCAGCCAGGGTTATTAAAACCAAACTTCCTGAGCTCCTGAGCTCCCGCAGGAGGCCGTGGACCCTGCCCGCACCAGCTGAGCTGCTCAAATCCGCTTTTAATTACCCATCGGCACTGACTTAATGCGCTGTGGCTGTCTTATCAAATTTGGAGCACGCGTCTACTTAAGATATTTAATCGGAAGTGATGCCCTTAATTTCCTCACGGTTCCCAGGGCTTAGGCTTGCCGCAGTGCGCCGGTTTGTAAATGCACTCTGCCTCTCTCTCAGGGTCGCAAGGATTCCCATGCATGGGACCCGAGGGACCCCGCACCTCGGCTGCCATCAATGCCCGGCTGCTGCCTGTGGCAGTGGAAATCTTTCCGGTCAGTGTGGCGGCCGGGCAGGGTGAGCGCATTAGAGGCCCGAGGCTGTCACTTTGGGGCACCGACCCACATCCCCAGGGCCAACCATCAAGTGCACCCACTTCACAGAGGAGGAGAGCACGGCTGGCAGGCAGCAGAACCAGGACCACACCTGCCTGCTCCCTGGGTCTGGAGCAGCGGCTGCGTGTGGGAAGGCGTGGATGATGAGGGGCCGAGTGCTGGGCCCTTCACTCCAAGCCTTCAGGGTCACCAGAATGGCGGCTGTGACGGCTTTGCCAGTGGCGTGCCCGCGCCGTGGAAGACTTGGCCCAGTTCCTTGGGCAGGCGGCAACGGATAGAAGTCCCCGTTGGGCCCAGGCTCCCTCAGGTCTTCCCCATGGTGAGGACAGAGTGACCACGCTCTCAGCCCAAAACACTGAGTGTGGGCAGGGGACCCAGCTCAGGGGCCGTGCCCGTCAGCAGAGTGGATACTGCTGTCAGGAGCAGGCGTGCTTGTGGGGCCGCTGTGGGGTGAAAGAGGGCGGTGCCCAGGGACCGCACGGACTGGGCCAGGTCCCCCAGGGGTCCTCAGCCACGCCCTTCATTCTGCATTTCTCCTGCTGTGTGGCAGGCTGCCAGGCCCCGGCAGCGGAGGCTGTCATACATGAGATGCTTAGGATGCAGCTCTCACCCAAGTGGGAGAATTCTTAAAGTATTGTTAATTAATCCACAAGTATATTGCTTTGTGTTGGGTATTTGCCCAAAAGTGATCTCAAGCTGGATGCTGCGGGACAGGCCTGTAACCCCAGATATTGTACCGGGGAGGCTGAGGCAGGTGGATCTTTAGCTCAAGGCCAGCCTCGGTCATTAGTGAGAATCAGTCTCCAAAGAAAAGCATAAAGGGCTGAGGAGGGAGGTAAGTGGTCTGCACAAGGCCCTGGTTCCATCCCCAGGAAGGGGGCGAAAAGAGCTCAGAACCCCAGAACTGTCGCTCATTACCGTGGGGCTGTGAAAGAACATGGCCACTCTGGGGAACGGGTTGGTCCACGCGCCCGGCCTAGAGAGGCCCTGTGGCCTGGCCAGTCTACGCCTCCCAAGGGGAGACCAGCCCAGCCCACACCCGAGCTGCCATCCACCGACCACGTAGGGGCCACTGCCCATGCCCAGGAGGAGGAGCGTGGACGCCGGATGGTGGGTCGACCCGGCGGAGGACGCAGGAGAAGAGGTGGGCACAGAGCACCAAGCTGTGCGCTCCGCTGTCCAGGTGGGCAGACCACAGAGACAGGAAGTGGCCTGGGGTCACTAGGACTGGGGAGGGACAAATGGGGGCATTTGGGGCACGAGAGCTATAGCTCGGGGAAGCTGTTGCAGAAAGAAGCCCCAAGGCGCCCAGGCCCTGATGCAAGGCCTCCCCATGCCCTGGGCTCCTACAGACGACTCCGCGCTGTTGGTCCCACTGGACGTCACGAGTCATGTGAGGGGGTTCAGGGGGTCCTCAGCGCAGCCTTTGCAAAGGCCAAACCTGGCCCCAGAGGACTGGGAGACCCGGCTCCCTGCAGCTCGCCTGGGCCTTTGCCATGCACCGCCCTGGATGCCTCAGGATGAGGGGCGCATGCGAACCTCCCAGCCTGGCCTCCAAGGGAGCCCTTGAGACCTTCTTCCTGGGCTCCAGTAGGACCCGTGTTTGGCAGGAAGCTGCTCCCGGGCTGTTTCCATCCTCCTGAGCTGATCAGCTGTCTTAGATGGGAGGATACAGATGTTTGGTTGTTGTTTTTTCTGGACAATTGGTCCAATGCAAAATATGAGTGTGGTGTAAATTAGCCCCAAATGTTCAGTGATGTCAACCCAGCCGTTATTCTGTCTGTTCCTCCAGAAAGCCCTGGGCAGGGACATTTATTTTGAAATTCTGTTTGCCGATTTGGAAAATCCCAAGACTTGCTGCTGAGAACTAACACAATACTGCACCCTTACCTGTGTGTCCAGTGTCCTCCAAGCCAGGTCCCTGTGCCAAGGGGTTTCCAGGACAGGTCCCTGCACTGAGGGGTTTCCATGCCAGGCCCCTATGCTGAGGGGTTTCCCTGCCAGGTCTTGAGGGGCACAGGCCTCATTTCCTTTAGGGCTGATGACTTTCCTGTTCGCAGCTACACTGTGGTCCACACAGAAGCTGAGACTACGGTGTCACACGAGGGGGTAGGAGACAGGATGCTGTCCTTGTCCCCAGAGCCTGGCTGGGGAGGGGCGGTGTGGCCCAAGGGGGAGGGTGGGAAACAAGGCAATGGTGAAACCTGGGCCGTTCAGGGCGGGAAAAGGGAGGGTGTCGCTCTGCGTGGCAGAGGCTTCTGCGGCTGAGTCCTCAGACGACCCAGGCGGGCTCGCATGGTGTGCGTTTGTGGGGCAGGTTTTCCGGGCTTGTACAGTTACCTGTATGTGTTACCCGTGCATTCACCCTTTCCTGTGATCTGAGCAGTGTCCTAGGTCACAGGAAGAATCTTAAGTTTCTGAACCTCTGAAAACAAAAGATTTCCCTGTTGAATGTCAACAGTCAGAGCTCTAGAGTAAAAACCCTGTTTTATGGCCTTCCATGGACTGGAGGGAGCTGGGACCCAGGGGACCCGTGGCACTGCAGCCCTGGCCCCCGGGCTGGGAGGCTGGGATGTGGGCTCAGGCGGCTCCAGCTCACCTGGGCTGGGCAGCTGAGACCCAGTGACTAGCGGACACCAGAAAGCCAGCCACACTCCCGTCCCTAGCTGTCAGCCGGACACCCTGACGTCGCCCAGGCCGGGGTCCGGGCACACCCCTTCCTCTGGTCACCCTGGGGTCAGCATTTGGAATCTACCAGGAAGCAGGTACTTGGGTTAACAAAAAAAGTCTAATATTTTTACCTAATTTCAGGAAATCACAAGTAACCGTTCCAAAGCAGCCTCTGCAGTCTCTCCCGCGGGAGAGGAAGTGGGGCTCTGAAATCTTATCATCGGGGAATAGCGGGGCAAGAGCAAGCTGCACACCCTCGGGCTGGCACTCGGGGAAAATCTGGGTTAGAGGGCATTCCCACGACGCTCCCCACGGCACCTTGGGTGGTGCGGCTTCCGCTCGCTCCGGCTCCTGCGCTCCCCTGAGCTTTCCCATGGGAAGAGCGCGGTGCCTGTCCCGGATGTCGCAGGCTCCTCCGAGCCATCTCTGGAAGCAAAGGCAATGCCCAGTGACCGTGCTGTAAGGACAGGTTGCAAAGTGAGCCTCAAAAGTCTGACCTGAACCCTCAAGCTTTATTCCCACTCTCAGAACCCAGCAGTCTACAAGCCAGATCTGTGCCACGCGGGGGGGCCCGGGAGAGGCTGATCCAGAGGGTCATGTGAGTGTCACTTGGAGTAAGACCAAGGACTGGGACCCGAGTGGCCTTGCAGGCTGATCACCACTGCTGCTTGGTGCCTGTGGACCCTGGAGGTCAGGCGGCTATGGGTTCCAGAGCTGTGCCCGCAGGACACCCAGGCCACAGTGCCAACCTGACCAGGCCTCCGGGTGCCTCTCTCCCTCCCCCCAGAGACCCCCTGCTTGTTCCCGAGGGGCAGCTGTGGATGGCGACTCCCTGGGGGTCAGCGCGAGGCCGGACAGAGATCCTAGCTCACTCACGCCAGGGCCTCCCGAGCTCCAAGTAAACAAAGTTGCCTGAAAGGTCACCTCTCGGCTCTGGCTCCAGCGGCCGGAGGAAGCCGCAATCATTCTTCAGGGCAGTAAATGCCAAGAGAAAAGTGCGCTGGTCCCGCCTCCCTCCATGGCCCAGGAGGAGCTTTCCCAGCCCACAGGAGCCTTGTTTTCCGCAGAGCCAGGAATAGGCCTCTCTCTCTCAGGTCCAACTCAGGCCCAGGCCTCCACCAGTGGCCCTCAGGGAGCCCCAGACACCAGAGGCTGTACCAGGGGCTAGTATGTGTGGGGGGGTGCTCTAGGGCACCCCAGGGTGCCCTCTGTTTTGTGATTGTTTTTCTTTTGGTGAAGTTTGGTTTGGTTCGTTTGAAACAAAGTGGAGGACTTCACTTCTGCGGCCTCTTCTTCCTCAGAGCTGAAGCAGCCCACGGCCAAGCCTGTGCCCTGCACAGGCAGAGGGTGGACAGGTGCTCAGGGAAGCTCAGCTGTACAGAAAGGCAGCGTGCAATTAAGCCTCAGGTTAAGTTCAGTGATGCAGGGAAATCTCCTGTCCCAATCAAGAGTGGCCATCTCACCGATCAGTGGGGTCCACTTTAAACAAACATATCCCCTCCCCTCAAAACATAACAGAATTATTCTCACTGTTGGGCTGACTCATACTAAAGTGTGACTGACTGGTGCTAGAATCTTTCCCCCAGAGCTCTGAGGTCTGGACACCAAGGGAATGAAGTAAGGGCTGACGTGACACCTAGGTGGGTGGTTAGCAGCGGGGGGTTGTTCCCCAGGAGGAGGGCCCAGGAGGACCAGTGGGGTCATCACAAATGTGCCTCTGGTGTGCTTCAAGGGCATTTCTGCCCCTAGAATATCTAACCTCCAAAGCCGGCTCCCAGTGGGAAGAATGCAGGCGGGGCCTTCAGAGTCACCTGGGTTGGGGGCGTCTATACCAGCTAATCCGCACCTTCTCTTCACCGCGTGTCACCAAGCACCTCCAGTCTGAGACGAGGCTTCTGCTCCTGGGGAGCCCCAGGGTCAGCACAACTCTGAAACAGAGCCTGGGCCCTAGCAGCTTCTTGGCGGCAGCCCTGCCTCCTGGGTAGCTGCTATGCACGGGTCTGAGGCAGAGCCCTGTAAAAAAGTCCGCAGCCTGGAAAATCGTGGTGGTTTTGAGTGGGATCACAGCCACCGTCCCGTCCTCTTTGAGCCCTGAAATCGTGCAGTTTCCCTGTGCTACGGCCGTCTGTCCCACTGCTTTACGGCAGGGTGGCCCTGGGCAGCTCACTGACCTCATGACCCCACTGCGGGGTCTGAGGAGGGAGCCAAGGCGGACACGGTGATGTGGCTGTGAACACACACCAAGCCTGCAGCCCTGCTCACCCAGGAGCTCAGCCCAGCTCCAGGCCCAGACTCCAGATGTTCACACATATCGGGCTGGGAACTCCGGGGGCTCCTCCAGCACTCAGAGGCCCCTTCTGTGAGGCGGTCAGGGAGACCAGGCAGGGCTGCTTTGTTGGGAGAAGTGGTCATGCTGATTCAAGTTTGATGGATGGGTGGAGGGTGAGTAGACGGATGCAGTGTGGATGGATGGTGGATTATGGGTGGATGGTTGGATGAATGGATGAGTAGAAGGATGAATAGATGGTTGGATGGGTGGATGGATGGGTGGATGGTTGGATGGATGGATGGATGGGTGGATGGTTGGATGGATGGATGGTTGGATGGGCAGATGGATGGATGGATGGATGGATGGATGGATGGATGGATGAGTAGTAGGATGAGTACATGGGTGGATGGGTGGATGGATGGGTGGATGGATGGATGAGTAGAAGGATGAATGGATGGATGGATGGGTGGGTGGATGGTAGGATGGATGGATGGACAGAGGAGTAGAAGGATGAACAGATGGATGGATGGGTGGATGGGTGGATGGATGGATGGGTGGATGGGTGGATGAGTAGAAGGATGAATGGATGAATAAATAGAAGGAAGGATGGGTAGATGGAGGAAGGATGGTGGGCAGAAGGATGCATGGTGGATGGTGGATGGGCAGTGGTGGGTGGATAGGTACATGCAAGGAAGGGTGGACAGGCAGAGGATGGGTGTGGGATGGGTGATAGTGCAGTGGTGGGGGTGGATTGGCTGACTCACAGGCTTCGGGCCCTGGTGATTGAATCCTAAATAGCTGGACCAGTTCACAAGTGCCTACATTCCAGACGCATATGTGCAAGGCAATTTTTTTTTAAAACCAAAAAGCATCGGTGAGATGCTGCTGTCCCCTATAGGACTGGCCCAACAGAAGCACAGGACCCTAGTGAGTGTGGTACAGGGCCAAGCCCCAGACCCAGCTTGTTGGTGTGGGGTTGGCAAGCAGACTGCCTGGGCAGCGTGGCCATATCCCTAGGAATGCCCAGCCTCTAGGGATTCATCCCGAGGGGATACTTAGACAAACGTGCAGCGGATGCTCACTATGGAGGTGTTTCTCACACTCGGACTAAGTCTGCCGCCACAGCCAGGGACCAAGAACATGACGCAGCTCTGGGTGGCTGATGTTGATCGATCATGGTTGGCATGGAAACACATTTCAGCTGGATCACCAAGTTAAAAATAGTTCAGCCGACACAGCGCGCAGGATCTGATCCCTTTCTTGAAAACTGGTACACATGGCTCTCTCTGGATATCATTTGCATAAACAGATGTTTCACAAAATATTATTCTGAGGGATAAGGTTTTGGGTGATCGTTAACTGTTTTCTTTAGACTGTGCTGGTTGTGGGGGTTTGTAGCCGTTTTCAAAGTGCATGTATGGCCTGGCACTGACAGTGCACTCCCCGGCCTGGTCCCCTGCAAAGCTGACCTTGCAGGCCAGGGCTCCCAGTGATGGTGACAGCTGAAGCCTGGCAGGCACGGCCCATCTGGCTGATAGGGAGATAACCCCGGCGGCCTGGGCCTGGACCACGGGCGGCTGCAGACCCCACGCCCAACCACTCACAGAGCAAACAGGAAGTGGGGCCGCGCTGGGAGCCTGGACTTGTCCCCCGACCCCCACTGGCTGGGGGCTGGATTCCCAGGACACGGGCGGGGCCTGGGAAGCTTCAGGAGCCCCTCAGGGAGACCAGGACAGGCAGGGAGAGGCGACCCTCGCCCAGTTCCCCAGGCTCCCCTCAGACGCCTCCTCAGAATTCCCATTGCAGTGCTGTGTGCCGTGGTCCCGGCCACCACCAGACAGCCGGTGGCCCCGACTCCTGAGGGCCGGAGGAAGCCCGGCTCGCCTGTCCCAGGCCCTCGCCAAGGCGGCCCTGCTCCTATCGGAGGGGGACGTGAGTGCAAAGTCCCCAGCACACACATGTATGCTTCACACTTGTGCCCTCTAGTCACTCAGAGAGAGTGAATTCTAGGTTATCCGACGAAACATCTCAGCAAGGACCTCAACACGTGCTCTCGAGAGCCCCTGGGAAGTGTCACGTCTGAGGTTTATCCCTGTCACCCTCCCTTCCCTGTCACTCCGTAGCAGCAACCCAGCTCCTCCATGGCCCCAGACCGCACTGAGCCAACCAGCCCCGCCCCTGCCCCCGCCCACACGGTCACCTTCTGGGGAGCAGAAGCCTGTCAAGCTGTGGCCAGCAAAGCCTGTGGGTGACCAGGGCCCACACGTGGCTGTCATGAGCCGTGCCACTAGGGAGCAGGACCGCCAGACAGGAACATGGGCAAACACTGGTCATCCCACCTGGAGTTTTCCACACATGCACACACAGGGACACACTCAGACACAGACACACACACACAAAGGGACACACACAGGGGCATAGACACGCACACACAGGGGCTCACGTGGACACAGACACACGCACACAGACACACACAGGGACATGGACACACAGCCTCCCAAGCCACGGACACTGCAGCTCCCCCACCTGTGTTTCCACAGGCGAGCTGCTCTCGGGCCTTTTTTGTGACAAAGACACCAAAACCTCCATATGCTACAAAGCTATCTGCCGATCACACGGAAGTTTCAGAGACACCTTTCTTCTCATTTTCAATATTTTGATGTCTATTGTTTGTTCAGTAAACATCCCTAAGTGGCTTTTAAACCCAGGGCTTGAGGCTAGAAATCCTCCTCACAGACGGCAGGAGATGCGTGAGACAAGACTGAGTAGAATTAGGGTTTCCTGTCCCTCTTCCTATCCTTGCTGTGTGTGCAGGGCTGTTGTTTGTGTAACGAGTGCTTTCAAAGAGCTTCGAACCCCGGCCTTCCAAGGCGACTCGCCCTGCGGTGACGATGACGTGGCGGTGACGTCAGGCAGTCCACTCGGCACCAACAGCCTTCACATGGGGCCTTCACAGCTTTATGGTCCCCACTCCACAGACAAGGAGAGCAGCAAAGTGCACAGAGAGGTTAAGTACCTCACCCCAGGTTGCACGGCAGCGAGGCTGCTGTCTATTCCGCCACACGGCCTGTGAGGGGACAATGTGCGGAGGAGGCCGGCAGCAGCACTGTCTCCACTCTGATCGATAGGCCCTGGGGGCCCCGTCCCCATCCCCATTTTACTAGAGGCTGGCTGGGGGATCAGGCGGCCTGGCCAGGTCACAGATGGTGGAGGCTGGAGGCTGGGGTCACGGCTGGGGTCACACCCAGGGCGGCAGCACTGCCTCTCCGCCCGGGGTTCATCAAGGGCTCTGCTCCCGAGAGCGGAGAGACAAAGCCAGGCCTCCCTGCTGAGGGACCTGGGGAGGGGGTGCTTGCACCAGGAAGAAAGACATCCCCGGAAGTGTCTGTGCCCTTACAGAAAGGAGCAGTGGTGCTGGGCCGTGGGCACCGCGGTCATCTGCCTGGGCGGGAGTGACTCTGGAGGCCCTGTGCATGTCCCCAAGGCCACCTGTGGGTCCCCAGCAGTGCCCCGACCGTGGCTGCTGGGACCAGTGCGAAGGGTCTCCTTCTCGCCCGCCATGAGCCGTGGCCCGGGCCGTGCTGGTCACATAAACAACACGGCTGCTGTCAGCATCCCGGCGGTCAGGGCAGCGGGGAAGCCAGGGTCACGACCTCCGTGCTCCTCAGCGGGGCCACCACGCTGCCTGCCAAGCCCGGCGAGGGCCTGTGCAGTGCTTGCTCCGACAGGCAGCCGGGCTCCGGCAGCCGCGGGCCTCGAAGGAGTTTGATTTGCAGCTGGCGGCTCCCCAGGTAACAACATCTGGGCGCTGGGAAGGCTGTGTCCCTTTCTCAGGTGGGGGTGGTGCTGGTCTCTGCCGCCCACCCTGGGAGGTGGCTTTGTGACTTGCTGTGCCTTGGTTTCCCCACTCGAGGAGAGCCTGTCCGCACACAGGTGGCCCTGGGTGGGGAGGACGCACGTCCCCCTCCTAGACCTGCCCACAGGCGCTGGGGCGAGGGCGTGTACCATCGAGGGGCAGCACGCTGAGGAGCAGGGAATACACCCTGTGCCTCAGTCTCCCCCCTGGGGGCTGGGATCCCTACCACCTTCGACCTCAGTGCTTCCCCAAAGATATCTGTGAAGCCCCTCACCTCTGCACCTCGTCTTTCTTTAATTTTTATTTTTGGCAGCAGGTACGGACAGGACCTTGTTTGATGCTACCCCGGGTAGTCTGGAGCTCCTGGGTTCCAGTGATGCTCCTGCCTCAGCCTCCCTGCTGGGACTCCACCCTCTCTGTGACACTCTGGGGTGCTGCCAGGCTCCCTTCAGTGAGAAGAAAGGCAGATTTGGGGCCCTGCTCTGGGAGACACGTGCCACTGTGCTGCTGAGCGCTCAGAACTCCGTGCTGTCCTGGGACTGCAGGAGGGGACCCTGGGCCCTGAACCCCCATCCCCACCCGAGTGCACTCTGGAGACCCTGCCCCATGGGCCTCACAGCCGTCCCACTTTCCCAGGCCCCACATGGATCCCCTGGGCAGCTCTGCAGTGGGGCGCTCAGCCGGCCCATTCTCCAGATGCACAAAGCAAGGCTGGTGTGCTGGGCGGAGGCCTCAGGGACAAGAGGGCTGAGGTCACATGGGGGTTTCTCAGGGCCTTGAGACCCGAGCCAGGTGGATCCTGGACCCCACCCCATCTTCTCTTCTCGCACCTCTGGACAGATTTTGGGATTCTCCCTGTCTCTGAGGACCCCGTGTCTCTATGCTGCGTGCGCTCCTCCCTCCGAAGAGGAAGCTCCTCTCCACGTGGCCTGGAGCCGCCTGGTGCCCAGGCCTGGCAGGCTCATTGCTGTGATCTGCAGATCTGTCACCTGCCACAGCAATAAACCAGGTAGTGAGGACAGGTAGCCCAGCAGCCACCTGGGCTAGGAGCCAGTGTACCCCCCGGGGGGGGCCCTAGGTGTCCGTGCACAGCCCTCGGCCAGCCGTGGGGAGTCACCTGGGCAGAACAATTGTCCCTGGTGCCCTCTCAACCTGACCCATGCGGTGAGCCAGGCCAGGCCTCTGTGCCACACGGCTTCCAGCGGGGCCACCGCCACCCCAGCGGGGCCGGCTCAGGGGCCCTGTGTGGCAAGACTTGGAGCCCTCTTGGGGATCGGGGCTCTTTGGGGTAAAGGTGGACAGGGTGTTAAAAGTGGAGGGCTGGTGGGTGGGGTGGACCTGAGTCTCTCCTGGCTTCCGCTCACCTAGGCAGGACCTGATGGGGAGCCTCTGCCCTCTGCATACGCTGCGCTGTGGGCAGGCCCGCTGGAGACCTTTCCCGGGGCCGCCTGGCCAGGCTCCCAGGCAGGCGGAAGGGTGTGAGCACCAGTGCCTGGGGCGGGTGCCCAGCGGATGGGCGGGGAGCAGGGCGCAGGGCGCAGGCGGCCTCTGCACCGCCTGGGGCAGCCCGAGCACAGTCGCAGCCAGGGTCTGCCTGGCAGCATGACCACCCCATCCTCCGAGGTGGCCCCTTGCCAGGTGGCCTGGCATCTCCCACCTCAGGGCAGCCGAGGCCAGGCACAGAGAGGGCACTGCAGAACCTGGCGTCCAGCACAGGGGCGGAGGCGTCCCCTACCTTGAGAGGCTCAGGGTGGCCAGGCAGGTGCACAGGGAATGTGACAGGTCTAGGAGTTCCTGTGCACTCAGCCCTGTGATCACCCAGCTCACGGTGGGAAACCGAGGCCTGAGGGGTGAAGGGACGCCCCTCGCTCAGCGTGTGACACAACCCCCTGCCCCCTGCTCCTTCCAGGGACATGGCCCGGGGACTCTGCAGGGACCGGGAATCAGGGAACCCCAGGTCAGCCCTGGGTCTGCAGCGCATCTCCAGTCCTCCCGGGCGCAGGGACTGCGGGGGACCCGGTGTGCCTTGGCGTGTGTGCGTGTGCTGGCGGTGTAGGCAGGCAGCAGGCGATGCCTGTGTGGTCCGGGCTTTGTGTGTGTGGTCCTCCCGGCCCGAGACCATCATCTGTCCGGGCCTCGCACGCCCGCCCGTGGCCAGCGTGTTTACTTTAGTGCTGTCTGCGCGCCTGGACGCGGCTGTCTGCTCCAGCTGGACCTGCTCAGGGGCAGGGGGAGGCGGGAGAGGTTGGGAGGGGGACCGGCCAGGCGGAGATAAAAAGAGAATGGGTCCACGTAAGGCTCCAAGAGGCACAGGCCGTACACGGTCTTCCCTATAAATCACAGCAACTGTTTACAAGCCGATTCACACCCCTGCCTCTCCCCAGCACCTCCAGCGGCCCTGTGAGCCCCGAGCCCCCCACGCACCCCCACTCACGTTTGTGCAGATGTGTGGTTCATAAATCGCCCTGTGGCATGCTGGCCGAAATGTGGCCACGTTCCTAACCACTGAAATAAAAATACACGGGCTGGCGGGGTTGATGTGTGCGGGACACACTCTGTGCGTGCATGGTGGCGGGCACACATGCGTGTGAGTGCCGAGGTGGCATGTGCGAGTCTGTGTGCATGGCTGAGGGGAAGTGTCTGGTCTGGAGGGCTTGGGCAAGTGTGAGGGGGTGACATCACTCAGGACACACAGAGCTGGTCACCTCCAGCAGCCTCCTGGAGTCTCGTGACGTAGGCAGAGGGCCTCGGGGTCTGTGAGACTGGACACCATGGCCACTGGGGCCGGTGGGCGGCACAGCTTCAGAGGTGTTCTGGTTCCTCCCTTCCAATCCGTGCACTGGGCCGCCTTCCCTGATTTCCAGTTTTTCACTGATGACTTCCTCTTCTGTACACCATCCGAATGTCGCATGCAGTGAAGAGAGGAAGGACAGGGAGAGAGAACGCTTTTTTTCTTTTCTGTTTTCTTTTGTTTCTCAAACACAGCGCCAGGAGCTCTGGCCTCAGAGGCTCAGGCTAGAACGCCACGTTGAGCAGACGCTAAGAGCAGCGTCGCTCGTGGGCCAGGACGGCTGTCACACGTGGGGTAGGCGCCAGTGGACCCCAAGGCTGGAGCTGAGCCTGTTTACGGACGGTCGGCTGCCAGGGCACAGCCGGGAAGGAGGGGAAGGCACTTCCCGCACTCCAGACCCAGAGCTCCCAGAGGCAGACGTGGAGACACACACCTCACAGGCTTGGCTTATTCGGGCGCTTGCGTGTAGGTAAGATTCACACATCAGAGTATTACCCAGAAGCAGAAATGCTGGAGTGTGAGCTGGTACGGTCAGCATATCCCAGCAGGAAGCAGCCCTGTCCAGGTCCGCAGGCTCCATCACCCCAAAAGGAGATGCCTGCTCCATCACCCCAAAAGGAGATGCCTCCTCCAAAAGGAGGCACCTACACCCCACCTCCGCCTTCTGCCTCCCCAGTTTACCTGTAGTTGGGCACTTAGCCACACACACACACACACACACACACACACACACACACACGTAGCAGAAAGCCCTTATTCGCAGTTTGGTTTGGTTTGGTTTTTCCCGTTTCTGATGAGGAAGGAAACCACAAGCAGAAAATGCAACCACGATGAAAAATACTGCAGCAAGGACATTTTCCGGGTCAACTGCGCCCATCCTTGGGGTTGAGGAGCTCGGGCAGCGGGCTCACCTCCAGACTGCACCCACTGATTGGACTTAGGGGTCTCATGCGCAGGCTGCAGGGATGGAAGAAGGACCCGGAAGAGCTCAGGACTTCCCAGCAGCTGGGGGATACGCAGACATGCAGGTGCCCTGGGCAGGCGTGGCGAGACAGGCTCGCGGCTGCACAGATCATCAGTGCTCTCCGGTCGCCAGACTCCCCCCGCGGGGCCCCACACACACCACGTGTCCCTTCTCCTGCGCCCCGTGTCTGACTTGCTGCCTCCAGCCTCTTGCTGCATGGGGACTTGGCCATGGTGCCCTGCACAGTGTGGGCACAGGACGGGGCAGGGGATGCAGACCCGGGGTGCCAGGGGCCCTGGCAGGCCCCTCTATGCCCACAAGTGTGCCCACATTGGCTGTGGTCTTCCTGGAGGGTGCTGCACACCTGGCCAACCTCAGAGCCACCGGTATGGGCCCTGAAGCAGAGCAGGGCGTGGGGTTGTGAGCCCAGAGGAGGCTCGGGGGAGGGGCCGCGGCAGACTAACGCAGTCCTCAGAGGAAAACATCTGAATCCACACACTTGCGAAAAATCCATCCAGGACAAAGCACCAGGTTTTAAAAATAAAGCAGCATTCAGGGCCAGGCCCAAGGCAGGAGTGGGTCAGACTCCATCTTCACTAGGGATACTGGCGTTTCCCACACTGTGGGTGCCCACGTCCACCTCCACAGCTTTGGGTATTGCACTGGGACAAGATCTGTCTCCATGGCCTGGGCTCCTGACACCCTCCTTAACTCTGTGCCAGGTGAGCACCCCCTGGCCTCCTTGTCCCCAGCCCTCCCAGCCCAGAGGGATAAACAGCCTGTGCCGGGAGGGCACCTTGCACACGCCTCCCGCTGAGCCCGGCTCCCTTCCTCTCAGCTCCCTCTCAGCTCCCCTGCCCTGAGCTGCAGCACGGAGCTCCAGGGAGGGGACCCTCTGCCCCTTGCGAGGACCATCCTGTGCTTGTTGTGCGTGAGCTGAACACAGAGGGCAGACTCAGGGCCCAAACCCACCGGAATGTTAACTAGCCCCTCAGCAAGCACCCAGCACAGGACACTGAGGGGCAGTGCAGCGAGCCCCCAGCCAGGCTGGGGCAGGACCGGCAGTCACCGGGGCAGCAGTAAGGCCTTCCTGTCCCCGGCGCTGCTGGGAGGGGCGTGTGGGCAGAGCTGCACTTCCCAGGTCTCTCTTCTCCTAAACTCACCTGGAGGCACCTTGAGAAGAGGCTTGGCCCACAGAGAGGGGACTGTGATTGAGGCACTCTTGATGCCCCAGCCCTGCAAGCTTGGGGTACCTGGGCCACCCAGACAGGGCCAGCAGACTGCCAGTCACCTGCAGCAGCGTCGCCCTCGCTGGACACCCAACCTGAGGGTGACGCCCTGCTGTCACCCGGAGCTGTGTCACATGAACTTTGCTTCAAGACTGTTTGGGGACTGGGGCTCTTCAGCAGCTCTGATCTCTGGGGCAGCCCCCTTTCCTGGCCCGGAAGATGCGTACGGGGCCCGTGGGGGGCAGCAGGGTGGGGAGGGGGCAGTGGAGGGGGAAATCCTTGGGGAGCCCCCTCACCTCACGGAGCTCCCTCTCGCCCTCTGCTAAACAGGTCAGCGTCACCGCCCCTAACTCAGCACCTGCCGGGAGGTCGCCCAGCGCTTGGGCCAGCAGACCCACGCTCTGCCCTGAGACAGTCGCACCTGGTGACCTCAGTCTGAACGTCACCATTGTGAACAGGGGTGGATGGCACCACGTGGCCCTCGGTGGGAGCTCTGGTCCCCCTGTCCACAGGTCAGGCAGCACTGGAGTGGTCCCAGGACTTCTTGGTGTACCTTGGAGACGAGCCTGCGGTGGCTGCGCCGGGACCTCTGAGGGTCAGCCGAGGCCTTTGTGCGGGCAGCAGGGAGCTGCCCCCAGCCTGGAGAGGCTTCCTGTGACTATTGCTACTAGAGACTGGGACGAGAGAGCAGCGGAAACTCTCAGAGCAGCAGAAGGAGAGGCAAATGGGCCTCCCGGCAGCCTGCTGTGGCTTGGAGACCACCTCCACCCTGCAGCTGGCAGGGACTCCGCACGGACCAGAGCTCTGGCCGAGGGGTGGGGACGGGGCCCCGCCTCCCACCCGGAAGGACCTCTGGGCTTTGCACAGCGCTCTGGGCTGATCCCTTGGCCCTGCCTTGGGCAGCCCCACCTCGACCCTGAGCCATGGCCAGCCTCACCTCTTTATTGGAGAGGTCTGAAGTGCAGGGTCGCTCTCGGGAAGGGGCCAACCGAGTCCCCTGGCCTGAGGCTGTGTGGACAGCGGGGGTGGAGGCCCTCACAGGACCCGGCACAGTGGGGTGCTTGAATCTTCAGCAGCCGGCAGGTTCCCCGACTGCATTTGGGCAGCGGAGAAAAGCAGCAGCACGTCAGGGAGCTGAAGCGCATCATGGGATGAGGGGTTATAGTTGCCCTGGAAACAGAGAACCGCACAAGCGAGGGTCCCGCCCAGCCCCATCCGCACAGGCCCTCTCCCTCCTCAGCGCCTCTTGGTCACCAGCCTCCCTCCTGGCCCTGACGGACGCAATCTTATCTATGTTGCCGAGTTATTTGCAGGCTGTGTGGGTACTATTCAAGAGATACACTTTACAAAGGCACACACTGAGGGCCTGGGACTAGCAGGGGCAACCCTGCCTCAGCCTCCCCAAGACTCTCACTGGTGCATGGCTTTGACCCCAGCTTGTTCAATGAACAGACACGAACAAAGAAAGCCACGTTGGGGCGTCATCTTACGGTAGCTTGTCTGGCTCCTTGAAAACACTGATTATATCGATAAGATGGAAGATTTTCACCATCTGAAGAGAAACTAGATTATATATATCGATAAGATGAAACTCAGTGAAGGGTAAGGACCTTCGGGGAAATCTGTAAGTCCTCTAACATTGTTTCCATGTGCAGTGCATATACGGCAGTGAGTGTTATATGCATTACTATTTGCACAATATGCAATCATATCATAATGTATGTCCACTAATAAATGTTTGTAATATGACAATAGTATTGACGACAACTTTCCTTGGTTGGCTGCCTAGTAAATGCCAAGCTCAATCCCTCACCCACGTCCCAGGCAGGGGCCAGGCCTCAGGCCACCTGGGTGGAGAGGGGCCGTCCCTGCAGCCCCCAGGCTGGGCTGGGGGGCGTGGGCTGAGCGGGACAGAGACACAGGGAGCGCAGGCGCAGCACCAAGGGGGCCCAGGAGCAATGGGTTCCTGGCTTGTGGATTTCTCACCTTCGATCAAAAGAAACGGCAGGCTTCTGCTCTGCTTGCCAGCTGTGCGCCTTCGGCTCACCTGCCGGCTGCCGTTGCCCCACGGCAGGCAGAGAGCGCAGCTGGGTTGGGACCCTCGTCCCTGCAGGACTGTGCCGGAGGCCCCGCTGTGAGCCCTGCACCAGCTTCCTGCGCCTGCGCGCAAGCTGGGGTTCCTGGAAACTCATGTGTGCATACACACACCCCCACACGCACCCACACGTACACGGTGCACACATGCACACGCACAGACTTGGGCACACGCCACGGTGGCGGGAGGAACCCTAACCATGTTAGGAAACCTAACCCCAGCTCCCAGCAGGAAGCCCCCTTCCAAGACCCTCCCTCCAGAGCAGCCTGGGTGCTCACAGCCCTGCCTCAGTGTCCCCATCAGAAGGGCCTGGAGTGCCTCAGGGGACATCGTGGGTACAGCCTCCACATGGCCCAGCACAGGCTGGTCAGAGTCTCGGGGAGGCTGAGGCAGGGTCCTTCCTCCTGGTCTCAACTTGTCAGTGTACGCAGTGACACAGAACAAGCATACAGCTAGACGCCGGGTGGGTCTGGTTTGTGTGCTGCATTAACATGGGGGAAGGGGACTCACTGTGCAGGAGGGGATAGTAACCCGCCGTACAGGCGTCGGGGTTTGCGCTCAAGCAGTTTGTCTTTGAAATAGTATTGTGCGTTCACTGAAATAAAAGAAGGAGGGTCTAGCTGTCGGCTCCTGGAAGGTCCGCCTCTTGCCTCCAATCTGAAAGTTTGCTTTAGAATCTTGCTGTCCAAGAAGGCTGCTGTGGCTCTGTCCGTTACATCTACATCTACATTTCAGGAACAAAGCAGTGATGGCAGGAGAAAGACGAAAGGCAGCCTTCTCGGATGAGAGTCTTTCTGGACGTCCTACACAATAACTTTTGCTTACATCTCAGTGGTCATCAGCAAGGACAACTACACCACAGTAAATAGAGAGCCTTGCCCCTTCCTCTTGTCCCTCTCTGGCGCAGGGAGTCAGAACCACGTGAAACTGTAACAAAAACTGCCACCCTTGGCTATTACTTGAATTTCTACTTTTAAAAGGACTTTGGGATAGGTGTGGTGACGTGCATCTGTCATTTCAGTAATCTGGGAGGCTGAAGCAGGAGGATCACAAGTCCTAGCTCTTTCCCTTTGGCTCCAAGCCTGGAGGAGCAAGACATCACCTGGCCAGGCACAGATGCTCTCACGGGGACATGCAGCCAGCTGTGTCGCCGTGGGCCAGGGTGCCGAAGCTTTCTGCCTCACTTTCCCTGTCTGAATGGAGCTGTTCCCGGCACTGCCATGAGCCTTCAGGAGCCCGGAGCTGTTTCTCGGCGCTCGCTGCTGTGCAGAAGCCGCTTGCAGGGCAGACAGGAGGAGCCGCTCCCCAGATGGAGAAGGACCCCACCCACTGGCGGGCATTTCTCTTGTGCTCAGTAGAGTTCAGCCTGAGGGCAGGGACAGCTGCATCCCCCGATACCCACGCCAGCCTGTGTGCCCGCTGAGCAGCTCCTAGGGAGGAAAAAGCCGGAGGCTGTGGTGTAGGTGTTTAGAGGGGCAATGGGGGCTCGTCAGGGCTCTGAGTGCATGCCCCCGGGCTTTTCCATTTGATTTCCTGGGCCCAGTCCAGTCCTCGGCTTCAGCACAGCCGCAGGAAGCAGCAGCGCCTCACAGGATGGCGCACAGATAGCACCATCGCGGGGCATTGAGGGCTCCACAGGAGGCAGGTCTGGGCTGCGTATACCTCTCAGGCCTGGCTTTTTCCTCCTCTGATGCAGGGACGGGGAAACCGAGGCCAGCGGTGCAGCAGAGCCCCCAGGTCAGATGCCGGGCGGTGTCGGGGAGCACATAGCTCCACACTCAGAGCAACCAGCGTCCTGCTGAGCTGGAGTTTGCAGCGTCTCTCAGAGGAATTTTGCATAGGCAAGGGTGGGGCTTTCTTAGCAAGACAGAAGACGAGGGACCACCTCAGTTAGACAGATGGGAGAGAGAGAGGTGATGGACGGATAGATAGAGGTGGAGAGGTAATAGATGGGTGGATGATGGTAGATGACAGGTAGATAGATGCTGGGTGGATAGATAGGTGACAGGTGCTTGATGATACATGGATAGACAAACATGATGGATGAGTGGATGATGGGTGGATGCATAGGTAGATAATAGAGAGTAATAGATGGATAGATGGTAAGTAGATGACGGATGGGTAGATGAGGGATAGATGCTGGATGGGTAGATAGGTGAGGGGTAGACAGATCATAGATAGGTAGGTAGATAGACAGACAGACAGATAGATAGATAGACAGATAGAGATGTACACGAAGAGTCAAGCGTCTGGGTGATTTGCACCTAAGTTTACGGATGTCCGAGAAAAGAGAAGAGTGGTTGTGGGTGTCTTCCCCGGTGCTGCACCCAAAGAGGTTGCTGTTCGGATGTTCCTGACCCTGCCGGCTCTTCCTCCCTTCGCACGTGAAGCACCACCGCTCGCCCGCAGTGTGCCACCCGTTAGTGAAGCCACGAGCGACCGGAGGGCCAGCCGTGGGCTTGGAGCATGCAGTTGTGCAGGCAACACTGCCCGCGCGTGGGGGAAGCCCCCCCAAGGCCCCACATCCATGACCACATGCAGAAGGTGCTGGAGCCCCGACTCTCCGAGGTGTGTGCAGTCTCCAGTGTGGAGAGGTCGCCGGTCCCTGTGAGCTACAAGATCCTGAGCTCGGTGGCGCTGGAAGCTCCAGGCCCTCCAGCCTTTGGAAAAGAAGTTGAAGCTTTGGGAGACAGGCTGCCAGGGTGGTGTAGGCCTCCCCCAAGGGAAGCGTGGCCACGGGTCTGCTTTTGCAGAAGCACTGAGGGTGCTGGCCGGCAGGGGCTCCTCGGGCTCCCCCAGCCAGGTTCCAAACCCCTTCTCTGCCTCCTTTGTTCCGTGTCCCCCCGCGAAGGCAGAGGTGTCACTTCCTCACCATGGCAGAAACCACACCCCAGGTGGCGGCAGCTGGACCATCCTGAGGAGCCCATCAACCGGACCAGTCCCCCAGACTGCCCGACGTGCCCACTTCCGCCCCTCATCCGCATCATCCGGGAGCCTAGGCCTGGATGTGCGGGGCCCTTGTCTTCCAGGCATGACTGCGCCTGTTGAAGCTGTCACATTTGTGTACAGTCTGGGGGCTCCGGGAGGCCAGACCTGACTTGTTGGGTCCCTCCCCAGAGCTGAGCTTCTGGCCTGGGCATCAGGTTACCGTGTCCCTTGGGAGAGTGACGGGTAGAGCGCATCGTTGCCAAGCCGTGTCTTCTGAGTCCAAGCTTTAGTTGTGCAAGAGCCATGTCTCCAACCCTTCACAGCTCGGCCCGGGCCCGAAGCTGGGTTTCCCTTCCCCTGAGTCACGGCCACTTCCGGGGCCCATTCTCCGTCCCAGGACGTGACTCAGAGCCGTGATTCAAGAGGCGCAGGCTTGAGAGGGGACACACCTGTCCTTGAGGTGATGGCACCATCGCTCATCTTTCCTCTCCAGGTGGCCCTCAGGCGTGGGGGTCCTGTGCGTGCCCAGCCGGGGACTCTGGGGTTCTGGGATGTTTGTGTCACTGGGGAAGGAGAGTCAGCCGTGATGGTGAACACGGCCTGCGTCACGCGGGGTCCCTTTCTGGAGCGCCCGCAGCCCGAGCTGAGCCTCCCTGCTGGGTGGAAAGGCGGGGCAGGGAGAGACCGCAGACTGGGACCCGTCGTGGGCACTGAGGCCAGGAGGACGCAGAGGGTGGATCTGGGCTGAGAACCCCTGGCGGGTGGAGGAACAATGGTGGCATCTGCGGTGGGGATGACATTCCCCAGCCCCGGTCAAGACAAGGACAATGATCTCGGGATGGCGACAGAGGGGGAGATCGAGCAGGCAGGCTTGCTCCCCACAGTTCCTGAAAGGAAGCCGGGTAATCAAGAGGAGCTGGGTTTTAGTGCAGAAACATTTCCAACCCCTGCAATTAAGCACAGGCATTTTCCACTTCTCAGGAGCCTCCTCTGTCCTCCCACCAGGGAGTCCCAGACAAAGGCCAGAGCCTGCCTTTGGGGTGAGCGCAAGGATGTTCAGAATACCTCCCTCATGGCACCGATTGCTTACGCCCGATGTGGACTGGAGCCGGGCACCAAGCCGGCCCTGGCTCCTGGGTCCCTCGGCTTCTCCTCCCTCAACCTCCGCGCCGGTGCCTGGGAGGCCCGGGTTCCTGGAAGCAGCAGCCTCTTGTGTAAACAAGGCTGCCGCATCCTGATGTCATGCCTCAGGACTCCAACACTTCCAGTCTCTGCTCTCTTCCCTGGGACTTTCCAAGTTCTGTCCCATGCCCCAAATTTCATGTGGAGAAATGCGTTTGGAGGCAGGGATTCAGAGCTGGAAGGAAGTGCAGAGGGCGCTTCCATCCATGTCTTCGCTCTGTCATAGTCCCGCGGGAGGATCGAACGGAAAGTCAGGGCGCTGAGCGGCCAAGGATGCAGCTCGTGATGCTGCAGTAGGTGAGGGTCTCCAGCCTGGGATGCTGTGCAACCAACCGCACAGAATTGCAGCGTGACCACTGTCCCCTGTATGTGGGGAGGGGTCTTATTTATGTTTACTTGGACGGATTATGGTGTGATCATCCATTTCTGTGCAGAATTTAGAGCTTTTGCATAAAAAAATAAAATCAGGCACGAAGAAAGGTGCTCTTTCTGTAATGTATTAAAACGGGGAGCCACCAGGGCGATGACCCTGACGCTGGGCTCTGGCTGCCTTCCTGGTCTCCAAGACCTGGGGGGCCTGGCTGTGTCCCCACCCCTGCATGAGGAGATTGCAGACATTGCCCTTAGCATGTGCTGATGACGTCCCGGGGCCACCCAAGAAGTCTGCCTTCCCGAGACCGTGGCCAGGACGCCTCTGTCCTCGCCTCCCTCAGGAGGGGTGCGTGCTGCAGGGTAAGCATGAAGGGTGTGGGAGCCGAGCCAGCCAGGAAGTGGTCAGAGCCCACGCTGTGAGTCAGAGGACGCCCACCGCTGGCCACCTGGGCCCCCAGAGCTGTGTCACTCGGTGTCCTGCCGGGCAGGAGGGACGGGACGGCCATGTACCTCGGTCCTCACCCCAAGGGTCCCTGTGGCAGAATGGGGAGTGGTAAGGCTGTGGGGCCAGTGGCGGTGGTGCTGAACTTCCACGCACACACACACGCCCCCATCCGTGACGAGGCCGCGTGAACCCCGCTCCACAGCCTGCTCATCCGGCCGACAAGCTAAGCAAGACCTGAGCAGAACCCTAACCTTGCACCACCCGCCTCCGCGGCCCAGGCTGCGCGTGAAACCCTCCCAACCCGGGCACAGGACACTCGCGGGGCCGAGGGACGACCGCCACCGTGCATGTGCGCACTTGGGGACTATCGGAACACCGTGACAAGGATTAGAAAAGGGGGTCATGGAAACGCGCCACCCGGCAGTTATGGCTGTGTGCGGCACAGGGAAACAGTGACAGCAGAGACAGAAGGAGAGCCGGACGGAAACGACAGGACCAAGTGGCACCATGACCAACAGGAGACTCTCGGAGAGCAACAGCGGATCGAAGACGGTGGTGGAGGAGGGTGCCCCTCGATGGGGAAGAACGGAAAATACCCGATCAGAACCAGAAAGAAAACAAGGCAGAAACAAGGAACAGAGCCTCCGGGGACCGTGGGATAATCTGAAGTGTGTAGTTAATGCTCCTATCTTCAGAATCCCCGGACACTGGGAGTGTGGGGTTGAGCTCATGTTTCAGGGCCAGTGGCTGAAAACTTCCTAAATTCGGTGAAAGGTGTACACCTAGCAGATTCAAGAAGTGCAGCGAAGCACAGAGTACTTAAATCCAAATCAATTCGCACTACATACATCATAATCAAACTTTGGCAAACTAAAGAGCATTAGAAATATAGATAGAGTGATATAACTTTTTAGTGGTAACAGAGGCTGAACCCAGAGTATTTCCACTGAACTACATTCCCAGCCACCACCACCCCCTTTTAACGTGTCCCCAGGCTTGTGTGATCTTCCTGCCTCAGCCTCCTAGAGTGCTGGGATTATAGGCCGGTGCCACCATGTCTTGCTAAAACAAGTAAAATGTCTCAAAAGATGCTAAAAAGAAGTGATGTGTTAGCTACCGGAGAACATCAATCCATTTGACAGGATATTTCTCATCCAAAACCATGGCAGAAAAGATCAGCACAAGAGTTTTTGACAGATGACAGAGAAGAACGTTGAGCCACAAACTCCATATCCCGCACAACCGCACTTCAGGATGGGAGGGGACCTGGGTGGTCTCAGGGGAAAGAAAGCAGCAGGTCCATCTCTAGCAGCTGAGCCCATGGAGAAAGGCTGCACGGCGACCCCTCAGGAAAGAAGGACAGAAGAATGGGTGGAAAGAGGGACACTGAGGCTGCCTCCACTTCTCCTTATTGCCTCAGCCGCACCTAATAGTCAGTGCACATCTCAGGACCCCATTTGGGGCGCGTTCAGTGTGTACAGAGGAAGAAGCTCGGACAATTCTATTTTTAAAATAGGGATGTGAAAAGGATCCCAAATGTAAGGTTTCCAAATGTCACTCAAGTGGGAGACCGTGACAGGTAATTGAAAATATTGCAACATGTAGAGCAGCCCCTGAGGAAATCATACTGGCTCCATACCCAAAAGCATTGCAAATAAA
This sequence comes from Chinchilla lanigera, assembly GCF_000276665.1. Classification (NCBI taxonomy): domain Eukaryota; kingdom Metazoa; phylum Chordata; class Mammalia; order Rodentia; family Chinchillidae; genus Chinchilla; species Chinchilla lanigera. Next base: position 1,175,832 of record NW_004955541.1, on the reverse strand, counting down.
TCCAAAGGAACCCTAAAAATATTCATGTAACTAAAGAAGGTGACAAGGAAATAGTGGTGTGAGAAAGAGGAAACACAGAAAACAGCAAAGTGGCAGACCTAAGCTACATGTAAACAATACATTAATATTAAAAGACAGATGGGTAGAGTAGGTTTTTAAAATGGTCCTACCATATACTGTCCACAAGAAACTCACTTCCCAAAATTGATATAGGAAAATTGAAAATAAAAAGATGGATAAAGATATCATATGTAAATTTTTTTTTTTTTTTTGAGGCAGGGTCTTGCTATGCAGTTCAGGCTGGCCTTGAGCTCACTTTATAGCGCAGGCTGGTCTTGAACCCCCAACGATCCTCCTGCCTCAGCCTCCCAAGTGCTGGGATTACAGGCATGAGCCACCATGCCCAGCACTCAAATATTAATTTAAAAAGAAAAGGCTATGCTGATATCAGATAAAATAAGCTTAAGGACAAGAAAATTACTAGAGACAGAGACACATTACATAATGATAAAAGCTCAGTTCAGTAAATCTTATTTTGCGCATCTCCATCTGTCATTGCCATCACTGATCAACATGGCCTCAGCATCCATATCTCTGCATACTCCGAGGAGGGGATTTGTGAGACATTAATGCAGTGGGTGCTTGGTCCAGGTGAGCTCACTGGCAACCACCCAATAAACAGCTGCCATCGTCCTCTTACACGGCGTGTGTCTCGTCATCATGATTTAAATAAGGTAATCCAGGCAAGAATAGGACCACGCCAGGTGTGTGTGGGCGGGTAAAATCTATGTAACACGTGGTTGACCACTTTGACTGTGTGTGTATGTGCAGTTCGGTGACACTGCGCACATGTGGTGCGTCTACCACTACAACCCATGTCCAGAAGTTATTCATTTCCAAACCGACATGCACTCCCCATGAAGCACACCGGTTATTCCAAGAGAGAATTTAATTTCATCATTCTTAAACCAGGTACTGGAAGATGGATGAGGCAGAGGGGCCCAGGAGATGAGGTGATGGGGGACACGCCGACTCCCTGCCACCTTCAGGGGAGACCGAGGGCTGGGTGGCATGAGGAGGGTGGCAGCCTGGAGGAGGAGCACCCTGTAGCTGAGCCTGGCTCCTATGTGGCAAAGCTGGGTTCTGGTGTCCCTAGGGGGTGTGGCGGGCAGGAACAAACCCTGGGAGAGGAACCAGCTATCCCTCCCTGCCTAGTGACCAACCACAGATGCTGGGACACTGGGGAACAGGAGGGAGTGTGGGTGCTCTGACCCCAGGATCTCCTGTCAGAAGAAGCAAGCAGGGAACAGCTGGCAGAGGAGCAGTGTGGGCACAGAGCCATCTCCGGCACCACCAGGGAGAGCCAGGGCTGTCTGTGTGGGCTTCCTGGGGCCGCCGTGACAGTGGCACTAAGGGTGGCCCGCTCTTGGGGCCAAGGCCAGGAGTCCCACAGTGCGTCCGCCCCTCCGAGGCCCCACATCCTTCCTTTCTTGCTGGCGCCAAGTTCCTTGGTTCCCATCTCTCCCCGGCTGTCCCTGAGGCCTACAGTGCACACCATCACACCGTCAACACCTTGGGTCTGGACCACCCTCACCCGCCCTCGTCAGCATGCCCCCAAGAGTCAGCCAGGCCAGGGGGCCTGGGGCGGAGCAGGCAGAGCTTGGTGGTCACACGCACGTCACCCAGCAGGTGCAGCGGGCTATGCACAGGTTCCACGTCCCGCACCATGCAGGTGCTCTGCCCCCGACCTGGCACACAGTGGCCCTGGAGACTGGCAGGCCTGCGGGACAGCAGGGCACTCGGTGAGGTCCCCAGGGTGGGCGGCTGGGATTCCCGTTCGTCTGAGCTGTGGGAGAACAGGAGCCACGCTGCTGGCGTGCGGAGGGTGTGCGGCCTTATGGAACTGCCGGGCCGTCCCTGGCCTGCTGAGGGTGCTGAGGCGTCCCAGACGGTGCGCAGTGCTCCCGCGCTCCCGGGTGAAGTGGTTTTCAAAGGGCGCGCCGGCTCCTGTGTTCATGTGACCCAGAGTAATGTAAACTGCCTTCCTCGCTGGAGCGATGGTTTATTTGTGCAGTTTGGGCCATTCCTGTAAATGTTTGACCCGTTTGGAAATCCAATCCCAAAGGAAAGCAAATGAGCACTTTTATATCGTGCAGTGGAATTCACAGCCGGCAGTTGTGACATTTTACCTATCGCTGTCCGTCCACGCTGCGGGCAAGAAGCAAGGGGAAGGCAGAACGCGCTTGGTTTTGTTTCGAAACATCTCAAGGCCTCGGGAGGAAGCCCGCGTGGGTTTGTGGAAAGTCAAGGGGAGAGGGTTCTCTCTAGGCCGTGACCCCCAGCACGCAGCACAGGGACCCTAAACCTTGAGTGGAGGAGCCCGGAGACGGAGGCAGGGAGCTGCTGCAGCGTCAGAGCAGGGGCTCCCAGCACGAGGGCCCCGGAGACACCTTGTCTGCTGACACCTCAGGCCGTGGCCTGCGTGATCCGTTGAATTGTGCCCTAAATATGCCGGGGAGCTTAAGGGAAAAAAGTGCAACTTTCAAATAAAATGACTAATTGCTACTGACCTAGGTTCTTATCATTATAAAGTGGAAAACGAACCCTTTTCTATAAGGCGGAACTGCTGCAGCTGATGTGCAGAGGGGAAAGAGAAGGAAAGGAAGGGAAGGGAGTGGGGGGAGCTGAGAAAGGGAGAGAAAAGTGACAGTAAGGGGGGCGGAGTGGAGCGAGAGGGACAGGGCCAGGACAGGGAGCAGGCACCCAGCGGGAGCAAGCAGAGATTTGGCCTTAAACGCACCCCAGGCTGCTGGAGCCTGCAGGGCTGGAGATACCTTGCCAGCTGCAGAAAATTAGAAATGGGGAGAAATGAACACATCAGCTCTCCTGCTAAGATTTTAGCGGAATCTTTCCAGCTCTCAGGCGCTGACCCGGGCAGCTTGAGCACCAGACCCTCACAAGGCTGCAGCCCAGCTCAGAGGTGCCGTTTGAGGCATCGTCTCTGCACCTGACAGCCAGGTCTGTCTCATTTCGTGCAGGACCTGCCACAGCCCGTAGCTCAGCCCACAGCAGGGCCGCCGCACCAGCCCCCGGGCACCTCACATGGGGGTAATACGGTGCCGTGTCCAGGACCAGGCCTGTGAACCTGACTTTTACCCCATGACCCCCTAGGTCACCCCCACGGGGTGGGGAGCAGAACTTCTGCCTCGAGTCCCCCTGTGGTGCACCTGGTACACACCTCCAGAAGCACAGCCAGGGCTGGACAAGAGGCAGTGGCGCAGTGGGCAGCAGATGGGCCGCCCCGGCTGGGTGACTGGGGACTGCACACCCCACATGGAGGCGGGTGGGTGTGGGGCCCCCAGGAGAGCAGGCAGGGTGGTGGCAGGACACAGATGAGGTCATACAGCCGTGGTACGAGAGAGAAGCAGTGCCCTCTGATAGGGGGCACACGGGCCAGAGATGACCTCACAGGGGGACGAGGGTTCGTGCCCAGTCCTGCCCTCCACGTCCTCCAGGGCTCCTATTGGCTGACAGCAGGCAGCAGGGCTCTGCGGTGGGCTCCGTCACAGGCTCCCTGGTGGCTCCCTGGCGGGCTGGCCTCCCAGTGCCTCTCCGTGTGAGAGTTCCACAGCAGGGTGGTCACAAGGCAAGCACAAGCTGTGTCCTTCCTGACTCCAAGCAGCTTCTATGCCCCGCTGTCCCTCCACCATCTGCCCAGACTCACTGCTCCTGCCTAGAGCGGTCACTGCTCCCAGAATGGTCTCCCCTGGCCCACCACGCCCCCATCTGCAGTGCCAAGGCCAAGACCTAATTCCTAATGCCCACACCTGAGCATGCTGTCGGAGCCTGTTCAGGCCCCTGTCTGCAGGAGCTGTCCCCTGCCATGCCGGCCCCCCGCCCCTGCCCCACTCCTGTGCGCCAGCCTCCTCCTACCCCACCATGGACTTCAGGTGAGACTGAGCGCCCGCCCTTGGCCTCAGGGGTCCTTGTGCCCTCCAGGTGTCACCTTCTCCAAGAAGCCCCCCTTGACCTCCACGCCTGCGTCAGGCCCCGCCCGCTGGGCACCCCAGGGAGCTCTGGACGGGGAGCTCAGGCGAACGAAGCGAGTGGTGGCAGCGGCAGTGACACCTGGGTACAGGTCTAAGGGGCAGCTCCCCTTCCCACGTAGGGAGAAACCTGAGTGGTCCAGGGATGGTGTGGGGGGCTGGGGTGCAGCTCAAGGGAGAGCACTTGCCTGGCACGCGCAGGGTCCGGGTTCTGCTCCCGCACCGCAAACGCACACCAAAGCCCAGGGCACCTGCCGTTCCAGCTCCTTTGGGGACCGTACCATCGCTAGCAAAGGTGACTGGCACCGCTGCAGAGGGGCGGGAGCCAGGCAAGGCCCAAGCTGAAAGTGTCTGGGCAGAGGGCGCTGCAGACAGCCCCGGGCCAGGCCACTCTGCTTTCAATAAACGCACAACTGGGGACACAGTGCGAGGTGACGGTTGTGTACCTGTCGTCTAACAGTGGATGAGTAAGGGATGGAGTGGGAACAGAGGTGGAGGTTTGGAGCACCCTTGCTCAGACCCCCGTTCCAGACCCCGAGGGCTACAGGACACAGACTGGCTTGGGCTGGCTCCCGACTGGGACCACAGTGCAGCTGTGTGCGGCTCCGTCCACCCGCCCCCTCCCCCAGCCCGGGGCACCGGCTTTTCAGCGGCTCTGCGGTCACCACCGAGCTGTCCGATTTCACTGAAATCAGCAGCGCGCGGGTGTCGATTTTGGCCCTGGGGGCTGGGTGACCATCAGTGCCAATTACAGGAAACGCCAGTCGCCACAGCGATCCTACCCTCACGCAGGCCGCCCGGAGAGGGAAAATCGTTCCTCCAGTTAATTGAAACCAAACCAAGACTACACAGCTTCTTTTCAGGGAACCGACCCCTGCCTCTTCCTACCCCCATTTCCTCCTCATCCCTCGGAAGCTGATCCGACCCGGCGCACCGTGTGATTCCTGCATGGTTCACCTTTGGGATCCAGGTCGGAGGCCTGCGAGCTGCTGGCTGAGCCAGTGCTCTTGTGGCACCAGCTCTTCACGGCCAGCTGGGGTCTGTGCAGCTGGAGGATCCTCAGGCCTGAGGAGGCACAGGTGAGCCCCTGGGTCATGGGACACCGCCGCACGCTGCCGCTGCCTGGTGCAGGGAAGAGGAGGGCGGCGGAGCGGCCGGCTCCCAGGGTACTGAGCTAAGTGCTGGACCTGTGGGCGGCGGTGAAAGTGACTGTGAATCAACCCCTCAGGAGTGTCCCTGCTGGGACTGAGCGCAGCCAGCTCCCCGTGTGACTCTGATGTTGTTGTGTGAACAAGAGAATCGATTCTGGCCCTGTTTGAGCTCCTGCTCGCTGGCAGTGCCTGCTGGACGTCTCCACTGCCTGTCGCCAACAGTTGGACGGCACCCGCAAAGGACACGGCTGTTCTATCATTTCGTCCCCTAGGATGGTCAGGCTGTCTGGGTCGGAAGCAAAAACGCTGTTATCAACGTTTCCCAAAAGTGTTGAGTCCAAAGAGCAAACGCCCGGCCCATGGTCACCAGGAGACCCCAGACGCGTCCGGGTCCCCCAGCTCAGCTCTGCATTTGTGTGTGTGCGTGCGCGCGCGTGCGTGTGCGTGGTAGTGCTGCCAGAATCCTGAAGAGCACTGGGCACCTGTCGGTGCTCTCTGTGGCTGGGATGTCTGTAAGTGGCGGCGCTGTGTCCTCTGGTGGACCTGTCAGCAGGAGGTCCCCGGGGAGCATCCTGCCTTGGTGGCCTCAGGGGCCAACAGGAACCGGGCCAGTGGGTCCTGGGGCTCTCAGGGCCCGTGCTGCAGCCTCTGTGCTGCGTCTGTGCCGCCTCAGGCTCGGCGTTCCTCTACAGCTTCCCTGGAGGAAGGAACTGCGGTCGCCCCCTTCGAAAGATGCAGTCGTGAGACCCAGGAAGTCTTGGGCATCTGCTAATCATGCAGCTGCGTGTGATGAGGACACCAAAGCCGCCCCACCTCCAGACCCCTGGGGACAAGCGCACGCCCACCTGCTCTGGTGGGAGCCTTCCTCCAGGGCAGAAATAGCCACGGACACCACCCGTCCTGGGGGTGAACCATTTTTGAATGGGCACTTTTCCCGGGGGGGGGGTTGCCTGCCACCCACCCAAGGCTGGGCCCTGGCCTCCCTCCACGCAGACACGGGCTTGCTGGGCCCACTGCTGCCTCACAGCATGCAGCACCAAGGATCTGTATGGTTTCAGGATGGGTCACAAAGGAGACGCAGTGCCCGCCCAGCCCTCGGTCCGGGCCACACCCTCCGGACCCAGCCACTGTGTGCAGGGCCAGGCCGACCGCGAGGTCACTGCTGGGGCTCTGGGCAGCAACTCCCGCGAGGCCTGAATTTGAAGCCCCTGAGCTTCGCGGTGGTTTGCTCTGCACACCAGGTGTCAGGACAGAGGGCCCCACTTCTCATCCACCATCCAGGGTGACCCTAGAAAATGTAGATTTCCTGAGCCGGAAGCCCTGCGCCACCCTCCCTGCCCAGCCTCTCCCGGCTCACAGCTCCAGCCCCGCAGCCGTGGTCTCCCCTTGGCTCTCCCCTGCTCCCCTCCATGATCCGTCCCGGCCTGCGCACAGCCCAGGGCTTCCTTGCTGCTGTGTTGTCTTCTGTCCTCAGCCCCGTCACGCTGAGAGCGCTCGTCCTGTCTGCCCCTGTGGCCAGAGGTGTGGCACTGACCTTGGCAGGAAGGTGGGGCTCAGCCGCGATGGGCGAGGGCCCTCTCAGCACCGCTGAGACAACCTCGCCTCCAGGGGTGCAAGTGGCCTCGCTCCCTGCCTCCCCCCCTGCCCTCGGAGTCCAGGTCAGGAAGGAGACCCCACGGCCGGGGCCTGTGGAAGGAACCCTGTGGATGGACACCAAGGACAGAGCCCCGTGGACGGAGCTCTAACCAGCCAGGGCCCACCATGCACGCGGGCTGAGCTCCCGGGCACTCGGCCGGAGTGATTTATTTTGTGGCCGGGCTGCGGACTCTCAGGAAGCGGCTCCACGCGGCCAGCTCCCTGAGGAACGGCCATTCATAAGCCTGCGGCTCCGGTAGTGACAAGATAATTGTCACTGAGCTCCCAACTCCAGCTCCTCCTGTTTTCTTCTGCCTGCAGCCTCGAGTGGTGGAGAGACCCGGACCTCGAAAGCAGGGCTGGTGCCAGCAGCACAGGAAGCTGCCCGCCCCAAAGCCGGGCCACTCCCTGCTGCCTGGGCACCGGCCTCCCGCTCAGCTCCTCAGCCACAAGCCTCCCCGGAGCCTGGGCTCCCTGGGCTTCCCAGTGCCAACTCACAGCAGGGAAAGTCACAGGGTGAGGGCGAGGCCAGCTAAGTCCTGGCCATGAAGTGCGGGGGACAGGGACACAGCTAGCCCTCCCTTCTGGAAGGAAGGCTACAGCACATCGTGGCAGGGTCGATCATGGCAGGAGCACGGTGCTTGCCCCATACTCCCTCATCCCCAACCCCCAACATGCCCAGGCCCCCAAGTGTGCCAAGGTGGCAGGAGCCCACCCAGGAGGGAGAGGTCGGTATTGCATCATTGCACGCACAGGGGACCCAGCCCCTGTGAACATCAGGACAGCGTGAGCTTGGGCAGTGGGCAAAGAGGCGGGGACACCTACAGCCAGCGCCTCCTGACTCTGAGCCCTGCGCTCCCACCCCATCCTGAAACTGGACTCAGGGCTGGGAAAGCACGGCAAGGATCAGGGAGGCCAAGCCCTGACCTGCGGCCTGCGCTGAGACCCCAAGTGGGCCAGGTGGCTCTGCAGGGCATCGGAGAAGGCTCCCATGCCCAGCACTGTACTGGGCACCAGGGGGAAGGTGACAGGGCTCGGGCTGTGCAGAGAGACTTATCCCAGGAGAGCGAGGAAGAAGGGACGCCTCCGCCCTAACAACCTGTTTTGCTCTGCAACGTGGGTCTGGGACACAGGTATGACGGGAAACAGGAGCTCAGGGAGGAGCTGCCCCTGGAGGGACCACCCAGGGCCCAGCCTGTCTCCCACCAGCACGGTCCTGCACACCTGCGTGCAAAGAGCTACACTCACGTCCCCTGCACACCTGCGTGCAAAGAGCTACACTCACGTCCCCTACACACCTGCGTGCAAAGAGCTACACTCACGTCCCCGTAGGAGCTGAGGGCAAAGGCGGGGGATGCTCCAGTCATTCGGGAGCCACCTCAGGTGCATTGTCATACATGCTGCGTCCAGGGAGCAGTGTGTGTGCCTGAGTGTGTGCACATGGGGAGCTGTGTGTGCGTGTGGAGTGTAAGGTCTCAGAGTGGGCGTCTTGGTGTGTGTGCACGTGTGGGTGTCTGATAGATGTGTGCCGTGTGGGAGTGAGTATGAATGTGGGTGCTTGGTATGTCACACACATGTGAGCATGCACAAGTATGTATGGCACATGTATGTGAGTGCTTGGCTAAGTACAGGTGTGGCACAAGTGTGTGAGTGTGTGTGAGTGTGTACTGTGCTATGTGGGTGTGGCCGGGTGGTGGCACATGTGTGAGTATGCTCAGGTGTCGCTGTCTGGTGTAATGGGGCGGCTGTATGAGTGTGGGTGTCTGAGTGTGCGATGTGTGTGTGTGAGTGCTCACGAGGGTGTCTGGAGATATGGCATGAGGTGTGCATGAGTGGGTGTCTGAATGTATGCACAAGTGTGGGTGTGGGGTGTGTGTGCGTGTGTCCGCATGTGGGTGCCTGCTGTGTGGCACGTGAGCATGCAAGCGTGTGTCCAGGTGTGTGATGTGTGTGCACAAGTGTGTGCATCTGTGTGTGCGTGAGAGGCCTTAAACGCCGGTTTTTTTGCCACACTCCTCATGGATGCCTGGTTGGCCAAGGATTTTCTGGGTCCCTGGAATAATGTCGGGGCCCTGCCAGAGATGGCGCCCGCATCACAGGGGCGACAGCCCGGGGAAGCCAGGGAGGACGGCGGCGGCAGGCTGCTCCCCACCAGGCGGCCCGGTGCAGAGCTCTCGGGCCCGATCCGCGAGGACGGAGAGGGTGGGGCTCGGACTCCTCCCACGGGCCAACCTTTCACCCTCGGGTGCTGTCATCGCCGCACCCCTGGGAGCCTCAGCGTGCCAGGAGCCGCCCAGATTCTTATGTGGAGATGGGCACTTGGGGGGGTGGGCAGCGCGGCCGACGTCACAGGCAGTGGATGGGGCAGAGTCGGCTGCATGAGGCCCTGGGGTGGGGTTGGCTGCTCCTCGAGGCGACCCCAACAAGGGGACAGAGCTCGGTCCCTGAGGGGTGCCAGGTGCATACCCTAGGCCCCGTAGCTCTGAGAAGACCAATTCCTCTCTGTGCTTTGGTCCTCTTGAGACCCCTTCCCGTGACAGTTGCCGTCCTTGCTGGTCTCGCGCCTGTGAGGTTCCTCCCTGTTTGTTCCCAGGATTTGCCTACCTGCCTGGGCTTGGAGTCTGGGACTGCGCATGAGGAGAAACTCCGCCCCTCGGGTCCCGGGCCTTGGCCAGCACTGTCTGGAGACCTCAGGGCCCAGCCTCAGCCCAAGGGCCACCGTGCACGGGCCCTCCCCCGCCCGCAGGGCTCCGGGCTCCAAGGTGCAGCTGCAGGAAGACGCGGTCCGAGACTTATTTATGGCCATCCTGGGGTTTTACTGGGGTCTCCATAAAATCTGCTTGTTGAGTCAGAAAGGTTTACGGCCCGGGCTGTGTTTTGGGAATTTTAGATTCTGCATGTTTGGTTTGTCATGTTGAGAAAAGCCACAAGTTTTGTTTTGTTTTAAACAAAGGAATTTCAGGATTTGTGGGGAAGCCGGCGAGAACTCTACATCCTGCAAAAGCGAGGAAAACCTTTTCTGGGGCATTTTCAGGGAAATAAACACGGCAAGGATGTGGGAGAGTCATCTGGGGCGCCTTCAAACTGCTGTCCGCCGTCTCCCGTCCTCTCACAGGTGCGCACGCGCGGCTTCAGCCTCGGGGGAGCTGGAATGGATCTCTGCTGGGGGCAGGTTCCCGCTACAAGGCTTCCGAAGACCTCCGAGTTCTCAGACTTACCCCTTGCTCTCACACGATTCAAACTTGCATGCCCAAGCAGGAAACAAGAGTTTGTATGGAGGTAGACTGTCACATGTCTTTTATGCAGGCACGTCTTGCTTCTTCCATAAAGAGGTCAATTTTAAAACTAACTGAAATATTTCTGCTTCCGTGCCCAATATCTATTAAACTTCCTGCTAGATAGGGCCGCTGCCGAATTTGGTGCTGGGAAGCAGGAGTCACTGTCTTTGTTACTTAGTGGCGCGTTCCAAATGACCTGGGAGGCGTTCTTGCATCCCTCCTCCTCTCCACACTGGGAGCACACGCACTCCCTCTTCACGCTGCACACGCACACGCACTGTGGTACCACAGGGCCCGGGAGTCCTCCCTGTGCACTCGAGTGTACTCCCTGAGCTACCCCCAGCTTCCCTTCACCCCCTTCAAGAGACCCGCTGCATGTGAATTTTGCTTTTAATCACCTTTCTTTTCCTTTTTGGTACCAGAAATTGAACTTCCGCAAGCTCTTCCGCTTGCCAGGTAGGTGCTGTGTGCTGAGCTGTCTCCCCAGCCCTGCTTTTAATCATTTCAATCATCTTCGTAGAAATGTCACTCGAGAGACGTTTCCTCTACTTGTGTATTACATATACAACCTGTGCCAGGTTCTGCGGGTCTCACTGACAGCACACAGCTGGGAGGTCGCACACCGCAGGAGGGGTCCTACCACCTCCGCACAAGCCAAGATGAGCCCAAGGGTGCTGTTCCCAGCGCCAGCCTAGTAAGCGATTCTCCTAGGCCAACACATCAAGGTCAGGGGCTCAGAGCAGAACCGTGGATTCTGGTGGTCAGGTCAGGCGCCCGTGACATGGAGTCACACAGGACGTGCAGCTCCTTTTCTGCGCGTCACGCATGGGAGGCCGAGGAGCATGACAGCAAAGGTGCTGACCGGACCCAGAATAAATCGCAGCCAGTTCTTGTGCAGCTGTCCCAGGACCAGGACTGAGCGACTGTCCCGAGCGGTGTCCACCTCACACGGGCCGCCCCGGGCGCGGACACACACCCTCCACACCAGGCAACAAGGGAGACATTCAGCGATTACTCAGAATTCAAAACATCGGGGTTTTTAAAACATCCACATTGGGCAGAAACTGCCTTTGCTGCTGACCCTTGCATCTCCAACCAAGACGTCTGGGTCACCGGTGAGCCCCTGCACCGGCTCCAGCAGCGATGGCTCCGATGTGCCTCCCCAACTCCTCGGCCCCTCCCGTCCCTGACAGGAGGGTGCTGAGCTCGGGGTGAGCTAGACGGGCTCCGGGCCCCTGTGTGTGCACACGCCCTGTCTGGCACGCACCTGAGGAGGGACCCTCGGGCCGGCCTTGCTCCTGGCACCTTGCAGTCTGCAAAGCACCCACGGCAGATGTGAATTAAACGGTCCCTGCCCATGCACAGCTATAAAGCCCGCGCTGCTCGGCACAGACAAGCGGGCACGAGGCACTGTGTCTATGCAGGTCCTCGCTCGCCATCCCGCCCACTCCAGTCCAAGATCACCGAAGCGCTCACCAAAGTGCGCACACCCCAGCCTCCTGCGGACAGTCAGCCTGCTTCCGGTGCGGCCCGGGGCTTCCAGCAAACAGACTGTGGGTTATGTGTGCGCATGTGTACATGCATGAGAGACTGTGTGCACATGTGGACACACATGCAGTACGTGCATGTATCTATGTGTACACGGATACATGTACACATGCGGGTGCACTGAATGAACACATTTATGCACATGTGTTTGTATGTGTATGCCATGTGCTCTTGTGTGCACTGTATGGGGCATGTACGTACATGCATGTATGCAAGTATATGTGTGTGTGTGTGCGGGGACGTGCAAGAGGTTTTGGTGGGGGTGGGGACAGCCCAGACACAGAGCACCAGAGCAGAAGGGCAGGGCGGCCGTGCCGATGAGAGGACGCTGCCTGGCTGGCGGGAGGGAGAGCACATGGCGTGACCCACAGCAAGGGCCGGGGCCTCTAGTCACCTCGCTCCAGCAGCTCTGCGGCTCTGGTCAGCCTGCGACTCTGAAGAGAGAGGAGCAGGTGGAGAAGCAGCTTCCCCCTTCCCGGCACCCTGAGGCGCAGCCGACACGAGCAGGCCATGTGTGTTTGAGGGGTGCACGCAAGGCCAAGTGATACCTTGGGGATGCCTGCACTGTGAAGTAATTGCCACAGCTGCGATGTTTTATTTTTGCCCCTCAGGGAGCTCTATCTCCTTCTCCTTCTGTGATAAAACATGTAACGTCCGCTCCCTGGGATGCATCTCTTATAATCTGACCTCTCTCCACTTTCACCAGCATCTCTCCTGGGACACCATCTCTCCTTTCTGTTTCTAGGAGTCCCACTGGTTTCCTCCCACACACAGAGAAGGCTGGGCAACTGAGTCAGCAGGAGTAGTGCCTTCTCGGGGTTCAGTCCCAGGCAGGGCTGGCACTGTGGAGGTCTGCTATTCAGTCTTTTTGATGGGCAGAGGGTGGCTGAGAGGCTCCACGCAGTCTCAGATCTCTTCTGGTCCTCGGCAGGGCTCTGGGGAGGATGGGGTCTATGTGCCTCTGAGGTGAGGTGTGGCCTTGCTGAGAGACTAAGGCCAGGTACCTGGACCCTCCCAGCTCCACCTGCAAAGTGCCCCGGGATGCTCCCCAGTTGGGAGTGGCCTGGGGAGCTCTGCAACCTCTCACTCCCAGGCCACCAAGGGAGAGGGCTGCACCTCTGGGAGCTGTCACTCTGTCCTTAACGGACATGGGGTCTGCAGGGACGCAGCTCAGGTCTGGTACCATGGAACGCTGCACAATAGGCACCTCACAGCCACCAGCCTCAGCCGATCTCGCACGGGCTCATGGAATTCAAGGCCCGGGGGTCGGCTATTACACCCAGGAAGTGAAAGTGCACAAGTCATGTCTATAAGTCATCTAAGGACCCTCACGGCCAAAACCCAGGACACCCCCAAAACAAAATGCACAGGACTTCCAGGAGGGTGAGCCAAGCACATGTCTCCTACCAAGATTTCCTGATCCCAGGTGACATGGCACTGCCACCCAGCCATAAATCCAAAAGAGAAACATAACCCTGAACTGCCAGCCTAACCCCAAATTTAAACAGAAACTTCAGAAGTAAAGCCTAAACACTAAAGATAAACCCAAAAAGCTAACTCAAAACAGGAAACCCAAAACAAAATCCGAACCCTAACCCTAAACTCTAACCAAAACCCTACCATAACTCTGATCCTAACCCTAACCCTAACCCTAACCCTAACCCTAACCCTAACCCTAACCCTAACCCTAACCCTAACCCTAACCCTAACTCCAGCCCACCCTACAGGCCTGGGCGATGGGATGGGGGAGGGAGCTGTTCCCTGGGCTCCTTGGGCCCCTGGCCCACATGGCCCCCCAACACAGCACTAGTACCCTGGAGTTCAGGTCCCTGCCACTGAGGCCCTGGCTGCAGCCGGCTTTGCGTGTGAGTCACAGATGAGGGCGACTAGGAAGAATGCCTTCGCGGGTGGGGAAGTCTAAAGAGCTGGAAAGTCACCGAATACTTGAAAATGTGCGTATGCCTTCGCCCACCAGCGCAGCTAAAATTAAACGCTGGCAAGGATGTGCGCGGCTGCTTGTGGGGGCGTGAGCTTCCCTTTTGGAAAAGCTTTGGCTGCTTCTGCTAACGCCGGACGTCATGCCTGTTGGATGACCAAGCAGCTCTGCTCCCAGGATCACACGAGACAGGAAGGCTGACATACGTGTACCCAAGAGCAAGACTCGTGCCTCTTCATCCAGCACCAGATGGGACTCCCCATGGTGACCTCACCAGGAGCAGACACATGAGTATTGCTTGGCACAGCTCCATGGTGGAATACTACACAGCAGTGAAGATGGAGGAGCAGAGGTAATGTGGGAGTCAGGGGCCCTGGTATAGGAGGACCCCAGAGCTTCTGGGGTCCTGATCCCCTCTCAGTTCAGGTGAGGAGTTTCACTCTGTGACCATGCACCGAGCCTCACACAGGATCTAAGCACCTGTCTTCACTTTACACTGCATGCAAACTCGGTAAAGTAACCCAGAGACACCCCCATGTGCTGGGTGGCAGGGGAGACAGTGGAAGATTTGCTCAGAGTGCTGGGAGCCAGACCCGCATCTTACTACTTTGGTGACCATGGCACCCTGCAGGCCCAGCTGAGGGGTATCTGCCTGTGAGAGCAGAGAGCCCTCTGACCTGCTTTCGGTCCTGCCACGAACAGGACATCCAGGGAAGGAGGTGAGGTCCCGCGGCCGCGTCCTGCGGTCTGTGTCTGACAGGGATCGTGACAGAGCTTAGGGCAGTGGGGGTTCTCTCGGGTGAGGCGCCTGTGTGCGTGGCTCTGGGCCCGTCACGCAGCAGGACGCTGTTGGTGCTGTGGACGCCACACTGCTCCGAAGTGACCTCCACACCTCTGTGCAGCCCTGGTGTCCCAGGGTCTGTTATTCATGACAGGCCCACCCTGTGCTCGGGGCTGAGCAGCATACGTCAGCCTGTGACGGTGTGCGCTCAGGGCCGAGGTCGGCTCCCTTCGAACAATGTTGCTTTGGCTCTTGGGTCTCTCTGGAATCCTACGTCATCTCACAAGTGAGACATCGCCTGGGTCTCAGCCCCGGCATCACGGACCTCCTGCGTGCACAGAACTTTCCAGAAGCTGTGGCCGCAGGACGCTGCGCAGTCTGGGGCTGATGACTCTGTTTTATGGCCATTGGCCCCCGCCAGCAGCCGGGAGGCGCCACGCCGCATGCCGGGTCCCCCGGGATTGCAGAGTGTGCGCTCCCACGGCGGCCAGCCCGTCTGCTGTCCCGGCTTATCTCTGTCGTGCCAATAAAAAAGAAATATTTGTGGCGATGATAAAGTAGCTCCACGGATTAAGCGCGTTGTTCCCTTCATTCTTAGAAGAGTGTTTGCCAGGGCGGGGAACAGCCAGGATTAGCAGATGGAGACGGGGTGGGGGTGGGGGGAGGACATCTCCCGCCCCAGCAGCAGCCCTCGTGTGCCTGCGCCGGAGCCTTGCCAACAAGGGGGACAGAGCGGGGGGAAAGCCACATCGCCCCCAGCGCCCCACTGTCACGGGGGAGAAAACCTCTAAAGGTGTCACAGGACTGCTGCCTATGTGAGGCATCCCCACATCAAGAATGACGGGCGGGGCCCTGCCTGATGATGAACACCTGTGATCCCAACACCCTGGGAGGCTGAGGCAGGAGAATCACAAGTACACACCCAACCTGTTTAGCTTAGCGACTTAGCAAGACCCTGGTCTCAAAATAAATAATAAAAAGATCTGGGGATGCAGCTCAGTGTGAAGGTCCTGAGTTTAATTCCCAGTACAGGGGTGGGGGTAAGGGAGTGGAAAGAATGCGAGAGACAGACAGACAGGCAGGCAGTCCTAGCAGAGGGTACAGCACATGACGTCCTCAGGTGGCATTAACCCTGGACACAACCTGGTGAAGGACAGTTATAAGCCCATTTTACAGAGGAGAAAACCGAGGCCTAAGGAAACTAAGTGTCGAGGGCAGGACCCATCTGTGAACACTGGTGACTCCTCTGGCCCGGGAACTGATCAGAGACCAACAGCCGCCCCCGGGCAGACAGCAGCCCAATTTCAGAGGCAGCACTTCTCCAAGTGGTGGTCCCGGGAGCACTGAGTCGGAGCAACTCTCACCACCCAGAGGTGCCCAGGAAGACAGGGGCGGGTGACGACGAGTTCTAGGGCAGAAGGACACGCGAGGGACCAGGAGGCCTGGCGCAGACCGTGTACACTCGGATCACAAGGCAGGAGAGCCACGCATCAGCATGGCCCTTGCCGTCACGCGGGTGGGACAGGAAGCGCAGACAGGAACCCAGCGGGAATGCGGGGCTCTGCCGCCCTGTCATGCTTTCTGTGGCCTAAACCTGCTCTAGAGTGACGTCGTTAGAACAAGACTGCGGGGAAAGTGGGTAGCAAGAAGGAAGGAGGAAGGAAAGGAGGAGGGAGGAAGGAAGGGAGGTAGAAGGGAGGAAGCAAGGAAGGTAGGAGGGAGGAAGGAAGGAAGGGAGGGGAAGCACGGTGGGACCGCAGCAGGAGGACACCCGCAAAGTCTGGAGAGGATGCGCCTCGTCTTCGCTCCGTGACTCCTCTGACACACGTCTGCACGGTGATGGGGTCAGAGGCCACAGGTGTGCGTGGCCCCCGAAGCTCCGCTCTCGGCCCTGGGTGCCCGGCTCTCCCCAGCAGGACGAGGCTGCCTGTGCGCTGTGCACCAGCACTCCACGCCCGCGGCTATGGTGGGACAGAGCCTCCAGGGGGTGACCGTGCGGCCCGGACACTCGGGTCCCTGTGCGTCCAGAGTGGCTCTCATTCTTGACAAGGCCCCCAGCCCTGGGAGGAACCGAGGCCAGGAGGGCAAGGAGCTCACACAGGGGGCCACAGGACGGGGCAGCCGGGCCTCGGCGTCACAGCACTGGAGGGAAGACTGCACAGCGGCGACAGGTGACGGCAAAGACAGCGCAGGCACGTGCCACCGCCAGGGCCACGCTTCCGGGCTGACTGAGGCCGGGACAGCAAACAACCCCAAATGCTCCCAATCTGGTCTCGAGGAGAGAGGGTATTTGTGGTACTGGAGAAACTTACCACCCAGCACTGATGCTTTGGTGTTGCCTTTCTGCGGTCGTGAGTTATGCGTGCAAGTTGGTCTCTACTAGGAAACAAGGAGGAGAAAATCCCGTCCCAAGGCAGGCTCTGGGTTCTCGTCCAGGGCAGGGCTGCCACTGGGGAGGTGGACGGGGAGCAAGAGAGGAGAGGGCATTGCGCTGGCCCGGGCGAGTCCTCGGGATGGGTGCTCGGCCTGCCGGGAGCCGGCTCGTGCACACAACGGGGCTGCTGAGCCCTGTCCCCATGGGTCCCACCTCCTGGGGCTGGGGTGAGGGGATTCGGTGTCCCAGGAGCCGCCTCTCTGGGAAAGGACATTTCTCAGCCAGCCTCTGGGCCAACCCCACCCAACTGGTCAGTCGGAGAGAAGGGGAGCTGTGGCCCCTCACGAGCCCTGAACACTGGCCCTGTGACGCTCTACCCCAGTGTCGCCCTCCCTGAGGACTCAGAGATACCTGAGTATACAGAAGGTATACTCAGAGATATAGATGGGGGCCAGTCGTGGCACTGCCATAGCAGTCACAGTGCTGGGCCTCCCTGAACCTTGCCTCGGCCAAGACACTTCCTGCCCTGCGTCATTTTGGGAGCAGTGAGTGACCGACATGCATCCCTTCACGTGGCACAGGACAGAGACAGCACGCAGCCTCCGGGAGCTCTGAGCCCCTCACCTGGTCCTGAGACCCCTTTGTCCACAGCGGAGGAGTGAGGAGCTGGGGCTGGGATGCAGGGTCCCAGGCTCCCCAGCGCCTGTGGGGGTGATGAGCCACAGGGAGCAGGTAGGAGCCAAGGACACAGTTATCCCAGCCATGCCCTCCCAGGCCTGTCCCACCCGAGCTGGCACTGATGTGACCCAGGCCATCACTGCTAAATAATTTCAGCTTCCCCATTGTTGCAGTTCATCTGTGTTGCCCAGTCTGCTTCAGGGATGCCTAGGAGACTAGGAGAGCACACTTCTGGGCCTGCCTGGAGGCATGGGACAGGACCTCAGGGACTGACCCTGAGGACTACATGTGGTACCTGCCCTTTCTCTGAAGCTCTTCCTCGGCTCTCTGCTTCCTAGCCCCCGTGAATACCGCAGCCCTCCTCCTCCAGGCCCTTTTGCCACGGTGTTCCTGCTTTGGGGCCAGCTGACCACAGACTGAACCCTCTGAAGTCGTGAGCCAAAGAAATCATTCTTTTCCTTCGAGTTCTAGGTGTCCGATGTTGTGTCCCTGGATGGAAAGACCAACAGACCCTTCCATGTGCTCAGTGGTTCACACACTGGAGGTGGCAGGACCAGCCTGGTCCTTCTCTCCCCTTGCCCTTCTCCACAGCCAAATGCTTGCACACACCAACCACGATGGTGTAGCTAGCTTCCTTCTGTCTCTTTTGGTGGCTGGCTTTCCAGGAAGAGGGCACGGGCTGGGGTTTTGAGCCAATAGTGGAAGAGAGGGCATGTCTGGTGGTGTCCCGCTCCCCACACTCTGCTTTGCACCCGCATCTGGGGCATGGCTGGTGACTGGCCCACTGGGCTGGAGAGGACAGCGGAAGCCCACAGGGTCTGGGTCTCCTTAGGGAATGAGCTCTTGGGGCAAGATCTGGGAGCCATGCAAGGTATGTTTCCATCACTAAGCACCTCTGCATGTCGGGAAGTTGTCTCTGTTCCTCCTCTGAGGCCAGCACTGCCTAGAGAGCCGGACGGTGCTGGTGCTGCTGAGACCAAGTGGCCAGAGCCCCAGGGAACTACTGGCTAGGCCTCGTGGATCACCTATCCTCCATCCATGGTGGTGAGGGCACTGCTCACCTCCTGGTCGCTAGGAAGAAAAACTGGGTGTCCGATGTTGTGGCCCTGGATGGAAAGACCAATAGTCTTTGAATGAAAGATCATTCATTCAACAAATATGTCAGAGTCCTCTGTGCCACACTTCTCTCTGAGACAACTGGTGCTGAAGTTATACCCTCAAAGGTGAACCTGGGCATGGCATGACTTCCAGGGGTGGACAGATGCAGGTTGAGTGACCTCTGTTCTATCCACATAAAATTTACCTAACAATTTCTCAGTCTCCTGAGTACCCACCACAAGCTCAATGTGAAGGTGGCCTGGAGTCAGAGCTGCAAAGGACGTGGCGTGCGGTCCTGTTCAGAGCAAGGAGGCCCAGCACTAGCCCCCGTGGGAGGTCTCCTGTCATCCTCACAGGAGAGGAAACAAGATGCAGAGAGCATGCACACTCAGCTGAGGTCACCCCATCCGTGCCCTGGGCCCCAGCACTGCTCAGGCTGTGCTCCCAGGTGCCATAAGCACCAACACCACCACCAACATCACCAACACCACCCCAATACCAACACTATTAATACCAATATCTGTATCACTGACATCAACACCAACATAATCAATGACACTACATCTCTATATCACTACCACCACCAACAGCACTACCACCAACACAACACTACCACCAATATCACCAACATCATACCACCATCACCAATACCATCACCACCAACAAAACCTCTATCAACATCAACACCACACCAACATCACTAGCACCATCACCCACACCAGGACCACCACCAACATCAGTACCACCACTAATACAAGCACCAACACTACCACCAATGCCAACACTATTAATGCCAAAACCAGTATCTATACCCCTGATACCAACCCCAACACTATCAAGGACACTGTCATGTCCAATACCAATACTGCTACCACCACTACCAGCCTTACCACCAATATCACCATCGCCACCAGCACAAAACTAACATCAATATCAACAACATCACCAACACTGATACCACCAACATCATACTGACAACACCATCACCAATACTACATCACCAACACCAATACTACATCACCAACTCCATCACTAACACCACCACCGGTGATGCATTCCACAGTGACACCAGCAATACCATCACCACAACACCAACACTATCAACACTACCACCAACACCACTGCCAACAGTGACACAGGCAATGACCATGGTAATAACACTGAGAGTGCTTTGGCCCTGATCAGTCACATGTGGACACCAAGCTGGGCGTCCTTTGCTTGTCCTGAGGGAACCACGAGGAAGACACTATCCTGACTCCTGTTTTCTGGGTCTTAGACATCCTTGGAAGGCCAGTATGTTGGAGATGTGGTATCCGGAAGGTGCTGGAACCCAAGGAGGAGGGGCCAAGGGGAAGCAAGCTGGTCACTGGGGTGTCCTCTTAAGGGGGCACTAGGGCCCTGGCCCCTCCTCTCTGCTTTTCTTCCTGGCCACCAGGAGGTGAGCGGTGCCCTCGCCACCACTCCCACCAGGAGATCCTGGGCTGCCACAGCCCAAAGCCATGGGGCCCAGTGACCATGGATGGAAACCTCTGACACTGTGAGCCGACATCCCCCTCTTCTCCTCTGACATTGATCATCTCAGGTCTCCTGTCCCAGCAGCGGAGAGGTGGCTGAGGCAGCACCCACTCTGGAGACAAGGGATTGGGGTATGGCATGTCCAGCCACACCTGTGGGCCTGACTGCACACACGGGTCTCCAGCACCACCATCTCTGATGACCACTCCCGACTTCCAATGTGACATCGTCTCTAGGAATGACCTCTCTGACCAAGGGCCAGCCACATGCCACCATTCCCTCTTGTCACCCCAGGTAAGACCCTGGCAGTTCCACTGGGCCCTGGAACCATCCTCAGGGAGACCAAGACCCTCGAGCTGGCCTCCACGGAACCAAGTGGCAGGACTGGGCTCCAGTCCCACAGCCCTCTTTGTGCTGCCGTGGGCCTCTCCTGCCCTGAGCTCCCGCGGCTGGCGGCAGTCACCCGCCCTGGCCTCAGTTTCTCCATACCTGCAGCATGAGCACACTGGTGGTGCAGCAGGTGTGGGGGCCCTCCATCGCCCCAAGCAGGGATTGCTCCTGGCACCTAGTAGGTGGGGCCAGGAAGCTGCTCTGTGCCCCGCCGTGCACAGGACGCCCCCACCACAGAGCAAGGCCTGGCATGGATGAGCCAGGCCCTCAGAAACTGTGCCTGAGCCCCAAAGCTGGTCAGAAACGGGCTTCTTCTCTGTCATGGTCCCTAAAAGGAAATTTTCCCAAGACCAGCCCCAGAAAGCACCCCGCTGGCTTCACACGAGACCCTTCGGGATGTGGGGAGCCACTGGGGTGCAGACAGGCGAGCGCCCATGCCCCCGAGTGGACCCGCTTTCTGCACACCCTGGGAGCGGGGCAGGGCAGCCTCTCCTTCTTTCTCTTTTCCTCTCCTTCCGCTGCCCTTGGAGGGAAGCTCGGTGAACTCCGGCGTGGGTTGTAAGGACGTCTTTATAAAGGGTCGCACGAGATTTCTTACCATATCGGGGCTGCTGAGGACGATGTATCACGTTACTAATTCCCTTAATTGCATGTCTGGGCTAAAAACAGACTCTCTTAGTTTTCCTAAGAAGTTACATTCTTAATGACATTAAAACACTGTGGTAAATGAATCTAAATGCTAACTGTTGGGTATAAA
Organism: Chinchilla lanigera; assembly: GCF_000276665.1. Taxonomy (NCBI): domain Eukaryota; kingdom Metazoa; phylum Chordata; class Mammalia; order Rodentia; family Chinchillidae; genus Chinchilla; species Chinchilla lanigera. The sequence continues at coordinate 1,154,645 of NW_004955541.1, read as the reverse complement.
TCACAAACCAGTACGGCGTGTTTACCTAAACTTGTTTACCCTTCTTGGTCACTCATTTTGTAGGTTTTGCCAAAACCGAGAGAAACAGTGGTGTCGGGTTCAGGAACTGGAAAAGACTCAAGAATTTTTTTTTTTTTTTTTTTTCTTTCGGTTTTTTACCCCCGGACTGAGTGGACGCTGCAATCATGTAGTAATCAAAGAATCAGAAAGAGCTCCAGGCTGCGGGCGGATTCATTTCCCAGGATTTCTGCAGGGAAGGAGGGGAGGGCGGGAAGCTGCAGGGAGCGTGAGGTTTGCCCTGGAGAATGAGGAGGTCTTGACTTTGCACTGTCTGCTGCTTCAGTCTTGTACACAGACGCAAAAGACAGAGAAACATGACTGATTGCTAGAGACACGAAGCAGCCCCGCGCCGGAGTCACCTTCCCCGTGCTGTGCACCTGGCTCTCTGAGGACCCCAGGCCCAGGAAGCGGGAAGCGGCATCAACTTAGCCGAGGAAGCGAGGCCCGGAGAGGCCTAGCATCCCGTCAACTCAGCACCACCAAGGGACTGGGCCTTGATGCCCCCCAGGCAGAGCCCAGCTCTGCTTCCTGCCTGAGAATCTCCCCTGAAGCTTCCAGGAGCCGCCTCTGGAACAGAAAAGAGCCCCCGCTGAGCAGCTGGAAAGGGGACCCCCAAGTTACATGCTGACATCAGGATGTGTCTTTCCCCTCTGAGGCGCAAAGTGCTATTTTGGTTTGCTGCATGAAGGCGTCCACATTTCACTTTTAAAATGCACATTGCGTTGTCAGAGCCATCGAACACATCGATACTCGATTTTACATCAATTTTGTCTAAAAAAAAAGCCCCCAAAGCAGCGCTGAACTCCAGCCAAGGATCTGCATTGGGGCTTGGGGGCGGAGCTTTTGTTTGCAGTGCACCGGAAACAGCAGACTTGCAGAGGGCAGACAGGAGGGAGGCTGGGTGCAGGGACAGCGGTGGGGCAGTCCCAGGTGGGGATGGCGTGTTCAGCCCTTCTGCAAGGCTTCAGCCTTTCTGCACCGTAGCAGTTTTTTTACTAAGTGTCCCCCAAAATGGAGAATGAGACCTTTGATAGAAATCCCAAAGATAAAAGCGCCTCCCCGTCGTCCCTGCTCGCGGGCCTGTTTTCCCAGCACAGCGGTCCCTGGGACCCGGGCTCGGGGGGCCCCTTCCCGGCGCCTGTCTCGGCACACACATGCTGTCTCCTCGTGTGGACGCAGTGGCCGGAGCCAGTGACGGTGCCGTACCTGCTACCTGCTGGACCTCATAGGCACTGATTCAGAAGATCTCAGTGGCTCTGGCAGGTGCTGGGCCCAGCCCCACATACAGAGCAGGAAAGTGAGACCCTCATGTCACTCTGCTGCGCTGCCCTCCGCTCCCCACGGCTCAGCGCTCCCCAGCTCCCAGGTGTCGGGCAGAGCCCCGGCTGTCTGTGCGGTGGCTGCCTCTTTACTCTGAATGGCTGTTTGCTTTCTTCTCCCACCTAGTGGGAGAAGCCTCAGCTCATCCCCTGCAGAGAAGCATCTGCTTTTCTCCAGACTTCTTTTGTTTTGTTTTGGTTTGGGTTTTGGAGACAAGGTCTCGCTATGTAGTTCAGGCTGGCCTCCAACTCGTGGTGCTCCTCCTGCCTCAGCCTCCCCACCGCTGGGTTGCCACCACATCTGGCTGGCTCCAATCTTCTCTATTAAGCAGGCACAGCTTTTCAGAGCACAGCCAGCCCCATGACCATGGGACAAGCCCCCAACACAGGGCTGGGGGTCCAAGCATAAACACACTTTCACTGCTGAACTGATTGCCCAAGGGGTTGTGGTGGATCCCCCTGCCACCAGCAGCGCATGAGAGCCCTGGTCTCCGCCTCCGCAGCCAGGGCCCGGCACAGCACTGCGTACCACACACAGCCCTGGGGCGCTGGGAAGTGTGTGTGTTCACGGGCAGACGCACTGGGATTCTGGGAAGCGGTCTCACTGCTTTGGAATCCACATTTCCTCCATCAGAGCCGGGAAGATGCGTCGGGGTGCTCTGCTGCTGTCCTGAGCTGGACCATTTTCCCTCCGACTGGATTTCAGGGAAGACACATGGCTTGTGCCTCTCTCCCAGTATGCTCCCTAAAGGGAAAATAACAGTCACGGAGAAAGACTTTATTACTGCCCCAGGGAAGAAAAACTCAAAAAGGAGCAAGGGGGACAGCACAGAAGAAAGAAGAAACTGAAGTCAGGTGTGGAAACCAGCAGCGCCCGGGGCCCAGTCACACACACCCCGCCCCACGCGGTTGCAGGACCATCAAATCTGTCCCAACATTTTCCAAAAGACCAAGAAAGCACAGAATGCTGGACATGGGGAAGGGAAAGCGTACAGAAAACGTGTGCACGTGCTGCGTGTGTATTTTACGCTTGGACATATAAAATCTAGAAAGGACAGAATAACTGTGGAAGAAAACGAACCCCTTCACATTTCACACGCGATAACCACTCCCGAGGGGACACCCAGGGACTTCGGGGTAGCTGGGGTCTTGGTGGGCGTCCGGGTGGACCCTGGCAGCGTGGCCTCTGCTCTGGGGTTCCTGCCCTCCCAGTGCCCTCTGCGTGTTTACGGGTGTTTAGGAGGGGCTCACCTAGCGGTGTCTTTTCTGATCCAATCCATTGGGCACTTAACTGAGACCGGACTGGGTGTCGTCTTACATCCTGGGTCCTCAGTTGGAGGCTGCGTGGCTCTTGGGGACATTTTGGCATCTCCTTAAACCACCCCAATGAGCGGGTGGTGAACGGGTCTAGAAAAGGCCAAGCTCCTTCGGACGCACGTGTGCGTGTATGTATGTGTGTGTTTGTGCACACGTGTGGGCGGGTGTGTGCGAAATCGCAAACCTGCATCCCGGACTAGAGGGCGGGGGGTACAGGAAGGGCTCCCGACGTGGGTGGTCTCCTCGGCCCCCGGAGGGCGGATCGGATGGCTCGGGAGATGGCGTTTAGCAATGCTTGCAATAGGGTAATGACAGCAGTAATCATAGCTCCCCACTTGGGAGGGAAATCACACAAGCCCACGCAGGGACAAAAATAAACAAGCGTGCAAGGCCAGCCGCGGAGGCCCGGCCCATTCTGAACTTGGACAACATCAAAGCCAGGCTGGTTATCAGGCAGCCCAGGCGCAAGGCCCCACTGCCGCTGCCCGGAGCTCTCCTGGCTGTTTGGACAAAGGGGACGCACAAAGCAAGGCGGCGGGCTCTGGCCGCTGGATGGTAGAGTCCACGCAGAGGGATGTCCAGGCCGGGCAGATGACGACGGGAAGAGGCCTGGGATGAACTGGTACCATCTCACGGGGGTGAACGGAGCCTCTTGCCCTGGGCCTCCAACATGCTGACCCACACAGAGCAGCGCAAGGACAGGAAGAGCCCAGAGTGGGGCCAGCGCCCCCGGGAAGGTCCGCGGCGCTTTGGCCTGTGGTCTGCACCACGCGGGGACGAATCCTCCCCGCTGCCACCCAGGGATCTGTGCTGTGCTCTGAGCTCCCAGGCGTGGCTTGGGGCTTGAGGATGAAACAGGGAGGAATTTGGGCTAAATAAATCCTGAAAAACTCAGATTAATAAAACAAATCCTTGTGGTGACGGAAATACTTGTCCCAAGACTGTGGCAGTGACTCCAAGACTGCACACGTGACAGCTGACTTAGAACAAACACGAGTGTGCGCACACACAGACACCACACAACTACGGCAGAAGGAGGAATAAAGACTTCCAGGGAGATGGGTGCGGGCTGGCCATGTCACAGTCCTGGTTGTAACCCTGTGCTCTAGCTTTGAAAAAAATGTCAGTGATTTGCAAGGGACACGCAGGATCTCTGTGATTGCTCACAATGCCTGTGACTCTACCATAATCTGGTGCAAACTGTCATTAAAACAAAACAAACACAGCCCGCTGCCCTCTGAGCGCCCAGCCCCCGTGGGAACATCCACGCCAGACCTGGAGTTCCAGGGCAGCAAGAGCCTGGCCTGGCAGCAGGTGATGGTTTGGCATAACACTGGCCAGTACCAGGACGAGTCAGGCAGTTACCCACCCACCTCAGGCATCAGATACAGAGGTAGAATGCAGGTCATGCTTCCAGAGCGTGAGCCAGAGACACCACGAGGGACGGCACTGCACTACAGGGACAGGGAGGCAACAGGAACCCGGGTAGGGCGGCCACACAGGTGCCATCCAAGTGGACGCGTGGGAGGGTAGAGAGATCTCTCTCCTCCCCTCGGTCCTCCTTCATGGGTGTGTGGGGCTCCAGCCAGAAGCAGACACAGGGGACTAAGCTGAAGGAGCCCACCAGGTCACCACGGCACAGTGGGCAGAGGCAGCCAAGACACCACCGTCCATGGGCAAGGGGGAGGTGGTGCCCTGACCCCCGCCCATGGCAGCTCTGAGATCAGCTGGCTGCAGGGTGAAGGCAGCTGGGGCCTCCACGTGACTCTGACATGTGGCCCTGGAGGCACCAAGGGCTGACGGGGAGCAGAGGGACAGCAGAATGAGTGACAAAGGCCAGCAATCCTCTCCGCTTCCCAGAGCCACGTGGACACAGAGAAAGTGGGTGGAGGCTGACGTGGACCCAACCAGCTCAGGAGAGGGCCCCTGGGGTGAGGGCAGAGCTCCAGACACAGGGCAGGCCCCCCAAACTCAGGGGAGGGCCCCCCGGCTCAGGGTGGACTGAGAGCTGGCCCCCCGCCGTGGCACCTGTGCCAGAGTCTCCCGTCTGCCCCATGCGGAGGCCCAATCCACCCTGCTGTGTGCAGCAGGCTCACAAGCCCTGGCCTGAGTCTGCCCACAAGGCGTGGCTGGCCCGGCTCCGCCGGACGCTCCAGGGAGAACTTCCTGCCGCTTCACCTGCGGTGGCCCCAGGACCCCTGGGCTGTGGCTGCATTGTCCGACCTCTGCCTCTGACATCAGAGGCTTCTCCTCTCTGTGCCTTACAAGGACTCCAGCCTACCGATCTGGACACAAAGAAAGTGGGTGGAGGCTGACGTGGACCCTTAGTGGGTCCACACTAAGCCCAGACTGTCTCTTCTCAGGGTCTGAAACCTATTACATCTACAAAGGCCTCTCTTCCAAATGAGGTCCCAGCCCCAGGGCTTAAGACAGGGCACATCTTGCTAGGGTCCACCCTTGGACCTTACCACTAGCTGCAGGTGGGGGAGACCTGCAGCGCTGCAGGCACACGGATGCCTGGGTGGGAGGGGATGGCGGTGCGTCCGTGGAAAATGACAGTGGCCATGAGCAAGACAGTGCACCTGAGAAGAGGCTCCCTGGACCCCCTATGCCCTCAGCCCTCGCCTCTCACCCACTCTGGGGGTCCTCCCTCACCTGGCCCCACAGTGCTGTGACTCTAGGCCACGTCTGCCTGTGGGCACTGGCCTCCAGCAGGGCACTGAACCCAGCGCAGGCCTGGAGGGGCACAGGGCCTGGTTGACCTCGAATTGCACGTGTCCCCGCAGCTGGCTCTGCTCCCAGGCCACAGGCAGGGGGGCTGCCCCAAGCCACACAAGTTATTTTAGCACCAAGCTAGCTTCAAGTCCCTTCTGCAGGACAGGACGGTCCTTGCAACTTTATGGACCTTCTTTGAGCCTCAGGTGCCCAGCTCAAAGGGGCAGTGCTCACGCTCACGTGCTGGAGCACCCGGGGGCCCTGCCAGGCTTGGTGTGGAGACTTTGACCCATGTGGCTCTAAGGCTCCTGTCCCCTTAGCAATGTCCCAAAAGGCCACCCTGCCACAGACCCTCATCCTGGCCCCAGGACCCTGCACATAGGCTGCCCTGTACGGCAACAGGGCCCGGAGATGTGTCCGAGGGGACCTGGGGACACCAGGGGTGCTCACACGAGGAGCGGGGTTAGAGGACGTGAGCCAGAGGGGGAGCGACAGCAGGACCAGTTCAGGGACTGCACTGGCGACGGTGGTGTCAGCCAAGGAAGGCAGGAGCCAAGAGGCCGGGAAGGGGGGACAGGGTCTCCCCCAGCTTCCGGGAGGGGCTGGCCCTGCCAGACCTCGATGCCTGTCCAGCGAGCCCCATGCCAGCCTGATTCCCCAGTCCACCAGAGAAAGACTATGTGTTGCTCAGCCACAAGTCCAGGCTGGTTTGTCTGCTTTGTCCCCAAGTGTCAGCTCAGGTGGCAGCCCACTCACCAGGGCCAGCATGCACCAGGCTCACGGTCAGCATCTCTTGCAGCGTCCTGGCCACCTGGGAAGTGGGTCTGGAAACCCAGCACCTACCGCCTGGGAATGGCGTTGAGGAGGCCAGCCTGCCTTGGCCAGCATCAGGCTGGGCAAGACTTGAACCCAGGACAACATGAGTCCCAAGCCTGTGCTGTTCCCTCTGCATCAACACTGCCTCACACCTTCAGACATGGCGACAAGGGGGTCCCCGAGCCAGCACCCCACACACCAGGCCTCGAGCGGCTCCTTCCTTTCAAACTCAACGTGGAAAGGAAATCCAACCCATCTGCTCCCAACTCCTGCACACACAATTCATCAAAGTGTGCTTTGCTTGGATTCATCTGAAGCCCGAAAGCCTACAGAGCCACTCTTCCTTGGAGGCAGGAAGCTGAGCCGGCCAGCTCCGGACAGTGCAGAAAGTCGGGGAGGTCCAAATTCTGTTTCCAAATTAGACATGGGACGTTGGGGTGAGCCCTCCACATGGAATAGCACAGTAGGGACCAGGATGCCTGTCCTCCGTGACATCAGGGCCTTGGGCTCCCTTGAAAGGGCAGCGTCTCAGGAGGATGGTAGTGCCCCTTATCCCTATCCTCAGCCCTGATGCCAGGGCAGGCTTGAAGAGGCATATTGGTGGCACCAGTGCAGAGACAGGTAGCACTGGAGGGTAGATTTTCTGGGGCAGTGTGGCTCTAGGAGCTTTCCACGAGCTGTCCCCCGACTCCCTGGCAGCCACAGCCCAGAGGCACCAACATGGCTTTACACCAATGTGGACTCGTGCCCAAGATCACCCTGCCCAGGGGTGGTGGGGCTGGTATTTGAAGATGAACCCAAGGTTCCAGAAAGGGGGCTCTTAATGCCCTGCCCAGAGAAGCCGGGCCCCAGTGCCGAGGGGCACACGCATGCCAGGGGCAGGGGCGTCTGGCCTCGGGGGTGTCACCACACGCTGGCAGGAAGGGGCCCTGCAGCCTCCCCATCCCACGCTGGTGACCTCCTTCAGGTTCTCAGAGGGGCGCCCTTGGAGCTTGGGCTTTGGGCACCTTCCAGACCTGGGCTTAGTCCTGAGCAGTACAGACCCATCCTGGGCTAGGGTCCTCGAGCCGGCATGTACAGGGAAGCCCTGGGGCTCCTCTCACAGCAGGACTGACTCCCTGGGCCGGGGTGTGACCTGCAACAGCTGTGCTTGCCCTGGCTTGGGAGCCCTGCTGGGACAGGGACCTCACTCCCGAGATGAGTGGGACCGAGCCTCCCACCCGGGCCACGCCCACAGATGGGCACACAGGCAAAGCAAACAGGCAGGTGAGTCTGGTGGCCCTGGGTTCCGTGAGCGCTTGTCACAGGCTGAGGGTGGGCACGGGCACGTGAGCAGTGCCCAGGCAGGCACTCCCTGGTGGCCCTCTCACCTCTCACCCCCAGGCACAGGAGCCCTCTCACACAGCCTCTGTGCACACCTGCGTTTATTGCATGACTGCCGTTCCTCTGCTTTGAGGAACTCTCGCACTCCGATGGAAGGCTGCTTGGATGTGGTTCGAGCTTAAAGCCCAGCTTGGAGGACGCACACCTGGTGCCCCACAGCTGCCCCTCTTGTTTTTGTGTGAAGTAAAGACAGATGCAGACATATTTCAGCCCTCGTCTAGTGAGTATTTCTTCTTCCCTTAAGCACCAGAGTGCATAGGGCAAGAACATGCACAGGGAGGTCTGACCATGTGACCAGAGATGCACTGAACACATTCAGTACCAGCCAGAGTGGAGTGCAAAGCCGTGTAAACACCTCAGCGGTGAGGGGTCCCTCGTCCTTTACACTCACTCCAAAACCAGGGCTCACGACTGTGACACAGATGGATTGCTTTTACCTTTTAAAAGTTGTACTTCCTTAACTAATACATGTTTATTATAAGAAAATTAGAAAATGCAGATAAACAAAAGGAAGAAACCAGGGAAATGCCCACACTCCTAGCAGCAGCCAGTTTGTATCTTGGTTTGGAACCCTGGACTCCTTGGCTGGTCTTTACGGCACATTTCACTTGTACACCCTGCAGGTTGGCCGCCCCTCACACACCCTCATCTGCCCTTGTCAACATCTCCAGCCACCCCAGGGAGCCAGGAGTCAGCAGTGTCTGTGGTCTCTCTGTCACCCAGCAGCTCACCCCATATCCTGCCCTCGTGTCCCAAGTTCATCTGCTTCTCTGAGTGACACCACCGTGGGTACCCTTATTGCTGACATTTCTCACACATTTTACCTACACACAGGTAGATTTTAAAATTAACCTCACTCCAAATACTCCAAATGCTAAAGAGAAGGAAATAGGAAAGATGGAGTTAATAACATAATTGGTCAGCAGCTTTACATACCTTTCATCCCAGAAAACCAATACCCAGGGCCTGCCGAGGGCCCACGCGTCAGGGCAGCTACAACCAGGACTTCAGGCTAGGTCCACACGCCCAACCAACGCCAGAGGGTGAGGGCTACAAGGCTAAACAGGAGGGTTTGGAATGAAGCTTGGTAGTAAAGCCCTGCCTAGTACTACACAAGCAAGGCCCTGAGTTCCAGCCCCAGCACCAAACAGGAAGTTCAGCCCACAAGACATCCGGCCTACAGGAAGTCCCACCCCCCAAACTACACCACACAATATGGCAGCCCTGGCCACACATGGCTTCTGAGCAGGAAACTGAGAAGAGCTGAAAATACAAAACACCTGCTTGACTGAGGTAGCAAGTTAAAAGGCATATAAACATCTTAGTGCTTTTTATGTTCATTTGGTTATATTGGGTAAAATATTTTAACAATACCTGTTCTACCTGTTTCTTCTTTTTTGACATGGTTCCTAAAAAATTTAGAATGACATAAGTGTCTTGATTTACATATTGGTGGACACCACTGATCTGCCCCTCCTTTTTTTTACATGCACAGGATGATTTACACCTTCCACGGAGCGCTGGCTTTCCTTGCTCTCTTTGATCTCACAACCCTGGGAGGTTAAAACGCTCTCATTTGCATTTTATGGGAGAGACTGCACTCACCCCACCCTCTGGGAACCCTGCCGTGGTGCAGCAGACCTCTGGTGAGCCAGGCTGTGGTCCTCAGAGAGCCTATCCGCCTGGATGGCAGCTGGGGCCCCTTGCATTCCAGCCAGGCTGCTGGCTTTGAAGTGCACCCAGCTTCGGAGCCTTGCAGGAGTCTGGACTTCCAAGGGCCGCTTGGCTCTGATCCCATAAGACCAGGACAACTGGGAAAAGGAAAGCAGCCACCCTCCCCACCCGGCCGCCCTTCTGCCCAGCCGTCCCTTGTCCTCCAGGCCCCACCCCACCAGCCTCACCGCCCAGGAGATTAGGGCCAGGAAAGAGGAGGCTGCCTCTCTGCTCCCGCAGAGCTGTTTCCATTAGGCATCTGTTGACAGGAACATGTCACTTTGGAAGATGGATGCTGGCTTTGTCCCATAAGTCCTGAGACCTCGGAGCCAGGGGTGGCCCTGAAAGGCCCTTTCTCAGTAAATTATTGCATTTATTTAGCCCTTGAAGGGCTGTATACAGAGCCAGCCTGTGCGCTGAGGCGGCCGCCACAGCCACTGCTTCCCGGACGGCCTCGGGGCGGGGTGGGGCCCCCAGACAGGACTCTCCACCCAGGGCAGTGCCGGGCCAGCCTGGCCGAGTCCCCGGGTCCCTGCTCTGGGGCATTTGCTTAAGAATCAGAAGCACATTCAGTTACCCTCTTCTCCCCTCGTTCAACACAGCATCACTAGCACACATTCACCGAGCTCTGGAACGACCTGTGGTGAGGGGACGCGAGCCAGGATGGTTCCAAATGGCACCCCGATGGCCCCCCACCTGCCCTCTGGGTACTTCACCAAGGGCCCACCATGTGCCCGGCATGGCACTCAGGACAGCCCCTTGGCTGGGGTTCGTGCTTCTTGTTTTCCCAATCAGGGAACAGAGGGAGGAGACCCCCAGGCACGGTGGCCTCCGAGCTTGTAGGGGACTGTGGCCCAGCAGCGGCGATCAGGGAACTACAGGGAAGGCGCCTACACTGTGAGTGTCACACTGACCAAGAAGCGGTGCCGGGTGTAGTGGAGCAACCTGTAATCCCCGCACTTGGAGGCTGAGGCAGGAGGGTTGACTCTTTGGTCCCAGCCCAGGCAACTTAGTAACTTAGCGAGACCCTGTCTCAAAATTTTAAAAAATGAAAAAAGGGCTGGAGGTGTAGCTCAGTGCAAAGGCCCAGGGTTCAACGCCTAATACTTGGGGGGGAAAGGAGGAAGAGGGAAAGGAAGGGAAGGGAAGGGAAGGGAAAGAAGGCGGCAGGATGGCACCTTGGCCAAGGATTGGACCCTCCTGCTCTGCAGGTGGGAGTGGTAACGATGCAGCCCCAGGTAGGACGGCCCTCAAAACATCCCACCCAGTGTGACCCCGGGGACCGGGAATCCTGCCACCTTCCCAGAGTGGAAAACAGCACTCGAGCAAAAGTGTGTGCACAAATGTTCCAGTGCCACCAGGACCAATAGCCCGGTGACAGCACCCACCTCAAGTCCATCCAGGGGCAGATGGACAGGCCCAGTGGGTATGTCTCGAGGTGCCCAGGGTCAGAGGGGATTCTGAGCACGCGAAGCGTGAAGGAGCTCCTCAAAGCATCTGGGAAGTGAAAGGAGCCAGAAAAGATCCCACGTTATGTGACTTCACTTGCATAAATTGTCCGGAACAGGCGTTTCTACAGGGAACAAGGACGGGCGTCGCCAGGCTGGGGAGGGGAGCCTGGGAGCGGCCGTGGGGTCCGGGCTTTCTTCGGGAAGAAGAGGTGACGTGCAGGACCGACACAGCAGTCACCACGACCCATCCACTTTCAAACAGCTCGTCGCATGGGCGGCACGTCCGTCTCTCCTCAGTACAAAATTAAAAAAAAATGTTAGCCGGGGCCAGCAGAAAGCCCGGAGCCTGGGCCATGGCTCAGCTTCCCACACGCCGCAGGGACAGGCGGGTGCCACCCGTGCTGCCTTTCGCTGTGTACGGGGGAAGGGTGGAGGCTCATCTTTCTCCCCGTGCTCCACGTCACCTGCGCTGGACACTTCTGACCGGCAGGTGCAGCCTGGCTGTGGGACTCGGGTTTGGCCGAAGCTAGGGCTCTCTGTGCCACCGCCGGCTGCGGGCACTGCAGCCAGAAGAGCTCTGCTAACCTGAGGTTTCTCCAGCCGAGGAAGTTTGCAGCCGCTTCCCTCCCCCAGCAGCAGGCTCTCTGATGCCCCTTCCCCTCCGCCCACTCCCTCTTAGGTCTTGACAGCAAATTCCAGCAGGCAGCAGAGATTGATGAGGGAAAGGCGGTCGGCCCGTGCCTGGAGCTGGGAAGGGAGCTAGATGCTCTACAGAAAGAGCGCCCGCCTTTCCATGTTCATAAACCCGGCGGCGGCTGCCTGCTGTCTTACCATTAACGGATTTAGAGACCCCTGTGAGGACCCGGCGCAAAAGGAAGACGTCGGGAGGGGAAGGCAGTTGTTTCCGAACCAAATTGACGACTGGAGTTCTCTGCTCCTTACAACGGCCAGAAAATAGTCAGAAGTCCCAACACCCGGTGTTCGCAAACGCAAAGAGAAATAAGTGTCGTTGCCATCGCCGACAGAGAGATCACGGGATTTACACCCTTTCCCCAGGCTGCGCCGGTGATAGATGCCAGGGGGTTGGAAAGTGTCCGCACCCTTTGATCTCTAACTCCTCTATTTAGGATTTACCGAAGGAAATAAACAGGCTCGCTCACACAGGTTTCCGTGGAAGGATTTGCATCTGCCACATTATTTATGAAGGGGATTTCAGCAACAGCCTAAATGCCCAACAACTGGGCTGGCTTCAAGAAGAATAAACGAACTCCAATTCCGGGGCAGGCTTTAGAATCCCGTCCTCCTCCGGGAGCTTTCACCCTCAGCTCTGTTCTCCCGCAGGACCGCCTCCTCTCTCTGGATTTTGCCTCCCTTGTTTCCACGATAGGATGCAATTTTAAAGTATATATGCTCTCAAATATTTAAAGAACCAGAAGTATTTCTTTATAAAATAGGAGAAAAACATGAGCCTACATTACACATATAATAATTAAAATTGTCATTAAGACACAGAGAGAGAGAGAACACACAAAAATGGATAAAGCAGTTAACCCCCCAGGGGCAGGATTATAGCTGATTAGTAAACAATTTCTTTACACTTTCCACTTTTAAATAAACTTCCTCAGCATGTCTAGTGAATGTCTTCTCTAACAACAAATATGATGCTTATTCACAATTGAAATAAATATCTTTGTTTTTAAAAACTTGGAGCAGCCTCACCGGGAAAATGGAGATAAACCCCCAGCCTTGCGGTCCGAAGAGGCCGCGGCCTTTCCAAGTTCGGGGGCAGAGGCGTCGCTGCGGGGAAAGGGCGTAGGGGCTTCCCTCCGGGGGAAGTGATTCGCTCCCTGGCCCTGTGCGTGGGGATGTAGAAGCAGCCTGAGGCAATGAGTTCAGTCCCCGCCGTGCCCCTCTGAGAGCTCTAGCACCGACTTTCTGGCTGTCCCAACTCCCCTCATCGCTTACCCTCTCTCTGTGCCTCAGTTTACTGCACTGTGCAACGAGGGGTCTCAGGCCTGTGTTTCCAACACCTTGTCATTCCTGTACTGTCAAAATGGTCAGAGATTTTGCCCTATGTACTTGCTATCACATGATTGCCTATCACTTTTTTTATTTTTTTTTTTATTTTTTTCTGGTACCAGGAACCAAACGCACGACCTTGCACTTGCCAGGCAGGCGCTGTGCCACTGAGCTAAATCCCCAGCCCCTTATCACCTTTTCTAAATCAATCAGTTTAATTTTTCTAATTAAATATCATAAAGGGAAACTTTCTGTGGCACTTACAAAAGGAAAAGGACTGCACATCCATATAACGGCACAAATAAACTCAAGGAAAACAAAAGCATGTCACTGACTTCTGGCCGTGCTGTAGCCTGACCCCCAGGGCCTGTGCTTGCTAGAAAGGTGTCAGGACAGAATAGCCCCAAGGGGACCTTTATCTTCCACGTAATCAGGCGGAAAGGAGTAGGGAAAGAGAAGTGACACTCTCACTTACAACACAGGGAGCGAAGCCTGTCCTCTCGGAGACAGGACAGCAATAAGCTCCTCGTGTCCACTCCCACCCCACCATCCCTGCTCAATCCCCAGAACAATAGAGGTGTTAAGCTGTTTGTTATTTTAAGTCAACAGAATTAGCAAGGACTGCCTGCTCTGCGCTTGCCGGCCTGCAGAAATTCGGCCTCTCAGTCAAGTGATGCAAATTGTTGTCCAATCTCTTGTTAGCGAGGACATTCTTAACCCCTGAAAGATCGCAGGCCACAATGGGGCCAGAGGAAGCCCAGGGACCCCAGAGAGCTGAAGCCAGGGCTAGACGCCGGGAGGAAGCGGAACTCGGCTAGTTGCTCAGCCCCTGGGCTCGGGTGCTGGACACCTGTCACCTTGTGTCGCCTTAACCCCAGCACAGCCCTGCAGGTGGAGCCCGGAAGGTTAAATACCTGGGTGGGGAAGCATCACCCATTCCTCTGTCTAAAAATATTTCCTACAAGCTCCCACATCAGACGCTGGCTGTGCAACCGTGAGCCCCGCGGGCTGAGCCAGCCACCTCCTGGGACAGACATGCTGGTGCGGGCAGACAGCAGACTTGCAGTGTAATCCCCAGGGCTGCCGCGGTGAAGAAATTAGTCAGCAGGGAGGGGGAGGGCTGGCTCTGGAGCCCTCGGGCTGTTTCGCAGGACCAAAAGTTTGGGCTGGTCCGCACGAGTGCCATGGTCGTGACAGCATCCGCAGCCGTGCACAAGGTCACCAGGGGCAAATTAGATGAAGGGGACACGAAAGGCCCCATCATTCTCCGGTCCAGTTCTGCCACCTTGGGGCCACTCTTGAACCCATTCTGGTGCTTTCCAGCTGCACACCTTGACCCGTCAGCAATGGGCACAAAACAACACGTGCTCCCGAAGCCACGGCCGCACCAGTGATGGAGCCAGGAAGCCACCTGCCTCCACCCCACAAAGGCCAGCGCTCCCCGTTTTGCTGTCAGTGTGCCGAGGAAGCAGGGCAGTCTGCTGTCCTCCAGGTCTGAGCAGCCAGGGACGAGGCGGGCACGGGCATCTCGGAGTCCCTGCTTCACTGAGAACCAACCCGGATGCACCCAGAGGGACGTGTGCATTTTCAGCGTATAATCAGAGCCACGATGCCTAGGTCCCAGGCGTTATGGGCGTGTTATACTGGACGCGCAGCGGCCCAGCTCCAGGAGGGGTCCCTGCACGGTCAAATCCAAAGGAGAACGTGCGAAGCGGGGACCCCAGGCTTCTGAACCTCTGGGCTGCGGCTGGGCGGCCTTTGCTGGAAGCGCTCGCTAGGGCGGGGGACAGTAAGGCACACCCAGGCAGACGCCCAGGGGAACAGCAGGAGCCAGCACTATCTGCAGCAGAAGAGAGGGGCCAAATGGCGAAGGGGCAGTCGCGGCAGCCCTGGAGCCCCGCAGACCCATCCATCTTCCCATCTCCTGGGCACCACTGCTCCCTGTCCTGGTGTCCGGCCCCAAAGGGCGGGGGAGGGCCCTCGCACCCTCCTGCACTCCTTTGGCTGTGCGCCCCCTTCCCACCATGGCCCCATCCTGAGTCCCAGGCGGGCTGTGCCGGCTCTGCAGACACGGCCTCCTTCCGGCCTCAGCCCATCCTTTGATGCCAGAGGTGTAAGGTTGCGCAGCCGGGGCAGGGAGTGGCGCGCAGGCTCCGCGGTGGCTGCTGATTGATTGCAGCAGCTCTGGGGCCTCCAGCTGCAGGCCGGGGGTGGGGGGAGGGGCGGCGACACACACGGCGCCCACCCACCTGCAGATCCCACCAGCTTTGAGAGCGCCTGTCCGCGGGCACGGTCGGTGCCTGACGAGGACCTCGCAAACTCCCCGCTCTCTTTGGTTATGGATGTGCAGACTCGCCTGGCAGCAGAGGGACCAGAGCACCAGGCACTGGGAACTGCAGGCTTGGCGCCCGGCCCCAACCTGTCCACTCCCTGTCCTTCCCGGGGGCCCTGTCACTGCGGGCAGCATGCACAGGGTTAAGAGCTCTTCTAGGGTGGGGCTCTGGTCCCCATGGAATTGCAGGTGACCCGAGAGTACACCTGCATCACACCTGGCCCCTAGAGGGCGCTGCACAGCGGCCAGCATGGCCTCTCTTGTGCTCAGCCTGCCGCCACCAAGCGCCAGAGGTTCCACCCCGGGCGACTTTTCCGGTTGGGATCAGCCTACATCTCAGAAGTGTCCCGGCTGGAAAGCAAACAGCTCGAGATTGTGCGGAGGGAGGGATACAGTGCCCGGCAACCCCCCGGGGAGAGCCGGTCTGGGGACAGGAGTCTACAGGGCCCTCAGGGACTGCAGGGTGGGAGCTGGCGCTGATAAGTTCAGGCCCCGGTCGGGGTGGTCTTCGGAGTGCGTGTTCCCTGCCTTCCCTGCCTGGTCAGAATGCTGAGTCATCTGACAATGAAAACTGGAAGTGAATAAAAAAATATCAACTTGCATTTTTGTCTTCATAAAAGCATTTGAGATTTTTATTTGGTTATTTTATTTTAGAAGGTACTGGGAACTGAACCAAGGGGTGCTCTACCACTGAGCAGCTTCCCCAGCTCTCCATATTTTTTATTGTGAGACAGGGTCTTGCTAAGTCACTAAGTTGCCCTGGCTGGGCTCAAACTTGCAATCCTCCTGCCTCAGCCTCCCAGAGTGCCAGGATTCCAGGTGTGCGTCAGAACACCCAGCTTCGGCTCACAGTCTAGGGAGGCTGTTAAGGGTGAAGGAAGGGAGACACGGTCGTCAGGCTTTGCCGCAGCCTGGGAAGTCTCTGCGCCAGTGTGGGGAAGCCTGGAGAGCTTCTTCCCTGGGGCCCCATATCTGGAAGAGCCTGCTGTGTACACAGGGGTGCGACAGGCATTGGGGGACACACACCCAGCACAGGACGGTCACTTTCCCTCTTCAAAGGGAGAAGGTGAGGCAGGCCCAGCAGCAAAGCTGTGCCCAGGACGTAAATACCCACTCCTTGGCCTCCAAGGAGACCCGGGACCCTTGCTCAGAAAGGAAAAGTGAGAATGAGGTGGGATTTCGTATCCCAAATGATATTGTTTCTTTTGAACCAAGGTGTCTAGCGTCTGTTAAATAAAACTCAGCGTGTGAATATTGTACAGCCGTCAGGGAGTGGGCTTAGGCTCGGGCTGAGCGTGGGTCAGGCCGGCCCAGGGCGCTGCAGTGGGCACACTCGGCCCCACACATGGCCCTCCGGGCTGCAGCTGTTCCCAGGCCCCCTCCTCGCCTAGTCACGAATAAACATTACAACCAGGGTCGGCTGTCTTGTACGGATTATGTCGCATTAGCAGTTTGAATAGCTACCTGAGGACCCCCTCTGCTTTTATTTTATGCATGCAGGGAAACGTCCTCGTGAAAGGACAAGACCAGGCTTTCACCACAGGGACAAATGCGAGCGCCGCTCAGCAGCCGGACATGGTCTCGGCCACATTTCTAAAACCGGGTTCAGAATGCTCCTCAAAAGGCACTTGCTGTTCAAGACATATTAAACAAGCTTTATTTAATAATGCTCGATTTGACTTCTCCGATTTAAGCATTTGCTCTCATCAGCAACCATTTGATCCTGTTTCGTTTCAAGCTGAAGAATGTTTTTTCTGGGTTACTTTTCCTCTGAGTCCGGCCGGTCCTGGAGGCGGGGAAGGAGCTGGTCCACGCCGAGGGTGGACAGCGGAAGAGTCTGCCCGGCTCCCACCGCGGCCGTGTTTGCAGTGTGTACACTGCCTGTCCTCACGTCCGTCTGCCCGAAGCCTGGTCAGGCAGATTTTGTTTTTTTCAGTAGAGCCTCAGAATGCGGAGAAATTGCCTGGGAGGCGATCTCTGCTGAG
Organism: Chinchilla lanigera; assembly: GCF_000276665.1. Lineage (NCBI taxonomy): Eukaryota > Metazoa > Chordata > Mammalia > Rodentia > Chinchillidae > Chinchilla > Chinchilla lanigera. The sequence continues at coordinate 1,137,535 of NW_004955541.1, read as the reverse complement.
CTGCGTTCTGCCGTCTGTGTTCGGCCTGTCCCGCATCCAGAGGCTTTACAGCCATCGTCCACACCAAAAGGAAAGCCCTTCGCCTCGGGTCAGGGTTCCCAGGCGGGACCAGAGAGAAGCAGGCTTGCTTTAGTATTGTATTCAGTACGTTTTAAAAGTGGGAACACCACTTTCATTTCTACTGATTTTGCGGACATTCCCTACGGTTCTTTTGGTTGCTTGTTACTATTGTTATGATTTTACTAACAGAATTTTGAAAACCAAAAGTTGAGTTTTATCTTCCCATACCACCTTCACAAGCGGCTGCATTGACGTCCCTGGCCCAGGCCCCTCTTGGGGATCATAAAGCCATTCGGAACATCGTAAACGCCCGACACCCTCACTCCCGGTGCCAGCCAGGGGAAGTGGCCAGGGACAGGGCAGCCCCTGTGAGGGGGCTTTGCTCCCTACCCAGGAGGGGTCTTTGGGGAGAAAGGAGCACCTATGAGGCAGGACCAGCGCCTGCTTTATGGCCGCACCGGGCTGCGGCCGGAGCAGCCGTCTGCCGGCCGATTTACAGCGGGTGATTTACAGCACCCAGGTGTCGGGGAGCGCTGGGCTCGGAGCTGACTCGGCCGCTGCAGTGAATGTGCAGGTCTAGGCAGTTTTCGATTCATTAGCTGTTTGGGGATCAAAAAGACATTTTATTTAAAAAAAAAAAAAAACCACGCTGGCCCGAAGCAGGTTCCTCTCTTGAGCTTCTGCGACTTCGCCGAGCCTGGGCTCCCTCGCCTGCCCGGAATGGAAATGCGAGGTTACTTATATTGCACTCAGCTCATCAGGCTGATTTCCTCCCTCAGCCCGCGGCCTCCCCTGCAGCTCCCTGGGGCTCCTGCGGCTTCCAGGGTCCCCGCCAGGCAGCTGCTTTGTGAGTGAAAACCGGGTTTTTCAGGTGCACAGATGGGCTGGGGGAGCAGCAGCCGCGTGGGTGTGTTCCCTCACCACCTCCGAGCAGCCTGAGCCCAGCACCTCCTCGCAGCAGCAGCAGCTGTTCCTGGAGAAAATCTCCTGTCGTGTTCGCTCACAGAGCAGCGCAGGTGATCCTGTGGCCCTCCTGGGGGTCTCTGAGACCCTGGCTTGGGTGGGGGTGGCCGGGCACAGCCCCAGCCCCAGGTTAAAATGGGTTTGGTAAAGAATGTGTGAAAATTTGTTTTGTCCTTCTCATCCCAGCTCCAGGGAGCGGAGCTTGGGCCTTCATTATATGTTCAGTTTTATACTTGTGCCGATCTTCTCTGACACTGATGAGAAAGAAAATAAATATATCCTTGCCTCGCTGAGCTGCATGTTATATGTATAATGCATATATGGGAGAATGATTCTTTGTCTGCGTTAATGTTGTCCTGATCCCAATAATACAGGGCTTATTTCACAAGCTCATCTTATCTTAGCTGATTTTAAAAGCTCATTTTGTGTTAGCTGGTTTTCTCTCCTTGATGAAACTCTCCGAGAATTGTCTTTGCAAGATCTATAGACATAAAGCACAAGGCTAAACACAAATGAGTTGAAATTCAGGGGCCATTTGATCCAGTTTTAGTAAATGAGAGAATTGCTATGCTTTGAATTCTATGTTTAAAATAATCTTTTAAGCCAGCAATTTGAATGCTGGCAAATTCACCCAAAAAGTATTCGATCCTCCCTGCCCGTACTCCTGTCTCCTGGGCTATAAATACACACTTCTTCCCCATGTAGAAAAGAAAATATTGCATTGCCACACTATACTAGGGAACCCAGGATGATTGGTGAAAATTACCAGCCCAGGACCAAAGGGAACAAATTCCGACGCTGAAACAGAAATTTATTTCCAAATATCAGGTTTTGGTGGGATGGTGGGCTCCGGGGCACAGGTGACAGTGTAACCGTTTGGGTCACTGGACTGTTGCTGGGTGTCCTCCCAGGCCTGATGTCCAGGAAAATCAGGAGAAGGAGCTTGGGTTTGAGAGAACTATTTCTGTCTTTATTAACAATGGGCCTAAGGGAATCGCTAACTTGAACCTGACAGGGTGCCTCAGCGGCCATCTGTTTGTGGGTGCAGACCCGTGAAAATGGGGGTGACCACACTCCGTTTGAAGGAATTGCCAAAGACTGGGATTCTCAAACGCAGGCTACAGCGCCGGGCTGCTGGGAGCACAGCGTCACACACTGCGGGCTCCATCGCCTTTACCCTCTGCTGGAGCTGTCCCAGAAAAGCAGGTGACTATTGAAAGACTTTTTTAAAAAATTTCTAAATAACAAGAGGGATAAAAATTAATGTTATTCCATACGGCCTGCACATTAAAAGGTAAGAGAGAGTTAGCCACAGCCTGGTAAATGGCTAAACAGATTAGTAGCCTTACTTTTTAACATATAAACATCTGAAACCCGTTTCCTGTTTAAGAAAAAAAAAGTCTAGGTGGATGACCTCGGGCACTTTTTTTTGATTAACAAATGCGAATTGTACATCATGGTGGAAAAAAAATGATCCACGCTTGGTGGTCTTTCTACAGTCTGTATATGGGAGAGAGAGAGAAAATACAAAAATAAACGTTACCTTCTCACTTTCAGGGTGGGCAATGCCATTTCCACAGCCGTCCGGGGCTCTGGCAAATGTCACGGCTGTCACGGCAGACAGAATCCCCATGGTCTGTGCGCCTCCATCGGGTCCGAAGGAAAACATTCCTCGCATTCCTGATGGAGGGTCCTATCTGCAGGCCTTGGGCTCAGCCCCACAGGCTGTGGCCCCGTCAAGTGGCCTAGGCCACGGTCACCCGCTCCTTCCCAGCCAACCCCGCGGGAAGAGGGAAAACCGGGATGATTTGCTGCCTACGCCGGGGACAAGGAAGAAGCCGTGCGGATGCTCGGCCCCTCGGCCGGAGCACCAGCTGCGATGCGTTGCCCAGAGAGAGCTTAGGGCTTCTGGCACTTTCTGACAAGACACATTTTATAGGGTTTAGGCTAAAATTTGATACTGGAAGTTGGAAACTCCAATTTTATGTCTCCAAGGATAACAATGGCAGCTGGGACCTTTAAGAAATGTGTGTGTCCCTTCCACTCAAGGGTTCTATAATAAAAGCTATTTATGTCAAGCACCTTATAAGGGAAAGATTTAGCCTAAATGTCAATATAATATATAATACTTTTTATATTTAGATAGGAGGAAACTCCATTATTAACGATTCATATTATTTCGGTTTGACTATTAGAATATGCAGGGGCTTTAACAAATTTAAAGGAAGCATGTCCTTGCTTCAATTTACAAATTACTCCAGTGACCTTTTTCTATATTATTTCTGTGTAAAAAGTAAATACTGGTGCATCATTTACCCAAGTCCTTCTGCCTGGTGAATGGACACGATTTTCTGTTAGATTTGATTTCTGTGATTTTAAAGCAAGCCATAAGAGCATCCACTGGCCACTATAAATTGGTGCTTTCTTTATTTTCTGAACAGCTTCGGTTTTGGAGAGTAACAGACTGACCAGGACCCTGTGATGATGTGGAAGCAACAGTCAGCGCTCCTTCCATCGCTCAGAAGACAAGCCACAGTGACTCCCGCACAGGGCGTCCTGCAGCGGGGTCGCAGAGGAGCTTAGCATAGCCCTGAGCTCCCTGGCGACACCACACCGGCACCTCTGGAGGAGGCGAGTCCACCGCCAACGGGACCCCATACTTGCCACGCCGGGCACTTGGGAGTGCGCATGCACGGCTGCCTGCAGCCGTTAGATCAGCGCCGAGCCGCTTGCTTCTTATCTCTTCTGCTCAGACAAAGAGCAGAACTGCTGCAGACCCCAATTAGCGAGGCCCGGGGGTTCCCACACCACATGTGCGGCTCTGCTCCTCGCTTCTCCCTGACATGGCGGACAGTGTGGCCTGGGGTTCATGAGAAAGCCTGTGGGGCGGCGGTGGGAACGGTCATCCGAGTGTCCTGCACTCCCGGCCGGGCCCCGACTCCTACTGCCAGAAGCAGAGGCTTAGGGACAAACGGGACCACACGGCTTCTCGGAGGCCAACAGATCCCCCGAACACAAGGTGACGTTCCTTTGCTCTAAAGGAATGAACTCGAATGAATCAGCTCTGAGGCAGAGGAGATTTTGAAAAACAACTTAATCATGAAGCCTCTCCTGCCTCCTCTTGGTCAGAAAATTGTCCCCGCTGCCACGGAGGGCAATTTCCTTTTCTTTTATAACGAGAGGGTTCCCAAAGGGAGTTTAGTGTCTTCTCAGTGTCTCTTGCTGCCAAATCCCAGCCCGTGTAGGAAAGATCTGTCTCCCGCCAACTGCAGGACAATTAGTGCATTGAGCTCGCTCTTGTCCCCGAGATTGTTGTCTGAGAGCCCCGGCTCCCGGCCAGGACCACCACAGGCAGTGGGGATCTCCCACACAACTGCCCCGTCACTGTCCCCGTCCTCTTACCCTGACACTGACACCACTGACTGTCACACACCATGCTGATGGAGGGTAGGAAGATTAACTCTCGAACAGATTAGCACAATAGAGGGGCACAGAAAAAGTCATGACGTTGGAGGTGACCGGGACGTGTGAAGGTCTAGGCAGTTCTGCACCTCACATGCCCCAAAGCCCCGGGGGCACTGCTGCTGTCACCTTCACCCTGTGCGGACACGGGGGCAGGGAGAGGTCAGCATGGCTGAAGCCCAGGCTCCTGGGATGGCCGGGATGTCCGCAGAGACAGAGGGGTGGCTGGCCCCAAGCTGCAACAAGAGGAGAAAAACAGCCGCAACCAGGTCTGCTGGGGGGATCCGCCCCTGCTGCTTGGGGAGTTCCTGCACCGCCCTGCACCTCTGTTTATCTGTCTATAAAGTGGGCTTAGCACCGCTTCCTCTAGCAGTTGTCATCATGACTTCATTCGACAGGAAGTGCTCGGAAGACCCAGGCTCTGAGGCCGAGGACGGCATTCCCCACTGCGGGCTGCTGGGCAGCTGGCCGCGCTCCAGGAGTCCAGCTGTGAGCTGTGGCCACGTTCTCAAATGCCGGGGTGGAGAGGCTGTCGGGACATCCCCAGGGGTCCCTGCAGCCCTGGCTCAGCCAGGCAGATGCCAACCAGGAGGGTGAGCGTAGCCGCTTAGGGAAACTGCAGACACCCCAGGCTGCCTGGCGCCTCCTGAAAAGTCCTGACACACACCGTCATCTGAGCAGGACCAGGGGCCCCCCGTGGCCGCCACCCTGGCCGTCTTGGACAGCAGAGCCCTCCAGGAGCCCCTCCTCCCTCTCAGCCTCCCTCCGGCACACCCTCCGAGCGCCACGTGGGTGTTGCACAACCCGCTGCTGGGTCAACAAACAGCCCGGCATCCCCTACCCAGATCCGCGGAGTCCTGGGCCTCCCGGCGGTGGACAGCATGTGGCCAGCCACAGAGCCGGGCAGCTGGGTTACAGGGCCTTGAGAGCCGGTATCCAGCAGGCCCAGGGTAAATCTGGCTCCTGCTCCTACAGGCTGTGCTTGACCTCTCGAGATCCCGGTTCCCTGTCTAGGAAAGGGCAGCAGAGGGGCCGTGCTCTGGTCCCCGGTTCTCAGGAAACACGGGCGCCCCGCCCCGGGCAGCCCCAGTAACTACGAGGTAACTATTGTGCTGGGAGCAGAAACTGGATTTTTAAAATGAGATGGCAACAGCAGAATGAGAAAGGCTGGAATAAAGTAAACCGTGAGGCACGGCCACCAGCGGGGAGCCGTGTGAGGGAAACTTAGGTTGCTGTTTCATTTCTTTCCTGGTCCCTTTACCTGCCGGGAGACCCTGGGCACAATGCTGGGTGCCTCTGGACCCATTTCCCTTCTGTGCTCACAACCCCTGAAGTTTCCTCCTACGTTTCTCTTCCTTTAATCCTGAAGCGAAACCTTGGGGGTGGGGAAAGACACCTCACCTAATCTAAACAAACACCCTTCTGGGGGTGCCGGCACACCCTTGTGTTTATGGGACCCACACACGCACACATACAGTGACACTAACCATTTGCAAATGTCCAGCCTTGAAGCAGGCTTGTAGGACTGTGGGAAGGCTTTCTCCTGTGTCACTTATCTTTGACCGATATCTCAGCCCTCTCCTCCTGACTTCCTGGGAGTTTCTCATGGTGTGCACATGGCAGGGACACCATATGCCTCTGTCCTCCACGCCTCCCACACCCTGCAGTGGCGGGTGGGGTGCAGCCCAAGGTGGAGCCACGCCCTGCCTGTCCCTGGACACTGATGTCCTTTAGTTTGTCCCTGTGACAAGCGTAGCTCGGCTGTGATGCTTTTCACCGTGGTTTGGTTTGTTTCTTTGGGACAGGTTCCCAGTGGTGATGGAACAGACTGAAGGGACTGGCTCTTGGTGGCCAGGGGCGGCTTTCACAGCCCTTACTGGACATCCTCCTGCCGGGGGACAGAGAGCACCTCACACGGGTGGTCCCAAGGGCAGCTGGAGTGTCCCCGGCAGGCCTGGCTGCAGCAACTCAGGTCCTGTTGTCACAGCCTGGGGCACTGTCGCCCCTCCGGCTCCGCAGATGGCCCGGCCTTCGCAGCAGCCTGGTCTTCAGCCACGCACGGACCTCTCTGCCTTGAGGTCGTCACCTGGGCTCCTTGCCCCAGGCTGGAAGTGGTGGCGTGCGCTTTTGCTGGGACGTGGACTTCTGCCTAACGGCACAAGTGCTTGGGGGAGCGCGGCTTTGCAGACGAGCGCAGCGTTACGTGGTGCACGTGCACACTTGGGAGGAAGCAGTGCTGTTGGTTAGGAACACGCTCCAAACACAGAGGAGGCTGCCCCGGCAGAAGGCAGCCTCGCCACGCAGCCCACTTCCCTTGGGGTCTGGCTGAAGTGCAGCGTGGCTCCCGAAGTCTGGCAGGGCTGAGCTTGCCCACAGGTGCCCAGTCACTGGACCGGAAGCAAGCAGAGCGGCCAGGGCTGGGATAGGAGGACCGTGGATTTCACCGCCCGGGTGGAAGAGGCCTCTCCTCTCCCAACCTTGTCTGAGAAGGATTTGGAGCCATGGCTCTTAACTCTTCCTGTACTTTAGAGTCACCTGGGGAGATGGTTTGTGGGCTGCAGCTCGACCTGCTGAGTCCAAGCCTTTGGGGGTGGTGGCATCAGGGTATCTTCAAAGTTCCAGTGGCTCCGACGTGCAGCTGGGGCTGGGCACAGGCATGACAGAGGCTCGTGAGGCTGCAGCAGGGAGCCAGGGGTCACCCCTGGAGTCTGTGGCACAGCGGCCAGGGTGTGCGGCAGCCGCCACCACAGAACTGCATTTTGCAGAGGGCGAGGGGCTCGGCGGGGCCTGCACCGAGGGAAGGCAGCGTGAGGGTCCGGCCCTGTACACGTTCCTGCTGACTCGGGGCTGCAGGAAACCTTTCCCAGCTCCAGTGCTGTAAGCTCACCCTGGTCGGCTTGGCGGAGAGGAGGAGAGTGGGATGTCGCCAAGGTTCTGGGCTGGCAGTGATGGGGCTGCGGAGGGCAGAGCAGGAGCATGGAGAGAACAGAGCGGGGCCTGGTGCTTATTTCAAAAGGCCGGCAAGCTCTGTGCCAGCTGGGAAAGGGGGTGCGTCAGTGAGCCCCGCTGTTCATCGTCCTAGGTGTTTGCAGGAAGGGTCTGACAGGCACGAGCCGTCGGTGTCTGAGCCGTGAGCGCGATTCGGGAACGCGAAGTTTTCCCAAAGGCGTCGAGGGAGGGGTGGGAAGGAGCCATCTCTGCACGCGGGGCCGGTGGGCGCGGGGAACAACAGCGTGAAGATCGCGGAGCCGCGCACTGAGGACCTGAGTGCTCTGTACTTTCCTGTGTGAGAAGCCAAACTCCAGTTAGAAAGAAAAGAATTAAAAGCGGAGAGAGATGAGCATATCTTCCACGTTACACGGCTGGGAAAGCGCACAGCAAGGAAGAAATCCAGAGGAACGAACAGAAGATAAACCAGTGACGCGAAGGTCACGCGAAGGACGCGGATGCAAACGCAGTCACTGCTCTCTGGGCTGTTTCCTGGCGGCGCTTGGTGGCTTAGTGCTGTGCTCATTTGATTTTCCACGGGCACGGGAGAGCACCACGCTCTGCCCAGTGCCCGCCGCGGTCTGTCCGGCCAGGCCAACCGGGGCCATGGGCAGGAGGCCGTGGCAGGCTCACGGGAAGCCTCCGAGGGTCTCTTGAGGAAAGTCGGGGACGCTGCCAGCAGGGATTAAGCCAAGCCCTAAGCCAGACACACTAAATGTAACAAAAAATAAAACGGGTGCTAAACTGTAAAACAAATCATACTGAGGCTCTTCCTTCTCTGTTGTAGCAAATATGGAACTGGCTGGCTTTTCTAAAGGAAAGTAACCTGTTTGTCTCTCTGGGGGAACAGGGGAAGCAATTCTTTCCCCTGAGCTCACTCAGGTGGCCCGGGGAGCCGGATAGGAACTGGCTTCCAAGAGGAAGTGAAGGGCCCTGACTCAGTTTACACTTCTGGGGCATGCGTGTGATTAGACAGAGTCTGGGAGTCAGGCTGAGAGGCCAGGCGTGGGCAGACAACATCTCAGGGGCATAGAAGGGTTGCCATGACCAGCTCACACAGCACCCATGCCAGGGTTCTAGGACAGTGCCCACCTGTGCAGATCAAACCTGCTCCAGGGGGAGCAGCCAAGCTCTTTGTGCAGTCAACAAAGCCTACAACTGTCCATAGTCACCTTGGCAGGTGGGACCTGGCAGGGTCTACATCTGCTGGACCTGCTTGGATAGGCTTCCACAGAAGCCTCCCTACTCTCCTCCCTTCCCCTGCACCCTGGTTTTGGCTCTATGAACCAAAAGTTAACAGAACTTTCCAGCAAAGCCACTTCTTCCAAGCCATGGTAGGCTTCTCCTTGTCCTATGTCAGAGCAATGCTATTTCCTCTTATTATAAATAGGAATTTCGCTCACAGGGGTGCAGCCTCGTGCCCCCTCGGCCGCTTTGTACTTTAATCAGGGTTTTCCTGCCAAAATTGTTTATCTCCAGCAGAGGTGCTAATTTTATCTTACAAAAGTGGATATCTGCTTACGTCCCTTCTACCTTGGAGAAAGATAACCAAAGGCAAATTATGTCATCTAAATACAGCATCCTCGGAGATCAAAAGGGGTAATGTACACATCTGCCAGAGTTGATGGAGCAGCCATTGGCGGGCTCTTCCGCCCGGCCTGCGTGGCCTCATTGATAGACCCGCTCCACCAAGGCTATGAAAGAGGCTCCCGGCGCTGTTTGTGCCAGCTGATCCCAGCGATACCGAGAGGGTTGGAGACGGGGATCCAAAATAGAAATGCCCTTCTCACCCCTCCCAGAGCCCTCACCACAGGAAATGGCACGGGTTCAAATTTTCATCGTGGAAGCAGCAAGGGACCCGATAAGAAGTGGGCTCCTCGTGGTGGCGTTCCGTGTTTAGAGCCCAGTCCAGATGATCCATGGCCCAGCCCCACCTGCGCACCAGCCTGCTTCCGGCCCCGAGCTTCGATCCTTTCTATCACAAGAGGACCCATCCTGACAGCACACATGCGCACACAGGCTCACACACGTGTGTCACACACCTGCTTGAAGCAGATGTCCTCTCGCTGTGTGTGTGTGTCCCTTGCCTGTCCAGCGAGACAGCTGGTCCCTGCCAGGGACTCCCATGGGGAAAGCTACTCTTGGTGACCTCCCCTCAAGGTGCGTGTCCTGTCTGGTTCATCTTTCTGGACTTATTCGTGTGTGATCACTTGTGAGTTAGTTCAGTGATAACTGCAGCTGAGTCAGCTCAGTGGCAGCATGGCCAGAGTTTGACCCACCCAGCTCAGGACAATGGAGCCTGGGGTCTAGGAGGGAGAAAGTGATGTCCCCGGTGGGGGTTCTGCCACCAAGGCACTTTCCAGGTTCACCTCCTAGACTCAAGGCCTACCCCACCCTAGTTTTTCTGAAGATCCTCTTGTCCACAGAACACATCCCCAGATGCTCAGAAAAATAAGCCTTTAGCCTGGCTCTGCAAGGTTTGTGACAGGGTGGCAGTGAGACTCCAGGGGTGGCAGCATGGGGGCATCCCTGCTTGCTGGGTGCCCTGGCCTGCCTGAGGGGGGGCCCCCTTCACCTAAGGACTCTGGTCAGCAGGGTCCCCAGACCTGGAGTTGGTGAGGACTAGTGGGATCAGGTGTCGGGTGAAAAGAGCTGCTCATCCTGCCTAGAACCAAAGCTGAGAACAAAACAAAAACCGCCCAAACACCCCCAGGACCCACCGGGAATGCTAGGGACAGGGCTGCGAGGATGCTGGGGGAGTGCTGAGGGGGTCAGTGCCCTCAAGTGGGGGACATGCTGCAAGCCTCCATCCCCACAGTGCTCCTTCACTGCAACCCCCACCTTGGAAAACAGCCCCAAGCAGAAGAGACAAAACCGACCATCTGTAATCTCTGCACGGAGAAAAAGCTGCTCACCACTTAGCTGCTGTGATCTCAACCTTCCCGAAGTTCTCCAGGCTTTGTTTTCTGGCTCGGGCACAGGTGGAGACATCTCTCTGGAACGGGCCAGAGGGTAAACATTGGTGACTCTGCAGCCACAAGAAGTCTGTGTGCCTATCCTGCGTATGTGCCTATGCATGAGTGCGTGTGTGTGTGTGTGTGTGTGTGTGTGTGTGCTCTTTAAAAATACAGTAAGGGAGCTGAGGATATAACTCAGTGGTAAAGCATTTGCCTGGCATGTGGGAGGCCCTGGGTTCCATCCCTAGAGAGCGTGTGCGCGCGCCCGCGTGCACACACACACACACACACACACACACACAAGGGCACCTGTCAGGAGCTCAGCAGCCAGTGTGATCAAGCTGGCTACGGGCACCACTCACATTGTCTACACCTCACCATGGTTTCTGTCCACTTGCTTTATCACCTTTGTGCAGGCGTGTTGGTGTATGCGGAGGTCACCAAGGGTTTTCCTCCTTGTCCTGTTCAATCCGTCAGCTGCTAATCCCTTCACTTGGAGGCTAAAGTGCTTTATCGCATGGCCTCTCTAGTCCCAGAGCTCACTGGGGTTTTCACCCACAGAGACCCAAGCCAGGGCCCCATCTCACGGCATAAGGAGGGGTCCAGGTCAGACCCCGGGGCCACAGCACATGGTCCAGAGCCTGCCAAGCTGGGAGACCCCATCCACAGTGCCTCTTACCACAGTGATGATGGGACAGGTCTTGAGAGCTGTAGGTCAGGGTTGTGGCTGTAGAGTGTGGTTCATGTATATGTGCTGGTGTGTGTGTAGGTGGGTGGTGTGTGTCATGGGGGTGAGTGTGGGTATGTGTGAATGCGACCTTCTATCATGGTTTATATCTAGATGCTCCCCCAAAGCTCATGCATTCATTGGTGGGGCTTTGGGGGTGTTTGGATTGTGGGGCATTTAGAGCTGAGTGTGATGTCATCAGGTGGAGCCCGGTTGGAGGAGGCGGTCATGGGGGCGTGGCCTGGAAGGATCCCTCTCTCTCCCTCTGTCCTCCTCTCTCTGATTCCTGACTGCGCCCTGAGCAGCTTCCCTGACTAGGCCCCTCTGCCAGGCCACCGTGACTTGGAGCCAGCCGAGACTATGGACCGAGCCCTGTGCAGACCAAGAGCCAAAATAAGCCCTCCCTGCTTTAATATGTAGGTGCTGGGCATTGTGTCTCAGCGACAAGCAAGTGACTAAGACACCCTGCTTTGAAGAAACCGGTCACAAGCAGGAGGCCCCAGGCCCTGCTGCAGCCTGGAGACAGCCCCACGCTCTGTGCTCCTGTGAAATTAAAGCATTGCTGTGTCCCAAGAGCCTTCAGAACTGCATGTTTATATCAACCTGCCTACATTGTGCACATTTTCATGTTTCTGGTCAGATTTTTAAAAGTTGATCTTATTGAGGTAAAATGTAATTTCAAAAAAAGTACCAATTTTAAATTTTTGCAAATCAGAACTGCAATAGAGACATTGCTTATTCAATTCATATATTTCACCCCTCAAAAATCCCTCCCACCATTTCCCAATCAACCTTCCTTCCCCAGGCAACTGCTGATCTGATTTCTGTTGCTATAAATGGTTCCACATACTCTAGAACTTCATACAAGTGAATTATACAGCATGAATCCTTAGCATCTGGTGTCTTTCACACAGAGCATTAACGTGAGCAATAAAATACTAAAGCACTCTGAGTAACTAACCGAGCACTAAAATCCATTAATTTGTCTCATATACTAGAACTGTATTCCTTTTCATTGCTGAGCAGTGTTCCATTGTATGGACATACCACAATGTGTTTATCTACTAAGCTGTTGAGGCTGTATCCAACTTTTGACTACATAAATGAAACTGCTTGGGACATGTACAGAGCAGATTCTTGTGAACATATGCTTACCCTTTCCTGGGAAAAACACCTAGGCCATTCAGTGATGGTGTGTTTAACTTTATAAGAAACTGTTAAACTACTTTAACAGTGGATAAGCTACTTTACACTCCTACAGCAACATATGTGAATTGTCATTGTTCCTCACCCTCACCAACACTTGGTGGTTTGCATCTTTTTACTTTCAGCTATCCTTAATATTGAGCTGTAAGTGTTCTTTACATAATTTGGATACAAGCCATTTACCAGACATATTGTGAATACTTCCTACAGTCTGAGGTTTGCTTTTTAATTTTTCATTGTATTTTTTTGAAGGGTAGACTTTAAACTTTAATGAATTCCAGTTTATCAGTTTTTTTCTAGTTAGCCTTTTTTTCTATGAAGTTTAAGAAATCTTTGCCTGGAGGCGCCCAAGGGGAGGGCCCCTGTGCACGGGGAGCCATGGGAGGGGAGCGCCAGTCTTAGGGCTGGCTCACTTCCTGCCTCATAGGCCCCCGGAGGGAGGGCCCCCAGTGCAGACGGAGCCACACGGCTGGGAGCGCTGTTGGGCGCCAGCCCTCAGGCTGGCCGCTGCCACTCAATTGAGAACTACCATGACACAGAGAAACAATGACACAATTGGCCCACCATGCACCAGCTGCAGATGCCCACCCATGGACGTGTGTTAATCATTCAAACATAGAGAAACCCCTGGGAATACATGCCATACAATGGGCCACTTTTGCTCCTGCCATTGAGAACCAGAAAGGTCCAGAGTCAGCGGAGGAGCAGCTGCTGAACAAGGACTCGGAGAACATGAGAATGCAGACTAAGCCCACGGAGTCAGAGGTCCTGTGGACTGGGGTCACAAGAGCCGCTCGGAAGCTGTAAACCAGGAGGACCTTGCACAATACCTGCAGAGACTCCCTGGAAGCCATTCTTCCCCTGACAGTACAGGTTGTGGTGGAGCTCTGGAGAAGTCTGCAGCAGGATTCCTTCTGCCTGTGCTGACAGTTGGGGAGAGGACACTAACCGGTTGTGGGGTCCCAATGCGATGGGAGGCTGGAGAGAAAACACTGCAAAAAATGGCTTTAGCCCCAGATGGCTCACTTGATTTTTGACAACCCTTAGGCTGTAACTACTTGTTAGATCCTTCTTGCGTATCTCTGTCATCCTGAGAAACCACTTTGAAAATACCACCATGTATTACAGCAGCCATTGATATTTTCCTACTAATCTATCTATAACTCTGCAATGTTTGTATTATTCCTATCCTATTTTGTAAATGGATGCATGTCTATTATTATGTTTCCTACAACAACCATTGAGAAAAGTTAATGATTATTCAATAGGTCACTCATGTATAGCTCTATTTTCTTTAGAAGCCACTTTGAAGATACCAAAGTATAGTACAACAACTATTGATAATCTCCTACTTCTTTTGTCTGTAACTCACTATTATTTGTCTATTGTTTTCCTGAGAAACTATCTTGTAGATAACAATATGTAAAACAATAACCATTGATAATTTCCCACCACTTTGTCTAAAAAAAAAAAAAAAAGAAAGAAAGAAAGAAAGAAAGAAATCTTTGCCTGGCTTGAGTGTATGGAGATACATTTCTAAGATTTTCTTCTAGAAGCTTCATAGTCTCTGCTTTTTTTTTTTTTTTTTTTTTTTTTTTTTTTTTTTTTGGTTTTTCTCTGGTACCGGGAACTGAACTCACGACCTTGTGCTTGCCAGGCAGGTGCTTTTGCCGCTGAGCTACATTCCCAGCCCCTTCTGCTTTTAAATTTAGATATTTGATGTGTGTTAAATTAACTTGTGTACACGGCATGAGGTAGGGATCAGGTCATTGTTTTCTATATGAACACCCATGTGCTCTTTGCCAAGTTGTAGAAGTTCCTTCTTAATTCTTATTGGTTAAGCAATGAATTTTGTTAAATTGTTTTTCCTCACCACATCACACAAGGAAATACTAACAAACATGGGGAAAATATTGATAATCATCATCAGGGCAGGACTGTTATGGGAATGGCAAGAAGACACATTATATTTCAGCAGATTTATTGCCTTGACAGCCACAAGCTTGCAAAAGGCGGTGGTATTTGGTGGCTGAGCATCATGGTAAGTCCCTCTTCTGTGCTTCCTGGATTCATGCCTCCGACCTCTGCTGCAGCTAGTAGTGAGCACTAGACCCTGCTTGGCCAATAAGCCATAAGGTCAGTTTGCAAAAGTTTGCAAAAAGTCTCCTGAAATGCATTTTCTTCCTGATAGAGAAAGACTGCTTTCTCCAGTTACATGAGGTGTGACCTAAAGAAACATCTGCCACCTTGACCTGGTGGAAAGGGCAAGAGAAGCGTGGCAGGGGGGCAGAGGAAGCTGCCCTGAGCCCTGATGTGACAGGGAATCACTCCATCAGGGGACACCAGACCCCAGCTTCTAGTCATAGGATGCAGCCCTTGGTCTTTATCATCTGTGCTACACAATATAGGTTCTCCCCCAGCCCCTGGACCCTAGTCCAGTCTACAGTAGATAGTCTCTCAAGCAAATAAACTAAGTATTTTCATTAAAAATCCTCTCCAATCAGGAGGATCAGAGGAGAGGCTGAGTACGTATGGCACTGACCCATGGGGACCACAGTGGGAAGGGCCTCCCACCTGGGGGACAGGTGTGGGTTCTCACGTTGCTGTCCCTCATAATCACTAAGCTTCTTTCAGTTCTCCATGTTCCACACGCCTCCCTTGCTGTCTGACTATAGAAGCACCACCCTTCACCTCCCCCATCTTCCTCATCTGGGTAGTACTCCTCGTCCTCCAGGTCTCAGTTTAAAGATTGCCTTCTCAGAGTCCTCCTGGGCCCGCTTGATTCTCTCTTAGTACCCTGATCTTTACTTTGCTGAAGCGATCTCAGCTGCAAGATCTACTGAAGCCATCTCCTCCCCTGAAACATGAAATCCCTGAGGATAGGGATCAGACTTGCTCGTTGGGAACCTAGCTTAAAATCTAGCACTGTTCCTGGCATGATGTTCTGCACATGTCTAGAACAGATGGATGGATGGATGGATGGATGGGTGCATGGATGGATGGATGGATAGATGAATAGATGCATGCATGCATGGGTGATAGATGAATAGATGAAGAATGGATGATGGATGGGTAGATGGGTAGATGATGGATGGATGGATGGATGGATGGATGGATGGATGGATGGATGGAATGGGTAGGTGGAGAGATAATAAATGGATGAATGAATGACAGATGATTGGATGGATGGATGGATGAGCAGATAAGCAGATGAGGGATGGATGGACTGAATAGATAGATGGATTGAATGGCCCCACCACTAACTTGCCACATGACCTTAGACGATCCAATTCTCCTTTTCAGGCTGTAGTTTTTCATCTGTCAAACAAAGAGTTTGAAATGGGTGTAATCCAAGAGCCCTTGAACTGTCAACTTTGTGTCAGATTGAATCCAGATGCTCAGATGTGGTTTTGTTCTCACAAATGATTCTTCCTCATAGATCCTGTGATTTTCCACCATGCCTGGTGACCCTGTAATTGTCCCCAAACTACCAGTGGAGCCCATTGCCTTGACTGTCCCAAGATGCTGGGTGCTGCAGTTACAGACACGGGGAGGCTGCAACACCTGGAGGTTTCTCCACGACACCAGACCCCAGTTCCCTCTGCCTGCTTGAGAAGCAGGATGCGTGGCGGGCAGCAGGGAGGGCAGAGGAGGGGGCACCCTTAGCAGCCTCCCTCCCAACACATCTGTTCACCATCAGGTTAAAGAACTCAGCAGGTGCAGGTTCCTGCAGCACCCACAGTGTGGCTTTTCTGCCTGCATCGTGGGCACTGAAGGGGTTTGGACCTGACTGCCTATGGGCATGCACAGCAAGCACACTGGGCATCAGATCCCCTTGCCGTCATACACATTGCAAGCATTTCCCCCTTTGGGTCCATTGTCCCCGGGCAGCTCCCCAGCCCCTCTGCCCCTTGGGAATCACAGCAGAGGTGACCACTGAGCCCTGCCCTCTCTGGGGACTGGGGACACTCCCTGCTTTCCCTCTAGTCCCCATCACATCCTTTGTCCTGTGGTCTCATCCCCACTTGAGGGACTGGGAGACAGGTCAGGGCCACTGCAGAGGGCTGGGCCACTGAGGCAGGGTGTGTCTCTGATGCCAGGTTGCCTGTCCACCAAAGACCCGTGGCAGGGGTGAGTAAGGACTCAGGAGATGGAACCAAACTAGGGCCTCGGCTAGCAGCTCCCTGGCACCCTGAGATGGGGGAGGGCAGAGCCATGAAGTCACCCCAAGACCTATAGGGTCAGCTTCCTCAGAGTCAGTGTGTGCATCTCAGCATAAGGATCTCAGCTTTTTTTAATGAAAGAGGATGCTTGCTAGGGAGGCCCTGAGAGGAGGCGTGGATGGGATGTGAGCCCTGCGCAGCATCTTGGGATGGAGGCCGCAAGTCCAGGCGGTGTGGTGTGGCCTCCATGGGTCCCGGCACCATGGTGTCAGGAGGAGGTGGCACCAAGGCACGATGGGACTGCAGGTAAGAGAGCTAAGTCACTGGGAGGCCCCCTCAGCAGAGAGGTTAAGGAGTTCCGGGGACCCCAGATAGCTCCCACGAGGGGTTGCTGCATAGACCAGCTCTGGCCCCTCCTCTGTTGCCGTGGGTTCCTCTTGCACACAGGACGCGTCCACCACGAGGCCCTGACGGACACGGTGCAAATAGGCTGCATGGTCTGCAAGGTCCAGCTTCTCCAGCTCTGAGCTGAATGAATCTCTTTTCTTTACAAAGTCCCCGGGTCGGGTGCTTTGTTGTACGAATGGAAACTGCAGAGGCTCAGAACCACACCTCGAGGAGCCTCTGGGATGCACAGCTGAGCAGCAGCTCCAGCTGCCTGGTGCCCTGGGCCGAGGAAGCTTCCCGCCACCTCCTGTTAGCATGAATGCGACCTGGGCAGCCAGCAGCATCCCCACGGCCCACAGCTCCTGGCCAGGGCCCAGCTCTTTCCTGAGCTCCTGAGCTTTCTCGTTTGCCCAGAGTCACCGGGACACTCTCCCCTCCTCTGCAAACCCTGAGGCTAATTCCAGCCCGTGCTTTCCCAAGCCAGCCTTAGCCAGGGCAGCAATAATAAGCACTCTGCCTTTTCCAGCCACATTCTCCAATTAAAAAAAAAAAATCAGAGAGAATTAGCTTCCCCACGTTCCCAGCTCAATAAATACATCAAACAGTGGGGGCGGAGGTCTGATGCCCAGGCATTGTTCCATCAGCAACTGGAATCTGCAGCCCAGATTCCTGGGTCAGGGCAGGCCTGTATCGCCACATGGTCACCAAGCCTGCCATTAGCGAAGGCAAACCCCTACTTACAATCAGAAGGGACTTCGTGTGGAACCAGAGGGCTGTGCGCTTCCAGGAAAGCTGGCCAGAGCCTGCCGCTCCCCACCCTGGCCTGGTGGCTCCTTTCCATGCCAGCCCCAGGCCCGCGCCCAGCAGAGGTGCTCTGTGATGCCAGGTACGCCCCTATTACCGGCTGTGCGCAGGAGGACAGCAGTGGAGAATCAGGTCTCCAGGCCACAGATCCAATATTTCAAAATAAAGCATACACACTGAGGTGTGGTGCAAAGCAGAGAAAAGCAAAAAGAAGCCACCTTGGGCTTCAAGGAGCCTAAATGAGGGCCTCCAGCCTGGAGGGTACGTCAGCGACACACAGCCAGGTTCCCCAGGCTGGGAGTTCACATCCGACACATTGTCCCAGGAGAGGCTGGAGATCACACTGGGGGACTGTGGTCCAGCAGGCGGGATGTTTGGCTGACAGGCGAGGAGCTGAGGGGGTGCCCGTGGGACCAGGACGGAAGAAGCACCCTAACGGAGGAGAGCGAGCATCAGTGCCAGGGCAGGTCATGCGACCCAGTGTGAGGAGGCGGAGCATGGCACAAATGCTCACGAGAACTAGTGGCTCTGCGTGGGTCCACCCCCTCAATGTCACGGCCACCTTCTGAAAGGGCTCAGTTCCCGTGGAAAACGAGCCTCCTGGTCAGGATGACACCTGGGGTCTTATTTAGTGCAGGAAGCTCGTCTGAATATGGGTAGTGACCCCGAAAGGTCCAGGTGTTAAATGGGTGGCCCCAGGATGGCAGTGGTGGGAGGTGCGGTGGCCCCTAAGGGGTGGGGTCTGGAGCATCCATAGGTCCCTGGGGGCGTGTCCTGTGGGGGCTGCTGACTCTGCCTCTAGGCCTCTGCTCCTGCGCTCCTGACATGAGCACACACTCGGACTCCCACTCCTGCCTGGTGTGCCGTCCTCTGTGTGTAGCCCATGGGCCACCCCAATCTTGCTCTCAGACCTCCAGAACCCTAAGATGAAACCTTTTCTCTTTGTAAAGTCAAAGCCCTTGGCATTTCCTTGTAGTAATGGGAAGCTGACAGACGCCTCCAGACACCAGGTTTGTAGCTGGCTGTCACGGAGGGCAATGCAGACACAGAATGTATTCAGTGGCTGCGGTGGACACTGGGTGGGTGGAGGGCAAAGGGAACTTGTGAGTGAGCATGCCAGCCAGAGCTGCCACCGCATGGGGATGCCATCTCAGCACAGGGCCAGGCGGAGGGAGGGCAGGAGGGACGCTCTGAGGCACAGGGCACAGGTGTGGCATGTACAGCCTCCCACAGTCTCATTCCAGCTGCCACGATGAAGGTCACTAACTGATTTCAGAGGCCAGGAGTGCAGTGTCACGCTGAGCCCAAGGCCAAGCTGCCAGTGAGGCCCAGCTTACAGAGGGCCGATTTTCTACTGAGGCCTCACCAGGCAGGGAGAAAAGCAACCTCTCTTGTATCTTCCTCTGACCCTGTAACCTAACACCTCTTCAGGCCTCCTATGTGGTGTGCTGCCCCCAGGACCCCCAGCACACTCGCTGCTCCCCGCTCCTTGCCCCATCATGCTGACGAGCTCCAGCTAATGAGCTCTGAGCCCTGAGCCCCGAGGATGATGATTCACAGGCTGGCCACGGTCCTCCGCCTAGGAAAGGTCACTGGATTTGCTCACAGCCCAGGGTGGTGAGGGTGGAGCTAGAAGAGAGAGGGGGTGACATGGCAAATGCTGGAGGCCCTGTGGGGCAGCTGGCTGGGGAGTGGGGACAGCAGACACAGCTGAGCATGCTGGTGCACACCTGCAAGCCCAGCACTATAAGAGGCTGAGGCAGGAAGATCACGCCCAATCTGGGCAACATAGCCAGACCTTGTCTCAAAATAAAAATTTTAAAAAGGGCCAGGGATGTAGTTCAGTGCCATGGAGCCATGCAGAAGATGGATGGGTAGAACTGTAGTAAAGCTATGCAAATGAGGGGGAAGGTGAAAGGAGAGAGAGAGGGAGACAGAGAGAGACACAGAAATACAATGAGGTAGATACAGCGAGAAACGGAGGGAAATGGAGCAACGGAGAAAGAGGGAACCAGCCCTGCTAAACCTTCCCTGGCCCAGGCATGCTGAGTTAAAGGGCATTCAATCCTAATAACAGCCGCCAAGCAACCAAAAATGTCAAATACCATATGTTATTTATTTCATCAATTGAACAATGCACCATTATTTTCTCAACCACAAAAAAGTACATTGCAAAATAATTGTAAGATGCCATGAGCTGTATGATGCACACTGATTTCAGAGATGCTAGAGTGGGAAAACTGTGTCTTGGCATTGGTCCCTTTCCCTTCTCCAGACTCTGTCCATGGCAGACATCACTAGTTGATAGTGGTGCTGTGTCCTGCAGGTCTAGAGATGGTCTCAGGATCCTTCTCCACAGCCTTTCTAGGTCCTGAAGCCCCCCTGAAGGTGGAGCCACTTCCTCAGTTGTCACTGCACAGGAGCAGGGAGGATTTTCTGCACTGGAGAAACAGCCACACACACCTACATGTTCTCAGGCAGCAGATGCATTGCCAACTACACACGGTGCTCACTCTGCTCTTCTCCCTCAGGGGTGAATTCCTCACTGCCTTCCAGCCTTAACTCACAGCCTCCTCCCTCTTCCAATCTCATATCCAGTGCCACAGCTTCAACCTGTTTGGCACCCCCCCTCCTGGTAATGGTTTAAACCTGTGTTGCACAGCACCCCCCCTCCTGGTAATGGTTTAAACCTGTGCTGCACAGCACCCCCCCCCCGTAATGGTTTAAACCTGTGCTGCAGAGCACCCTACCCCAGTAACTGTTTGCTTCAGTCGTCCTTCACTGCCTTACAAGCTGGTGTGAGACACAGTGGCTTACAGCAGTGGTGACTGTCACCAACTGCCATCATGCTACACCTGGCATACCCAGGCTATGACCTCATCTACAGGCTGCTCTGTGCTGGGGCACCACCGTGTCTCCCTTGCATGGTTGGAGCTGGGTGTGGCTGGCACCTGAGCCTGGCTGTGTGTCCCCTGCTCCACATGGGGCATCAACTGGCATTACAAGCTGGGAGCAGAGGTATCTGCTGGCTTCAGCTCTAGCCACAGGAAGCAGGCAGAGGTTTCTACCATACTCTGTAGGCTACAGACGCCTCAGAACAGCCCACCCAGGAATCCGCTTTTCTGTGGGAGGAGCAGCCACCTCTCCCAACCCCAGTGCTCACAGGGAACTCCCTCAGCACCACCATAACCGCCGTCCTGGGCCCTTTCTGTCTGTATTCGAGATTGTCACCTGGCGCTGCTCTGGACAGAGACACGTACCCTCACGCTGGCTCTCCTCCTCCCTGGGGACTCTGAGCTTTGCTAACTCTGGAAATCTGAGCAGTGGTCTCCACCTCTGCCCAGCATCCCTGGGTTTTTGTTGTTAACTTTCGTGGTGTTAGGAATTGAACTTGGGGCTGTCTCACAAACTACATCCCAGCCGGTTTTTTACTTTTTATTTTGAGACAGTGTCTCTCTAAATTGCTAAGTTGCCCAGGCAAGCCCCTTGCCTCAGCCTCCCAGAGTGTGGGAATTACAGGCATCGGCCACCATACAGGCTCGTGCCCGCTCCCTCTGTTTGGAGACCTCAGCCCTCCCAGCCCCGTCCTCAGCCTCACTCTCCACCAGTGCTGCAATTCCTCTTAAAACCACCAGTTATGGAGGATTTGCACCGGGAAGGCTGCTGGGGCTGCTGATTCCATACGCCTATCTCTCCCTTTCTCTCTTTAATTCTTGAAGAAGAAAAAAACCCTGACACTGACCCTGGAAATGCAAAACACTTCCCAACATCGACAGTTTGTCTCCACCAACCAGTTAGCATCGGCATGGTGTCCCGGGGGAAAGACGAGATTAAAACTAAACCGTGCGCCTAGGGACGGACTGTGGCTCTGTGTGGTCCAGGGCATCCATCTGTGACCCCGGTGCCTCTGTTTCCCAGAAGTATAAACATCAGTGTCTTCTTCTGCCTGAAGATTTTTCCTCTAGACACTCACATGCTGCACTAAAAATACTTGTGCCGACGTAGATGTGAAGCCATGGCCCGTCACGCTATGCGGGATATCTACACCATCTTTCTCCGCATGGGTACGTTGTGGAGTCCACAGAGCAATGACCACTGCTGGACGATCCAGGTTCCGACCCAGCTTGGAGATTAACTGACACACAGCTTTCTGGGAACTCTAAGTCTCCCTGGACCTGGGTTTCCCTGTGTGAAAAGAAACTTGCTGGGCCAGATTCGCGGTGCCCACCCTTGGCAGCATGCGGGAGTTCTCTGGAGGGTTTTTTAAATGCCACTGCCGGAACCACAGCCTCACTAATCAGAATTTCTGGGTATGGAGCCTGGGTCTTGGAATATTTAAAATTCTCTGAGTAATTGCAGAACGCAGTCACAATTGAGAACCCCTGAACTGGCTCTGTGATGTTTAAGAAATTTTTTAATGCAAGATTTATTTCTTCCAACAAAAGTCACACTAAGAACCCTGCACATACAGCAAATGTGCCACAGCCCTGCAGACGCGGGGAGACCCAGACTTCTGCCGCTTGACCGCACCCATCCAGACCGGCTCCGGGGACCCCAAGCTCTGCTCAGCTGCGTTTAAAAGTCTTGGAGACGAGACAACTTCCAAGATTGTTTAGAGAACCAAACTTCTGACATCATGCGAGGACAGCCAACATCTGGGGCTTTATCTGCCATAAATATCCTCACGAATCCATCTTCGTGGGGAAACCATGTCGTGACTGGTCAGGAGCCCAGGATAGACAAGCCCACAGTCAGGCCGCTCAGCCAGCGATCCACTCTACTGTACCCTCCTCAGGCTCTGTCCCTCTGAGGCCAAGGGGACAAATTCCTTGGTGCCTCTGATGCAAGACCATGCACAGGAATTATTTCCTAGAACTTCTACAGCCAGGGCTCTAGTGGGGCAGGAGGAGATGACTGATGTCACACAGGAAGTTCAGGGGATATATTTTTTAGGCCCAGTGGAAAGCACTTCTGTCAGAATTAAGTCCCAATCAGGAAGCCCCAACTGTAGAGTCATGTGCCGAAAAGACCTTTCTCTTTGCTGCTCAAGGTCAGTGTGGCCTGGGGCGCCCAGGGTGACCGCCATTCCTGGGTGTGTCGGGAAGCGTGTTTCCGGTGAGCTCAGCCTGTGAATGAGTGAGCTGGTAAAGCACAGGTCCTCCTCGGGGTGGACAAGGTGGGTAGCATCACTCAACCCACTGGGGCCTGCACTGGACCAAAGATGGGGGAAGGCTGAATACACCCCTTCTTCCTGCCTGCTGGCTTGGCTGGGAGCCGGTGGACTGCGGTCCCACCCCTGGCTCCCCTGGTCTTCAGGCTTTGTTCTCCAGTGGAGCCCCAGACCTGCTCTCCAGGTGGTGGGACTGTGACAGCTCGCTCTTGTGTCAGCGTGAGTAGGAAACACCCGGCTGACTGGGTCAGCGCCGTTCTGGGTGTGGCTGCAGGGATTTACCGAAGACAGAGGACCCGGCCCGGTGTGAGTGGCCCCATCCAATCGGCTGAGGGGCTGAGCGGGATAAAAGGGGAAAGATGATGTGTGGCTTCGGCTTCCGCGGAGAAGCGCCGGCCCTTGCCATTGCCCTGGGATGTCAGTCTCCAGGCATCCAGTGCAGACTCCAGCTTCCCCGCGCAGACCGAGGCGCTGTGCAGTCGCCCCAGGCCTCCCGCCTCCGCCTGCCCCTTCAGCTCTCCAATGTCAACAGCCCCTCTGCACTGGTCCACGGCCGATCCTGCAGGCAGCCCTTGCACGCCCACCTTGTGGACCATACATATAGTATTAGAGTAAGCCTGTTACTCCGCGAGCCTGACCGACACAGGGACTCACGCTCCACTGCCATGGAGCCGCTCCGCGTGATACAGTTCTTCCCGCACACAGCCTGCTGGGTGTATCCCACCCAGACAGAAGTGCGGCCGCGAGCAGGCCCAAGACCCCCAGGTGAGCAACACGCGTGGAGGCGGACAGAAGATGACAGCGACAGGGAAGAAGAATTCTCAGAGAATAAGAAAAGCCAGGCTGGGTCAGAGCCAGGACCCGGGCTGGGGAAGCGAGGGAGGGCCCACCAAACTCCAGGAGCAAGATAACATTCTAATGCAATGTTTTCATAAAGTCAAAACTAACGCCAGCAATTCCGTGAAAAACAACACATGCGGATTTTAAATAAAGAGGGGGTCCACATTCCTGGGTTATTCAATTGCTGCCTCAGGAGACAAAGGAAGCACATTGATCTGCTACCGAGGACCATTCCACGGAGAGGAAAGCAAAACCGCCACGTCACCACCACCCCCCAGCAGCCGCGATGACAGAGACCTCCCCAGGCCACGCGTTTGTCGGCAGTATCTGCGTGAACTTGCACAGGCTTCCTGACAGGTAGGCACAGACCCTCACTCTAATGATGTAGAAACGCAAAACATCAAGTACTTTATCCAAGCATAGGAGAAGTGGGGGGCGAGCGTCTCCCAGCAACCAGCCGGGGAAGGAGACTCAGGCTGGACGAGGACAGAGCTGCCCTGGCCAAGGTGCTCCAGTTCCTCAGCCAGGAGAACCCCAGTTCCGCTGTCACAGAAGTGGCCCCCAGGGCGTCCAGGCGTCCTTCAGCTTTAACCACTGGACTCCACATTCTCACACCCGCCCCTCCGCATGTGCCTGGTCCTGGAGGCGGTGAGTCCTAAGGGAACACTCTTCAACCCCTACGCTCCCCTTCTGTGGCAGTGCCCTTTAGTGATGGCGGCCTGTCTGTTCCCGGTGACAGGGACGGGGACTGCCTGGTCTCCATCTCGTGGATCCCTGCAGTTGGCGCGGGGCCCTCAGGGAGTGCATGGCCAGGGCTCGCCCCCCTTCCCTGGCACCACCCGTCAGCCGCTCTCCTTGGGACAGCTTTCAGCTGGGCCCTGGCCGTTCACCCGACACGTCCACCGGTTCTCCATCTCGGGTGCCCGTGAGGAGCCACACAGGGAGGAAGGGAAGCTGCTGGGCAGCTGTCGGGGTCTCCTTCACTTCAGCGGGATCCCAGGAAGCCTCAGGGCCTCAGCACAGCCTTGAAGACCCCGGCTCTGCCTGGCAGCGTGGAGCACGAAGGTCACACCTGTGCGGGCCGCGTGGGTGGAGGGGCTGCTGTGAGCATCTTCCAGGACGCAGGAGGCGGGCACGAGCCAGGGGCCTTTTATGACCGTTCGTCCCAGCTGCGGGCTGGCAGCTGGCTTCCCAGAGCAGCGGAGAGCCTGCACGAGGCCTCATAGTTCCACCTACCTCGTGACCTGCCTTGCAATTACCAGAAACTCTGTGGTACAGGCTGGGGGGACCCCAGGGCACATCCCTGGTGGGATGCCCACCAGCGGCCTGGAGGGCCTCAGCTGACCCACGTCGTCCAGCACCATGGGCTCTTTGTGGCAGCCCCAGGGATGCTAATCTCTAGTCGGCCTCTCCCTTCTTGCTTGGGTTCTCACCGGTGCCAGTGTCTGCTGCCTCCTGTCATTCCTGGAGCAGAGAGGCCCTGGAGAGGTGGCGAGTGCCCGCGGCCTGGTCCTCTGTACAGAAACAAAGATACGTGTCTTCCTCCGGCCTTCGCCCTCCCAGCCCGGTTCTGTCCAGCTCTGGCCACCACTGTGCGTCCTGATCTCCTGGTTGAAACCAGTTGCTGGGGAGAGGGAGGAAGCGGGCAGCTAAACTCACACCCTGCAGACGTGAGCATGGCACACGCACACCCGCCTCCAGGGCTGCTGAGCAGTGGCCTTGGGCTTGATTCCGAGCTGGGTGGCTCTGTCAGCAAAGGGAGACAGGGTGGAGGGTCCAGGGGCCTCGGCTGGGATCTGCAACCGAAGCCACAATGGGCTTCTGTGGACTCTGGACTCTGGATTCTGAGAGGGAACAGACGTGGCCACCGCCACCTGCAATGCTGCCTGTCCTGGATCCCAGGAGCACAGCAGAATGTCCTCATCCTGTCCCCTTGTAGGAGGCGCCAAAGAAAGGCTTCAGAGTGGACAAGAGCAGGGGCCCTGGGTGCTGCTGGGAGGTTGCAGGTTACAAGAAGCTATATAATTTGGATTTAAGACAAAACAATTAAATGTGTAAATTACTTGATGTAAAACTAATTTCTAATTCTACAGCTACGTTCACAGAAGAGGCAAGAACATATGCAGAGATGCTTGTGGAGCACCATTTGTAGTGGCAAAGAGACAGAAGCCACCAAGAGTGCATCAGTAGGGACACTGGAACTCCCAAGCTGTCAGCTGAGCCCTAGGACACACGGGAGAATGCCGGGCAAAGCCCATCCTGCCCACACCCGCACCTCAAGGTCCTTAAGGCGAGCACCAAGCCCGCCTCCCCCGAAGAGCAGGCTGATGTGTGAACGTGTGAGTGGGACCCAGAAGGCAGCGGCCAGACAGCTGTCACCGCTGTGAGCCCCCAGCCCTGCACCACCCATGCCAGTCTGCAACCTGACAGCCCCGATCGTCCCTCAGGAGCGGTTCTGGGCTTGGCCCTCTGAAACTGTCAACTGGGGGAATGGCCAGCCTCTCTGCATCTCTCTGTGCACACGTCTGGCCAGAGGCTGGAAGACTAGGAGCGAAGCCTGATGCTCAGGGACTCGGAGAAAAGGGGCTCGCAGGCCACCGTACAGGACAGGACCGCAGAGACGAGCAGGCATGGCCTCTCTGCAGACGGCAGCCTAGGCCTGGGGCCAACCCTCGAGAGCAGCCACCTGCACCCTGTGACCGACCGGCGAGGAAGGACGGCTCCCAGCACAGCCAGCACAGACCCCTCAGCTCCCCGGCTGTGCACCTCCCTCAAAGGCCGCACAGTGCAGGGCTGCGGGCCCGGGTGACCCTGTCAGCTCTCTGAGGCCGATGCAGTGTGCTGCGCAGGGTGGGTCCTAGGGCGCCAGCCATACCTCAAGGAAGCTGTGAAAAATAAACCACGCTTGCTGGAAAAATTATATTTGCACATATATGATACACACGTGTATGGGCAAACATACATGTGCAGGTGTCTGCATTATTCTACACACATGTGAATACGTGTGTACAGATATGTGCAGATAGATAGATGATAGATTGATAGATGATGATAGATAGACAGATGCATTTATAATTCACGGCATGTGCTGGTCATAGTAGGCACACCTGTCATCCCAGCACTCGGGGAGACTGAAGCAGGAGAAGTGTAACTTTGAGCCCAGCCGGGGTAACTTAGTGACTTCGTGAGATTCTGTCTTAAAATAAAAAATAAAAAGGGGCTGGGGATGGCGCTCAGTGTAAAGGCCCTGGGTTCAGTCCCTGCTGTGTAGATATATGTGAAGGCATGGAAGAGCCCTTTCCACGGGAAGGCTCCAGGCCGCCCACACCATCCACATCGGGAAGGCTCCCTTTCCTCCCAGACTCCTTGGGAAGTGCCAGCCCCCTGGGGTGCCATGAGGGGCCAAGGGGAGGGGAGGCTCTCAGGACAACCTTGCCCGTCCCTGTGAGAACCTTCTGCCTTGAGTGTGCCGTCTGTGCTGTCCAGGGCGACAGTCACCCCTGTCCCCCCACGTGCCCTGCTCCCCGCACACCTCCCACCTGGCTATCCTGCCCAGCTGTCCCGCCACCCCAGCTGGCTCCCTCCACCTCTGGTGACTGCACCCTGGCCCCAGCCTGCCCCATAAATGCAGAGCCACAGCAGTTGCACACACCCTCGGACGGAGCGGACACAACAACTGCAGAACAAACAACCGAAGGACAGCTCCTCGCCTGTGTGAGCTCAGCCACTGCATCCGACAGGTCCGTGACTGCCCATGTCCAGGGCAGTGGCCCTGAGACCCGAGGTGCAAGCTCCCCATTTCCAGCACCCTGGTGACCGGCTCAGGTGGGCTGACGGGGAGATACGGTCCCCTGGGTGCAGAGCCCCTCAGGCCTCCCCAGACTCCCCGGAAGCCTCTGATCCCCCAACTCCCTCTCCACAGCGCCTACCCACATCTAGGAGGGGAGCTGGCTCTCTATCAGGGAGCCTGGTGTGGGTCCCCTGTACCGGGAAGCAGCCCGTGCTTCCTCCGCAATGCCCCCAAGTGTGCGTCCTAAGCCGTCGGTCATCTCTCTTTCCTTGGACCTCCCCGCTCTCAATCTCTTGGGACCCTGAATGCACCCCAACTTTGTGCCCCTAGGAGTTCTGCCTTCTGCTCTGAGCGCCTGTCTCCGTGACGAGGCGCAGAGCTCCCGAGGTGTCGGTAAGGCTGCGTGTTTCTGGGTGGACTCGTCCCCACCTGAGCCACAGCACCCGACAGCGGCCAGCGCGGCACCCAACAGCCAGGCCCCTTCCCACTGGCGCAGGCTCTGTCCGGGGCCAGACGGCCTCTGTAAACCTGGAGAGGCGTTTAGATTTCCCTCTGCCCAGCTGACAGCGGGTTTACAGTTTATAATCTGGCCTTTGTAAAAGCATTTGTCAGCCTGGATCCTCCACTTTCAGCCGACCACCCACGCCGAGGGACAGGCAGGAAGCGGCCCTTCAAGTGCACCAACCGTCAACTTGGAGGCTGGCTGTGGAATCATAGGATTCAGGCACAAAGGGGGACTTTTTTGGCATTATCTCCTTCGCATCTCTGCAGCGAAAGCAGCCCTTGTTTATACGAAGCGATTCCTGAACGCTAAATTTGGAAATTCTACGTATTCCTCTAATCTGCCAGGCCCCCACGCAGGACAGGGCGCCCGGAGAAGCCTCGTCCATCTCCAGCCAACCTCCCAGCATGACAGGGAGGCCTGGGCCTGGGGACGGGCAGCAGCCGGGCGCACGAGTGCCCGCCCCCCACCTCTGTCGCCGCCGGGCAGCGGTTTCGCTCCTAAGTGTCTGTGTACAGATGTATATAATATGGCTCCCTGGGGCCGCCCGCGTGCTCTGGCAGCACCGCAGGGCTGCAGGCCACAGGAGCGGCCGGGCAGAGGAGGAGGAGGAGGCCGGGCACGGAGTGCTGGGCTGCTGCAGAGGCCAAGGGCCAGGCTGGCATGGGAGCAGGGCAGGAATGCGGAGCAATAAGTCACACTCACGCCTTATCTCTGCTGTTCGAAGACATTTTCAGGGGAGGAAATCACACGGTTTCAGGCAGCAGATAAAGGAGATGGAGGCAGTGATGGCTCAGCAGCACAGGCCGCTCCCCCGCGCCGACCTGAGCGCCAGCGCTGGAATTTGGCCTGGAGCCGGCCTGCTGCCGCCGCAACCTCTTATCACGTACCAGCTGCCTGCCCAGGCTCAGCCTCTCCTCAGGCACCCCGGCTCTGCCCTCGGGACACCCGTCTCCTCCGCAGCCTCCAGGCCTTCCCCTGCCGGCCACCCTTCGGGTGGTCTGAACTCTGCGTCACATTATCACCTGCAGGAAATCTAGCCCTGCTGGCCGATGGGGTTACAGACGCAGCAAACCACAGCACAGCTCTGCAAGGATTCGCCTCTGTGTGTCCTGCCTGGAGCTGGGGCCGCTTCTCTGCTATCCCAAAACGAGGCAGAGCCCAGGCTCCAGGACCTGCCCGCAGGTGGACAGAGGAAGCCACCCATGTGTCTAAAGCCAGCACTGATGCTAGGCTGCCTTAGGCTCTCTCAGGCTGGGCTCTCCCAAGCCTGAACGAGGGCTCTAGTACAGGTAGACTGTGTGGGAAGTGACCTCAGGACAACACGGTTGGGGAGTGGGCAAGTGAGGCAGGGCGGGGACTAAGTCCAGCGAGTTCTCACGGGGCAGCCACCAGGGCCTCGTCCTTCTGGGGAGTTCCTTGGAGCAACAGACAGCGTGCACCTCAGACTGCCCACCCCGGGGGCAGGGAGCCGGGACAGTCACCTGCCAGCCACCGTCGTCACCCACGCTCTGGCTGCTGTGTGCAGGACAGCGTTCCCACAGCAGGTGAGCGGGACACACAACCGTGGAGCGCTGGCAGCCAGGTTGGCCTCGGCAGAAACGCAAGGGAAAGGCCAGAAAGGACCAGGACCGAACCCAACCCAGATGGTCCTGCATCCCGCAACACCACCCACCGCCGTGCAAACCCAGAGGGAAAGTGAAAAAGCGTGAAAGCCAGTATTTAAGACCAAATTCTACACCTGCTGCATGAGAGAAGGGCCGAGGAATGCTGAGTCACCTGGCTAACATAACAGAGCACGGACCAAGGCACCGCCCAGCGGGGACCAGCTCTCTTCACCGTGCTGTTCGGAGAGCCATGGCTCTGCCGTGATGCACGCTGGAGACTCTGAAGGCCAGGCCCCACAGTCAGGCCGAGGCGGCCCTAGAGCAAAGGACCTGCCCTTTAACCAGCTTAAACGGGTCGAACCGATCCACAAGTAACTTGATTGCTGCCAAAACAAGCTTATACTCTCTTTAGAGGAAGCTGGTCTCATCCCAAAACTCACAGTAATAAGCATTTGCAATGTGTGGCATTCAATCGAAAATTACTACACATGTGAAAGCGGTAAGATGGGATCCATAAGCAGAAGAAAAATCATTCAAAAGAAACAAAGCCCGAATGTCACCAATCTGGCCTTAGCAAGGAGGAACTTTAAGCAGCGCTTAAGAATATACTCAAGAGCCGGGCGTGGCGGCGCACGCCTGTCATCCCAGCACTCGGGAGGCTGAGGCAGGAGGATCGTTGCGAGTTTGAGGCCAGCCGGGGCTACATAAATGAGTTTCAAGTCCAGCCTGAACTCCATAGCGAGACTTTGTCTGAGAAAGACAAAAAAAATTTTTTTAAAAAGAATATACTCAAGAAGAAAAAGAATATACTGGACTTACAGGAAAATGCAAGCATAATGAAAAAATAATCAGAAGATATAAAAAAAGAATCAAATTGGATGTGCGAAGCTAAAAATACCACACTTAAAATGAAAACGTTTACTGTCCAGGTTTCACAGAAGATTAATCTTGCAAAGTAAAGATGAACTTAGGCATAGAAGAAAAACTGCTAAACTAACACAGCTTCACAGGAGCCACGTCAGTGTCTAATATGCATAAATTTGAGCTCCAGAAGGAGGAGAGAGCAGAAAAGCACTTGAAGAAATGATGCCAAAACTTTCCCAAGTCTGACGAAAAGTCTAAATCTACAGAACCAAGAAGCCCAATGACACTCAAGCAGGATAAACACAGAAAACAACACCACAGGGCCAGTGATATAGCTCAGTGGCACAAGCACCTGCCTGGCAAGCTCAAGGTCCTGAATTTGATTCCCAGTACCAAAAAAGAAATGAAAAGCAAAGAAAAGAACACCATGGCTCAGCATAATGCAGTGGGTCAAAACAATGACGTGGAGTGAAAATTCAAAGCTAGAGGGAAAATAGGCACATCGATCTCAGAGGAACAAGCAAGACTTCTGACAGGATTATCAGGAAAAAATACAAAACACTGCATAGATCCTAAAACATTCTGAAGAGAAAAATATCTATCTAGAATTCTGCACCTCATGTACTTCCCTTGCAAAACTGAAGAAAAAATACAGATTTTTTTTTTTTTTTTTTTTTTTTTTTTTTTTTTTTTTGGTCTTTCATGGGGTTTCACTATGCAATTCAAGCTGGCCTTGAACTCACTGTGTAGCCCAGGCTGGCCTTGAACTTGCAGAGATCCTCTTGCCTCAGCCTCCTGAGAGCTGGGATTACAGGTGTGTGCACCACCACAGCCAGCCAGATGTATTTTTTAAACAAAGAAAGACTGATAAAATTCATCACCAGCAGACTTGAATGATAAGAAATATCTGGGGAAATTCTTCAGGTGGAAGGAAAATGACCCTACATGGGTGCTCAGAAAGGACCAAGAGCACCAGCAGTGGGAAAATATGAGGATTTTTCTTCTCATTTTTGAAAAAAGTGTTTAAAGAGAGTTAACTGGTAAGACATACAACAGCATCCCGAGGATTCTATAACATCCGTAAATGGTCAGCATGCACTTGGCCGCACACATGGGGCCGTGTGTAACAGCACACAGCTGTGACACCCTCTCACTGCCGTGAGGGGCACAGGTCACTGGCAGGCAGACCATCCTGAGCCGGAGGTGCACACGCTCAGCCCTAGAGCAGCCACTGGAAACACAAAGCAAAGCGAAGCAACCGCGAGCCGATGGTGGAGAACACAGGGAACGCAGAAGCAGGAGGTGGCAACCCGAAGCACGGCAGGAGAAGCAGCACAGAACAGAGGGGACAGAGGCGTGGGAGCCCGGGGCCGGTGGCGGTGAAGGTCCCGGCCTGGGACACACACAAGGCCGCCACACGGGGCCTGCGGGCGGTGAGGCTGCTTTGGGCGCCCTCCCCAATTCTC
This sequence comes from Chinchilla lanigera, assembly GCF_000276665.1. Classification (NCBI taxonomy): domain Eukaryota; kingdom Metazoa; phylum Chordata; class Mammalia; order Rodentia; family Chinchillidae; genus Chinchilla; species Chinchilla lanigera. Next base: position 1,105,579 of record NW_004955541.1, on the reverse strand, counting down.
TGTCATCCACGAACACCCTGGCATCCAGCAGCCATTCTCCAGTGAGAGGGTGCGGGCTCCGCGGAAGGGCAGATGGTGTTAGGAGCCAGCAAGAGATGGACAGATGAGCTTGGAGCATCCTGAGACACACACACACACACACGTGTGCATATGTGCACACACACGTACATGCACACGTGTGCATATGTGCACACGTATATGCACAACAAACACACATACCCACACACGCACACACATGCACACACAGCCACAATGCACATGCACACACACACACAAACACGTGCACACACACAATGGTGAGGTGTATTGAAGGGATGCAAGTGAAAGCCACCATCACTGAAGACAGGAGCCTTTTAACAGCACAAGGTACTCTGGATGAGAACCCAGGGTGTGAAACACCCACAGTTCGTAGAGATTGTAGCAGATTGACAAGTGGTGGGCAACTTATAACCTCCAGCTGGACTGAGTCAGCGTGGTGCTGGGTGTGGGAGGCCCACCTGGGGACTGTTGCCAGCAGCACAAGAGGCAGAACTGGGGAAGGAGAAGGGCGGCTGCTGGAAGCAGAGAAAGGCTGTGGGGAGCTGGCAGAAGCTGTAACGAGCTGTTGGTTCTCTTGGAGGAGCTCGTCACGCTGGCTTTCCTGCTGAACTCGGCTGTTTTCATCCTCCAAGGAGCTTGGGGCCTTGTTGGTACTGAGAATGGCTTCAGTTCACTTTGGGGGAGCTCTGGTCCTCACTTTGAGCATCACTTCCTGGCTCCGGAGGGGAAGATGGTGCACGCCGGTCTCCTGGAGAAGCTTGCTGCATTGGCTTCCCTGATGGGAACTCGGCCATCTTGATCAACGGAGGAGCTCAGGACCTCACTGTTGCTGAGGATGGCTGTGGTACCTTTCCGGGAAGCTCTGGCTCTTCTGAGCATCGATACCTGGCTCCAGTGCAGATCCCTCAGCTGCTAGCACAGATCCTTCATCCTGCTGGCACAGACTTACTAATTTCACCACTGACCTTTGGGCCTTCCCAGCGCAGACCATGAAACAGGCCTGCATGAGACACTGTCGTGGGCTCTGGGCCTCCAGTTGGACTCGTGGGAGGCATTGTCATGAGCTCTAGGCCTTCAGCTGGACTCATGCAGGACATTTCCATGGGATCCAGGCCCTCAATTGGATTCCTTGGCCTTAGTGTGTGGACAGATTCCCTGCACTCTCTTGCATATCATTCTTTGGGTGATTATTGTAAATAATCATATAAAATATGTGTCCTATATTATATTGTTTCCCCTTGCAAAAGTAAGCCCCAAACCATGACAGAGATACACATACATGACTGACCTGATTCGTACATGGGACAGCAGAGATGAGGCGCACAAGCAGATGACTCCCAGAGAGGCCACGCCGACCGCACCCCAGACCCTCGCCCTGCGCATGGGCTGGGCACGGCCCCTGGCTCTCGAGGGCCCCTCATGAAGAGGAACCTTCAGAGAACCCCGCCAACGCTGGCCAGGCCAGGTGGCCAAGAGCAGCACCGAGACCCTGAGTCAGGGGTGCTGTGGACCCGAGAGGGGATGTGGCACTTCGGCCTGGAGAAACGGGACTCTGGTGTGGAAAGAGCAGACAAAACCCAGCCTGGCTGTAGAGAGCACCTGAGCACTCAGGCCATCACAACCGGGGGACCCCGGGCAGCAGTCACAGCTGGAGGAGCCCGGGAGCTGGAGAGAGGGACACTAAGGAAAACTGGGGAAATGAACAGAAAGTGTCAGTAAGCGCACCCACCTGGGGCACATGTCCTCTGGCCCTCCCTTGGCCATCTGCCTGTGGAGAGATCCCTGCTTCCCAGAAGCTGAGAGGCGCAGGGCAGGAGGGACGCAACGGAAGGGGACAATGCCTGCCGTGGCCTCATCCTGGGCCCGCGGTTCCACCCACACCTGCCCCCACCCGACTCTCGTTCTCCACCAGGCTCCTCAGCTCTCAGGCCAACTTCTGGCCCACGCACTGGTGTTTGCCTTGTGGTCATTAGTTCGGTTTTCTTTAAAGTTTGGCCCCCTAATCTTCTCCATCTTTCACTCCCCGAGTTCTGATTCTCACAGCCATGTCCCCTCTGTAACTGCTGTCCCCAGGTGGCTTCCCCGAGGCACAGCCTAGCCCGAGGACCTGGGGACATACAACAGTTTCTGCAAAACTCCACTCGGAGAGCAAACGAGAGGTTGGAGACCCATGCAGGAAGACGGCACGTCATACACCTGTGCCCGTGTGCCGTCTCCGAGGGCGGGAGGTGAAGCTCAGAGGGTCTTCTGCACACAGCTGGGGTCCAGCCCCACAGGGGACAAGCCAGGGCAACAGCACACACACATACACAGGTACACACACACCTATGCACATGTACACCACATGGTACCCTGGCGAGGGGACGGATGTGTTCAATCATTGCACCATGATGACCGTGCAGCCCATTCAGAAACCAAAGCAGCACACCTTGAATGTGTGCAATTTGCATTTTTCACTCGAGCTTCCATAAACTGGACACAGACTTCGGCAGGTGTCACAGTCCTGGAGAAACACGGGTGGGGAAGTGTGGGAGGAGCAGTAGATATTAGACAGACGGAAGCCCAGGGCGCCAGGGAATCATCAGAGCGGTGCCAACTCAGCGACCTCTGCACACAAGCCACCCTGACTCGGAGGACATCGTGTCCATGAGCCGGGGCTTCCTGTGGAGCGGCCACCTGCAGGGGGACCACGTGCCAGGTGCCGGGTACGTGCTGGGGCTTGTCATGAGCCACCCGCTCTGTCTTCAGCACCACCCTGTGACATAGTAAGATTAACTGTGAGACACAGGACCGGACATCTGTACTGTGTCCCCCAAAATGAGTATGTTGAAGTCGTCAGCCCCAGGGTGACGGTAAAGGAAGGGACCCTTCAGGAGGTGCTTACGTGAGCAGGAAGATTAGTGCCCCATGCAGGGACCTCCACAAGCAGCCTTGTCCCTCTGTCACCTGAGGACACAGCAAAAAGGAGCCGTCTCTGACACGGAGCACAGCCCCACCGGGCTCCAGAGCAAGGGCACCTTGCGCAGGGGACTTCTGGGCCAGCACTGGGAGGGTAAACTCTTGCTGAGCAGGGGTCCCCTGTCAGGGAGAGCTCCGGGAAGTCTGGGAGGGGTCATGATGGGACCCGTGCCCTCACAGGGAGAGGATGATGAGCCGGGGCCCACGTCTCCTCGAGATGCAGGGGACAGGGCCAGCTGGCCCTCACTGGGCACCTCGGCCTCAGTGACAGGGCCCTGCTCTCCAAACCGCTGGCACAGCCATCCCGACAGCGGCTGTGCCAACTAAGGAGGCTCAGGAAAGCACCCGCGTCATCACCCACCGCAGAGGCCACCGAGGGTGTCTGCTGTCCGTCCATCCGCCCCACTGCCCGGAGAACAAGGGCACCATGAGGCACAGCGAGCGGTAAAGACCACTGTCCCGACTCCTTTGTGAGCAAAAGCCAGCCCCTCCCAAAGTGTCTCCTGGTCAGCACTGAGCCGCTGTCGCCCCCACAGGCCTGGCAGGTGTCAAAGGAAGTTCCCGCCCCTCCCGGCCACCCGCAGCCTCTCGCAGCCTGTCCTGCCCACAGTCTTCTGCCCTCTACCAGGCACAGGCGCAGTGGGATCCAAGCTGTGGACGTGGCTTGTCCTGACACACAGGTGTCCCGAAAGCTGTTGACCACCCCTAGCTCCACCTCATCTATGCAGGAGGAGAGGGAAGCGGGTTGGGACCCCAACCCTCAGCCCGCAGAGCTGGGGCAGGCTGGCAGGCGGGCCAGGCTCGGCCACAGGCCACGTCCCAGCCGCGTGGCGAGGCTCCTTCCTTGCGGGTGCTCTGAGCATGAGTGTGAGGCCTTGGCTTCACTGTGACGCGGCGTGGGCCAGGGGTCCTCAGCAGAGCGGAGGCTGTGCGTGGAGCTGGCAGGACAGAGCCAGGTATCCCCTCGGTGCTCACAGTGACCATGTGGCCATGTCCTGGAAGCCAGGGCAGGACAGAAGCCAGCAAGCGGGAGGCCCATTCCTACTTCTCAGCGCTCAGAGGGAGGGGCCCCTGCACCCCCACTTGCAGCCCATTGGCTGGAGCAGGTCACATGGTTCAACCCCACCGCAAAGAAGGCTAGGAAACGGTATCTTCCATGTGCCTGGGAAATGGGCCCCAGTGGGGGTCAGGTGGAGACCAGAGTCACTTGCCACTGTCCCATAACTAGCAGGGCTGGAAACCCTGCCAGCTTTGCATTCCTGGAGTTCCCAGGGTAACATTCAGAAAAGTCCCCCCTAGCCAGGCACAGTAGCACCACCTGGATTCCCAGAACTCTGGGAGGCCGAGGCAAGAGGATCACAGATTCAAGTCCAGCCTCAGCAAGATCTATCTGGTCTCAAAATAGAAACAAATCAGAGACACAGCCCCGTGTGAAGGCCCTGGCTCGCTCCCCCGTGCAGGGCCGAGCGCAGGGCGGGTGCAGCACGGAGGCCCGGGGCAGAAGTCGTCCTGAGCTGCCGTCCGGGCATCTGGCTAGTCTCATTGTTGTGCTATCGCTCCTCAGCGTGTCAGCAAATTCTTGAGCAAACATGATTAGAAAGTGGAGGCCCACGTGCGACGCCTTGTGCGGAGCAGGAGCCGACGGGGAGGCGGGGGCCTCACGGAGAGCCTGGTGGGGCGCGGGAGGAGGCCGGGGTCTGCGTGGCCCTCGCGCCAGGTCACTGCCTGCTCCGGGCAGCTGTGGGGTCTCCCTCAGTGTGCCCAGAAAGGCCTGGATGCTGGCCGTGGATGGGGCTCACCCTTCCGGTCCACGTCCCCAGGAAGTCCCCACCATGCCCCTGGAGAGAGGGACCCAGGGCTCCCGTGTCCTCCGCCTGCACCTCCGTCCTGTCAGCTCCTCGGGCCAGGTGTGGGGGGACGCTCGGCGCTCCCAGGTTTCCGAGTCCTTGTGCAGTGGACAGAGGGACAGGATGGCACCGTGCACCCCACCCCCTGCGCCCCCTCGGTGGCCCGTGTCCCCCGACTCTGAGGACACAGGTGCGATGGAGCCAGGAAGGCGAGAGCGGCTGGGCTCGCTGTCTGCTCCCTCTCCCCCCAGAGTGGGACGCCCCCGGCCAGTCCCTCTGTCCAGGAGGGGACGCCCCGGCCAGGATGATTGCTTGCTGTCTGAGGTTCCTGAGTTTGGGTTTGTTATTATCTTAGTCCTTCCAGGCTGCTACTACCAAGTGCCATAAACCGAGCAGTTTATAAACAACAGAGATTCATTGCTCACAGTTCTGGAGACGGGAGGCCCGGCGTCTGGCGAGGGCCTGCTCTCCGGTCTACCAACGGCGCCTTCTAGCCGTGCCTTCACGTGGATGGGCCTGAGATCTCCCTTGGCCTATTTTCTAGGAAAGCTGGTCCCTTCATCACAGAAGCCTTGCTGAGGAGGGACAGCAACCTGGGCCTGGAAGAGGAGAACAAACTGGCTTGAGTTAATGTAGGGAAGGGGGTCAAGCCTGCGGGGCTCGTGCAAAGGCCCTGGGGTGTGGGGAGTACCCAGCACGGAGCTGAAGAAGATGGGCTGGGAGAGGATGGGAGCCGGGCTGGGTCACACTGAGCTTCTGAGACAAGACTGGGGTGACGGCTCAAGATCCAGAAGGCACTGCTAGGACTCAAGGTGGCCCTGTGTGACCCCGGATGAGGCCTTGGCACCTTTGGAAAGATGGCACACAGTAGGGCATCGCTGAGCACTGGGCAAGCTTGCCGTGTCACTGTGCCACAGCCTGGCTGGCAGGTGAGAACATGAGGCTCGGAGATTGGTGAGGGGGGCGGCCAGGTGTGCCTGGGTCTCCCAGCTAGAGGGGTGTGGCCCCGGCCTGGGCAGGTCCTGAGGCTGTGGCCTGCATGCTCCCTGCATGGTCCCTTCCTGCCAGGCCACACCTAGGAGCACCCCTGCAGCCTTCCTCCCACTGGGCACAAACGACAGAGCGGCCTGGACTGACACCAGGCAAATCCTTGAGCCACAGGAAACGTTCAGGAGACGGTGACGCCAGGGGCACTGGGTAGGGAGCTGGAGACAAGGCTTCCTGGGACCACGGGGACCGGGGAGGGGACAGCCTGTGCCCCCAGCCTCCTGCCCGATGAGACTCGGGATGCTGCCTTTGCACCCTGCCTTCTGTCAGCCTCTCCAGCATCATGGAGCTCGCCCGTCCCAGCCCCAAGTGTCCTCCATGTGGGGCCGCTGTCTTCCCAAAGTTACCATCAATCCCAGACATTAAACGAGATAAGAACTCCACAGTCGCCGTCCAGGTTAAGGAGCGAAGTGTGTGTCTGGCCTCCTTCTCCCCGAGAAGCCCCGTGGAGAGGCACTGCTTTCAGGAGCCCCGTGTATGTGTGTGTGTGTGTGTGTGTGTGTGTGTGTGTGTGTCTGTCTGTCTGTCTGTGTGCCTGTGTGTTGCTCTCGTGGTTTCCTCGGTCATCACACTAATTTCCCAGTATGCTTTCACCATGTGGACGTGGAGGGCAGCAACCCCGTTTCCTTGCCAGGCAGCACCCACCATCCGCACCCTGATTTCCCGTGGCCTCGTGGTTTGCCTTGGGGAAGAGACACAGTGTGGCCACGACCACTCCTGGGTTTGGCGTGCCCTGGGTCTTGCGGGCCTCACCGGGCTCCCCGGCACCTCGTGGCTCCTGCACTGGCTGTCCCCTCCATCCGAGTGCACTGTGTCCCCCAGGAAGACCCCTGTCCCTCGTGATCTGCCTCCACTGGGACGCTTCCGTCTCAGCCCCGGGCGGGGAACAGCAGCTCTCTCCTGTGCCCTGGCTGTGCACTTTCCTATCAGAATGCAGGAATCGCGCTCGGCACACAGCCCCAGACAGGGGCACGAGCACCCACGGAGACTGCACTCGCGCGTGCATCCCAGCATCCTCCACGGCCCTCGGCAAACAACTCCGACCCCATCACATGATGAATGAAGAAACAAAACCAGTTCCACACAGGCTCAGCCATAAGAGGGACCCCGGCGCCTACCCCGAGAAGGGTGGAAGCACCCCACGGGGTGAGGGAGGCCGGATGCCGAGGCGCAATGGGTCCACCGCGGCTGGGATGCAGACCATGGGGCGGGGCGGAGCAGAAGCTCCCCAGGGTGGACAGAGGTTGGACAGGGATGGATGGATGCCAGCGGTGGGTGGAGTCTCTTCCCCAGCCGATGAAGCTATTCTAGAACTAACCACAATGGTTGCAGGACAGCAGGAAGACAGAGACCAGAGCACCACCTTCGCTTTACAGTGTGACTTGAACGCTTTCCTCCTTTGGAAAGAGGTGCTGCCCATGCCCGGCTCCGAGGGCCCCAGGGTGGGCGACGTGGATGTGCGTGTGGGCTTTGGCCACGGGGCCTGGCCGCGTGCACAGCCTGCCTCGGTGTCACCAGGGGGCATCCACAGCCACAGGAGCCGCAGCGCTCCACCAAGCCCTCGGGAAGGTGGGGACTGTGACGCCGACTGCGGGAGCTGGGTGAAGCCTGAGGGAGTGAGCGGCGCGGGGGCTCAGAAGGAGCTGGCAGCGCTCCGAGGGCTCGAGGTCAAGCAGCCGCCATGGCATGTTCTGTGAGTCTCAGAAGCTGGCGGCCTTGGCGGCACTGGGAGACCATGACGTATGAGAGCGGCCTCTGCCTGTGTAGCCCAGCTGCCGCACCCCGGGCACCTCACCCGGTCTCTCCCCGCCTTCTCCCGGGCCTAGGCAGTGGGTGCCAGGCCATGAAACCAGCACACCAGGGCCCACGCAGGTTGTGGAGCCCAGCCAGCACCTCGCAAGATGCCTGCCCTTCGTGGGGTCAGTGCCACCTCCTGCTTCACACCCACGCGTGCCCTCCCAATGCCGCCAGCCGCTGGCACAGGCCCCGCAGCACCAGTGCGAGCCGCGTGCGCTGATTGCCGGACACACGGGAAGCCGAGCAGGGGTGGCAAACTGTGGCCACAGCGTTTGGGATGAGATGGACACACGCCCGGGCCCCCAAGAATAGATCTGCTCCTGACGCAGAAGGCAAGGAAACCCCTTCAACCCTCGAGGACACCCCAAGCTCAGGGGAACCTCCGAGGCCCCATCAGGCAGGGCTGTGCCCCTCCCCCCCGGGGCGACTCCTTGGCCCGGGTCCATCTGCGCCGGCTTGCTGTGTCTGCTCGCAGCCGCGCGCTGTTTAGACAGCCTGCTTCGGTGGGTGGTCAGGCTGGGAGCCCCAGCGCGGAGTTTACAGAAGGTCCCAGCACAAATGAACTGTTGACGACCAACTGGAAGGGCCCCGTGAAATCACAACATGTAAAATATGGAAAAGGGCCCTTTCCACGGGGCGGGGGATGAAAAGGAAAGAAAGGCCGGTTGGAAGCGGTCCAGGCAGCCACAACATGGCCACGCACAGGAGTCTCGCATCAAATGCGGCGGCTGCCACAGCCCCGGCCCTGCCCTCCCCGCCAACACACAAGGCGTTTTTTTTTCTAGTTCATAGATTTAAATAGTTTTTATGCATCAAATACAAGAAACAGACCGACATTTTCTCATCCTCTGTTATGTGGTAGGCTAATATTTGGCCATTTACGCTCCATTGGCTACCATTTCTGGGGAACATAGGCCTCCCAGGTCGGTGGCCGCCCGCACTGCCCCGGCCACCAGGGCTCCGGGGCCAGGGCTGGGCGAGGCGGACGGCTTTTCTGAATTGGGGAAAGGGCTCAGTGAGCGCTGGGGGGCGCCGCGTCCCAGCTGTGGAATTGGTACGCGCGTCTTGCGGCACTGTCGTTGCACCAGAGATGGAGAACGAGCAACGGAGGATGGCCCACCAGGGGACAGCGCCGGCCCCACACAGCCAGGCCTACCTCTGGCCACTCCAGCCCCCCTCTCCCACTTGAGGTGTTTTAAGAGATCAAACATTCCACGAGTCGAAAGACGGCCATCGCACCCCCCAGAGGCTGCCACCTCCGAGCAGCTCCCAGCGAGAACCTTGTTTTGCTCGTAACGGTTACCTTTCCTCCGTCCCCACATAACCTTCAACCGTATTTTGCAATTTTTAAGTCTCACACTTTCTGCATTTTAAAAAGTATGACTTTGACATCTTCTTGTGAAACTTCTTTTTAGCCCCCAACTCTTTTTTATCGGAGCTTGCAGATCGGGATCCAGAATGTCTAGAGAAAGGATAGGCACCATCACCGTCCCGGGTTCCCAGCCTGGTAGAGGTGCTTCAGGATGATTCCAAGTTCCTGACGCGTGACTGACTTCCTGTTTCGAGCTCCTGCCCTGCAGAACGAAGGTGGCTGCTTGTGCGTCCTGGAGGCTGCATGGAGCACCCCACACCCTCGTGTTTCCCGCTGCTGAGTGCTGGCGGTTTTGTCAGCTCCGCCGTGGCAGGGCCCTTGTGTCCTCGACATCCACGCGTAGGAAATGCACACTTGCTCCAGAAACACTCTCTGGATGGTGGAGATGCCTATCTCGGTGTCACTGGGTCTTGCCTGCCGCTGTGCAGACAGTGCCCCAGGCGCCCTGAGGCCACGACAGCTCCGCATGGGGCAGCATCCTGGTAAAGTCCGTGTCATCGCAGGTCCGGGTTTTGCCAACATGAGCCTGGAAGTTTTCTCCTGCGCGTCTAGCTTGTCGCCCCGCTAGCTCTTTACTGGTGAGAATGTGCCCGTTTCCAGCCGTGTATCGATTGCTGTTTGTTCTTATTCTCTGCAACTTGCTTGGTCAGACCCTGGCACACTTTTGGTTTGTTGTTTCCTGACTTGTTTAAAGGCGTTTTGTAGATTCGGGCCGCCGCACTTCCCACAGATGCACGGCCGCTGCTGGAGGAGCTGCGATTGATTCTGGGCCCTCTCCAGCCACTGTCCCACCCAGTCCTCCGAGCCGTTTGTCAATGAGGAAGCGGGAAAGACCGGTGGGCAAGAAGAGCCCAGGGTACCTGTGTCCTTCTGGCCTGTGACTTTTTACCCCACTTCGTTAACTGTGATTTTTGTTTTTTTGTTTTTTTTTTTTTTTTTTTTTTTTGGTTTTTTCTCCGGTACCGGGAAACTGTGATTTTTGATACGAGCAGGGCAACTTTGCTTTGATTTTAATGTAGCCAAACGCATCGAGCTCCTTGACAGCTTAGCGTCTCGGGGAGTTGCTCAATACGGCTGTGGCAGTTCAGCCTTCGAGAAGAGAAGATACCGTCTGTATTTCCCTCTTAGAGCCGTAACCTCCTGCCCTCACATTTACAGGAACATCTAATTATGCTCCTAGAGATGTCGCCATCACTCAAGGGTCCTAGCAACATCAAGGACCTCTGCACAAGGGGCTGGGGATTTAGCTCAGCGGAACAGCACCTGCCTGGCAAGCGTGAGGTCGTGAGTTCGATTCCTGGTACCGGAAAAAAAACAAAAAAGAAAAAAAAAGAGAACCTCTGCACACAGCACAGTACTTTGCATTTGAGCGTTTCTGGAGGAGAGATTGTTACGGCTCTACAAAGCTCGGTGCCTGTTTGTGGAGGAATCCTAGGACCCCACGTGGTGCCCCAGTCCCCACAGGACCAGGACGCCCGGACTTCCAGCTCACGGGTCACGGCTTGCCATGTGGGACCGGGCTCTGCTAGGAAAGCAGCCGGCTGAGCAGCAGTGCCAGGCTCCCCCCAGGTTCGCACCCACATTCCCTTGTTACAGATGCCTGGACCCTCACTCAGGGAGGTGCCGAGCCCTTGCTAAGACCCCAAGGCTGGCTCCAGGGCCAGAGCCAGGACTCCAGGAAGGACATCATCCCCCAGGGTGAGACGTCTGCTCCCCGTCACCCGATGACTAAGAGGCACACGAAGGAGGCTTCTGTTGCCACTGCTGTGCACCTTTTCTGCTGCCACCAAGAGGCGGTACACCCAGGACGCGGGCCCACTGGCCCATCACACTGACCAGGCAATGCTAATGGCATGGCGCGGGCGCCCAAACCCACCCACCCATCTGAGTGCAAACCCAGCTCGTCCTGGCCAGCTCTGTGGCCCCAGACAAGCTGCCCTCTCCTGGGCATCACCCCCGCCACACTCCAGGACTCGCAGCCACGTCTACCTCCACTGGCTGCTGCCAGTTTCCATGCCAACTATGAAAGCAGCGAGAACAGGGCCCAGTGTGAGGTCAGCAGTCCTTTTAAGGAAGGACGGTCCTGTCTGAGAAAGAGATTAAAATATTTATATCATGGCTCAGACACATCCCATACCCGCTAAGGCGCTCAGGTTTTTGGAAAGGGGTCCCTGCCGGGTGCAATTTAGAATCATGGGATGGGAGGGTCTTCCACACCCAGAGCCACAAGACAGAATCCTGGGCACAGCCTGAGTGTGCCGGTGCCACCAGGTCAGGAACTGCGGTCTGAGCGTCTGCTTGTCTCCACGCAGGGAGACAGAGTCAGGACACCGGGTAAGCGGCACCGGGCAGGTGCGGTGCCGCAGGAAGACAAGCTCCAGCCCCGGGCACGCATCCCGCTGGGCGAATGTGCTGCCAACAGGGGACAGCCAAGGCCTTGCCCCCCGCACAGGACACAGCAAGAGGACAGCAGAGCTTCCTCGCCTTTCCCGCCGCTCTCGCCAGGGCCCTGTGCGCAGAACCAAGGCTGCCGTCGGTGCCCCGGGAGGAGGCCCAGTGTGCGGGCCGCGGCCGGCCCTGAACAGCAGCCATGGGCAGACAGGAGGATGGGCCTGGAGGGAGTGCAGGGCTCTGGGGTTGGGAAAACCATCCTGGAAGCTGCAGTGAGCTAGGGCAGGGCCCAGAGGGAGCAGAGGGCCGGGGGAGGAAGAAGGGGTGCTGTGCATGGAGGTGTCTGCTACAAAGAGGCGCGGTGGCCGCAGAGCCAGGCCCTAGACTCCTCCAAGTGTGTGGCACTGCTCCCGGCCAGGAGGACACTCTGGCAATGGCAGGGATCCCGGGGAGCCCGCTCCATGTCTCCGTCAGGACCTGCGGTTGCGCCCAGCCCTTCCCGTCTGAGCTGATGTGGAGAGGGTGGCGGCCAGGAGTCCTTGGACAGTGCCTGTGCCTGTGGAGACTGCAGCGGCTCCCAGGAATCCAGCGGTCACCTGGAGATGCGGAGAGCGGAGCGCCCAGCCTAGGGGCAGCTGGGGGCCAAGCAGTCGGGGGCCAAGGCTCCCAGGGAACCTGGTGTGGCCTCCGCCAGACCCAGGCAAGGCCTTGCGGACTCAGTCTGGACACTGTCTCAGGAAGTGGCTGCACTGAGGCAAGGCCAGCTCTGAGCAGCTTCACCTTGGCTTGGAGATCATTTCCTCCCCTGTGCCTGAGCACCAGGCCTGGAGTCCAAAGTCACTCTCATGCCGAGCATCTGACCTCAGGAGTCTAAGAAATCAGAGAGTCAAAGCACAGCCACAGGAGGCTGCAGGGAATACAGGCCCAGCACTGCTGCTTGGCTAACACTGGTCTCTGTCCTGTCCCTTACTCACCAAGGACACTTAGCTTCACATCGGCCTGGTCAGCAGCTCTTCAAACCAGAGGAGAGGAAAGGAAAAGGGGGAGGGAAAGGGGAAGGGGAGGGAGGGAAAAGGGAGAGTGTGGGG
>NW_004955541.1:1036001-1092795 GCF_000276665.1 Chinchilla lanigera | reverse complement strand
GGAGGGAGGGAGGGGGAGGGGAGGGGGAGGGGAAGGACAAGCGAGGGGAACAAGACCTGGGTTTGAGCACTGTGAGAAAAAGACCCAACATCTCCAGCCCGCCCTCTAAACATGAGCTTTAATTACACATATGGGGCTGGCAAAGAAAAATATGAAGCCCCAGGAGGGCCGTGACCCCAGAATACGTTTTTAAATTCACAGAGGAAATTCCCAATTTGATGTTTCTGGACGGCTAATGTTTTTATTCCTTCCCCTCACTGAAATCTGGGTCACGACCTGCAGCCTAAAAGCAAGGCTACCTTGACACTCTGCTCTGACATTCAAAGGGTCCGGGCCAGCATTTGTTCCTCTGGATGAGAAGCACGGGGAGGTGTGGACAGGCACCCTGCAGGCCCTAAGTCGGACCAGATCCCGGCAAGGCACCTTCCGCGGGGACGGGAACTGCAGGGCCACCTGGGGTGTGGAGCAGAGGACAGAGGGGGTCCACGCAGGGGCGATTTCCAGCATTACAACAACGGTGCCGTGTTCTTTGCCTCTGTCAGATGCCAGGGTAAGTGTCTACCTTCCCAACACAATGCACCCTGGGCCACCGGGCTGGTGGTTGGTTTCCTAGGCAACAAAAACTCCCACGACCACACCGTAGCCACGCTACCCACCTAATCACATGCCAGCACTATCCGTGCGGCTTTAATCAACAAAACTTTCTCTTTCAATCATTTTAATGGAAACGTTTCCCAAAATGGGTTGCACATTGCTCAGAGGGTTTGGAATCGAGGCCTTCCCCACAGCCTGGGGTCCTCGCTGCCCTGTGACCGGGGACCGTGTCTCATCCTCTCCTCCTCCGGCAGGAGCAGCCGATGGTCAGCACGCGGCATCACAGAACCACGCAGGCCCAGGCCCGGCACTCAGAGAGAAGGCCAGCCAGGCGCTGGAAGCTCACGGGGTGGGGCGCTCCTGAGACAAGGGAAGGAGGAGATGGCGCCTGCGTCAGCCCGCCCAGCCTGCGCTTCTTCCGGTGATCAGATTGGCCATGTTTAACACTTTTCTTTCCTCTGCTTTGCATCTCTGAACAGGAATTTCTGGGCAACCAAACTTGAAGACCAAGGCCTTTGTCCACCCACAGGCACCCCCTGCTTGGGCTCCCGGCTCCCACACTACCCATGGTGCCCAGGCACTTGCCAATTTGCCTCCAGTGCCAGCGCACCTCAGGGCAGAAAAGAAAACCCAGCTGAGGATCGCAAGCCTCTCCACTCTGCCGTGAGCACTTGCTGAGGAGCTTCCTGGCGGGTGCTGTTTTATCTCTGCCTCCCTCTGACTTCAGTGGATTTTGCTGGTTCACTGGAGCCCTGGAAACGCTGTCCCTGGTGGGCATGTGGGAGGCTTCCCTGGCACACACAGTGAGGGGCCAGGGCTCACCACCAGGGGCCAGGGTGGCACTGTGATAAGTTCCAGACCCTACCGTGTGCCAGGCTCCAGACCTGACCGTCCCACTGCATCCCCAAGGGCGAGCTTTCACCTTCAGGGTTCTGGGAGGGTGAGCATTCACCTGATGCCCGGCACAGGGCAGCCTGGCAGGCTCCGTATCTCACAGGCTGGCAATCTTGGGCCAGGTGCGTAGCCATGCCACTTGCCTCAGTGTCCCCAGCAGATCCTTGTGGACACGAGCTCTGCTGACATTGGAGTTACCTGGCGAGTTTAACTATGATCCCCTGTGGACAGACAGTAGCTAACCGCACCTCTATGGGGGACCCGGGCAGCAGCACGGTGGAGGCCTCCCCGATGGCTTCTATATTTGGGACCCCAGAGTAACCAGAACCGGGGTTCTCAGAGTGAAGCCCCTGACCGGACTCCTGGGCCTACCCCAGACTCACAGCGTCAGCCATCTGGGCACTGGCCCTGGCCACATGGAATTCAGTAACCTCCAGGTGGCCTCATCATGCCAGTGGGACAGCAGCTGATCTAAGAAGCTTCTAGAAGGCTCTAGAAGGTTCTAGAAAACACACCCTTTTTGTTTCCGGGTCAGCTGGAAACCTTGTCATACTCATGCTGTGAAACCCAACAAGAAGTCACCAAGGACACGGCATCCCCTCCCACCTCCCAAGGACCCTGGGGACATGGAGTGGGAGGGTCCACCTGGGGAGTGCTGGGTGCTTCTCCCACCCCCTGGAGCCCTCCCCACCAGCTAGCTTCTCCCTCTGAGCAGCTCCCAGGAAGCAGAGCTCCCAGGAAGCAGCTCCTTCTCTCTGTGGCAGCCGCTCTGCTCTGCGGATGATAAAGGCTGCTCTCCCGCTCCCCACTGATGGTGACTCCACACTAATTGGATCCAGATGTGACCTAATCAGTCTGCCGGCAGGAGGACCGCCCAGCCGAGGCACCTGGGCCCTCCCTGAAGGATCCCGCACGGCCCAGGAGGCCACGCAGCGTGTGAGCCCAAGGGGCCCCTGGTCCCACGGGCTGGGGCGGTGGCTGCTGTGGGAAACCCACTGGGCATAGTGACACAGGCTGGGTGTGGAAGACACAGCCCAACAGCTGGCACTGCCCAGAGGCCCCAGGGGCCAGCAGCGGTTTCCTTGGGGAAGGGCCCCACCCTCTCCACTCTGCACAGGGGCTGCAGACTCCACTGTGACTGACCCACACGCTGGGGCCCAGCACACAGTGGGCCCCACTGGACTTGGCAGTGCTCAGACGGGGAGCCTGCTCTAGCCTGGGCCATCCCTGAGGAGAGGGTTGTTTGCTCTGCTTCCTAAACCTTCCAGATCAGTTGCTCTCCATTCTGGTGCCACGCGGTCTGTGCGCTGTGGCCCTGGCAGTGGAATAGCCAGTGGCCACTCTGCTGGCAAGGAAAGCGGAGGAGACCCAACCCCAAGGCCCCCGCCTGTGCCACGGGCTGTCTTCCTCATGGCTGCCCTGCCCCAGCCCCTCCATGGCAGCCTGACCCCGCCCTTCCCCCCTCCCTACACCCCTGGGGCTTCCTCAGAGACCTGAGGACATGGCAGGTGACACCATGCATGGTCTTGTCCCGGCTACCAGGCACAAATCCTAGCAGGGTGCCCTAACACACACCCTGCCTGGCCAGACGAGACACATGGCACGCAGACTGCACTGGCTATGGAAGTGGAGCCTGCTGGGTAGAAATGCCTTGCCTTGACCCGTCCCTCCCTTCAGCCCTAAGGGTGGCCGTCCCCCTCCGTGTCCCTGTGTTCCAGTAGCACCCCCCGGCCTCGGGCCAGAGGTGATTGGACCAAGGGTGGAAGCTGATGGTCACAGCTCTGCCAGCCTGACAGAAGCCAGTCAGGTTAGGGTCTGACTCTGAGCCCTGGGGGGACAGTGAGACCTCCCCCCCCCATCTTCTTGGGCCAGGAATGAAGGTGAGGCAGAGCTGATGTCCATCAGAAGTGGCTGTGGGACAGGTTGGGAATTGGCCGGTGGCCAGTTATCCCGCTGTGGAGAGGCATGACCCACGGCAGGACACTAGCGCGTGGAGAGATGCAGAGGTGAGGACATGCAGCACCAGAGGACTCCTAGGCCTTGGCTCCACTCATCCCTCGCGCTCCCTGCCCTCCCCAGCTTCTGCCGTGCAATTATTCAATAACCCGAGTGACCCCAGCATCCTGGTCACCAACACTCCCAGCTGGTTGGAGGGGCTGCCCCAGCCACGAACAAGACGAAGCAGAAACCACGAGCCAATGACGCATGACACTGTGCAAGGAGGTAGAACAGGCCAGGGGCGGAGAGGCTGTGGCCAGCAGGAGAGGGACCACACTTCGACAGAGGACTTCCTGCTGGGCCCAGTCCCAGCGCCATGAGGGCTAGCTGGGGGTTCCTGCTCTGGGACTCCCACGGGCCTCCACTGCACTCCCGTAAACCTCCTCTACGCTCTCATGAGCCTTCTCTGTACCTCAAATCCCCCTCTGACCATTGTGAACCTCTCCTGCACCCCATGAACCCTCTATACACACTCAAGAGCTTCCCCTGTACCCCCGAGGCCTCCCTTCCTCCGACCTCTGTCACCCTCAGGTTTGGCCCCACAAGGGAGCCTCAGTTTCCCTTGGTTCCCCCCCCTTTGCTCCTTTGAGGGGAGGTGACAGGAGAATGGGTCCTTAGGAAAGGCGAGTGCCAATGCCAGGGTGATTCCCAGCAGCCTTCCTCACAAAGTCCCCAGCTAAGCTGGAGCCAGAGAAGTGCCCTCCAACCGACAGCACAAAAGTCTCCAAAAACCTTCGGCACAAGCTGGGTGCGATCCACATTTTTGTCCACACACTCCAAGGAGACCCATGCAGGTGTGGTTTCTTCACACAAGCCATGACCATGGAGCTAACGCACAAAGGACACTTTCCTGGGAGATGCTGGACACAGATCACCAAAACTTCTGCCTATTTTGATCCTAAACCTAGAGCCCAGTTCGGAGCTCCCAGTGCTCCAGACATGCAGAATTTGGAGCTCCTTGAGCACCATCATCCCAGCAAAACCCCTCAAAGCCAGTGGTCAACCTGTGGCCAGATGCTGGGCTGAGCAGGACTGCCCGGTCCTCAGCAGCAGCAACCACACAACCACCCGTGCCTGTGGCAGGCTTAGTGGTATCACAGCCTGTGTCCCTCTGGTGGGGCTGCAGAAGTGACCACCCTCTCCCGGTCGGGGGTCCCAGGTCTGACCTCGTGGTGTCTGCGGGCTGAGCTCCCTCCAGGTCTCTCAGGTGGGGGAGCTTCCTGCCTCCTGCTCTGGCAGCGGCTGGCATTTCTTGACCGAGGGCGGCATCTGTAGTCTGCTCTGTGGCCGCATTACACTCTCCACTCTCTGCCTTTCCCTCTGGGTGTCACTTGGTATACAAGGTACACGTGAGGTCTGTGGCTGGGACGCACAGCCCAAGAAGTCTGTCGTCACGGGGAGAGAACCGGTAGCACACGCAGAGCGGCGGTGATTTTCATCCTGTGTTCTTTCCCGCGTGGCCCGGTCCTGAGCACCAAGGAGACTGCAGAGACCAAGTCTGTCCTGAAGGAATTCAAAGAGAGTAAATGACTGAAGCCTAGTGCAACCTGGGACACAGAAACAGGCAAGGATGGAGGCTTCTGGGGTGGACAGAAGAGTGTCCCGGGATGCAGACTGCTGGAGAATCCAAGCCCGCCGCACCTGTGCCCATTGAGACAGTG
This sequence comes from Chinchilla lanigera, assembly GCF_000276665.1. Lineage (NCBI taxonomy): Eukaryota > Metazoa > Chordata > Mammalia > Rodentia > Chinchillidae > Chinchilla > Chinchilla lanigera. The sequence goes on along the minus strand of NW_004955541.1, from coordinate 1,087,648 downwards.
AATCGAGTGCCACACTCCTTGTCTTAGTTACTTTTCTCTTGTGGCTGAGACAGAATACCCAACACCCAAAGTTAAGGGAGGAAAGGTTTACTTGTAGAAGTTTCAGTCCATAATCGGCTGGCTCCAAGGCGAGGTGCCACACGGCAGAGGGCCACACAGAGGAGAAACTGTCCATGGTGGGCAGAAGGTCGCAAAGCAAGCAAGCAAGGGAGCTCTGCTAAAACCTATTGACCTGCATGGGCCCCTGTTACTGGGGGCCACAGTGACATTTCGGATGCCCTGGAATCAATGTTAGTTCAGAGCCAGTGTCCAGCAGTCTCTGAAATGTCTGATCATTTCCCTTCCCCCAATGCAGTCGCTCAGGCAGAAGGCCTTAGGTCCCTCTAGGGCAGAATGGGAGAAAGACTGACTGTATAAATGTTTGGTGCACCAGGTTCCCTCCCCAAGGGGACCTGACCTCCCCTTCATTCAAGGGGTTCTGGGTCTGTAAACTGGCTCCAATCCAGGAACGGGTTGAGGGGCTGTGATTCCCTGTTATCATGATTTGAAGTAGGTTTCTCTTCATTTGCCTTTAAATTTTTTGATTATAGAAATCTAATGAAAGTTGTGTAGGCTTCGTCTATTTCACTTTGGGGAGCACCGGGGCTGACCAGCCAACACCACAGGTCTGGGCATGTCTGACCATTCTGGTCGTTGTTCTGCTTCTGCTCTTCATTATGGTGGGTGCGTGGGCCCTGCCTTTAGCGACTGAGGGCTGCCACGCGACTTCTGCCACTCTGGGATCCAATCAAGCCCATTGCTGTTAAATTGAGTAACCGCAGCCCCCACCATGAGGTCTGGAATACAGAGAAGACAATGGCAGGGCTCCTCCGGGACGCTGGGGGTCCCTCACGAGTCTGTTTCCCAAGGGGTTAGCGGAGGGTACATTTTCTGGATCATCCCAGTATGGAAGGTTAGGTTTAACATAACAGACCCACTCCAGCATTCCCATTTCCCTAGGCCTCTGAATCCCTTCTTCAATAGTAAACCGTGGAACATCAGGCATCTCTAACGCATTCACACTGGGCCATCTTGTGATCTACTGCTGCCAACCAGCCAAATAAACTGTTACTACCTTTTTTTACTCGGCAAGCTGCAGCATTAAATTCAGAATCCCTGCTTAATGGGCCCATATCGACAAATTCAGCCGGATCCAGGTGTGTGCTTTTGCCACCATTATCCCACACTTGTAAAATCCATTCCCACATTTGCTCATCAGACTTCTGCTCATAAGAGTTAGAAAACTCAAGAAGTTCTTTGGGAGTAGAGCAGACCTCCTCATGGGTCACACTATGCACCTCACTCTTAGGAGCCTTGTGCGATTTGAGCCTAGTTATCGGTCCAGAGGCAAAAATGGGTGGTGAGGGTGGGTCCTGCGGCTCTCAATGTTATCATGCTCAGGCAACACAGGATTAGTCTCCTCAGGCATACTAGGAGACGCCAGCACCTCAGGAGGTGGAGGTGGTGATGCCTCTGCTACAGCGGGTAGGGAACTCTCTCCTCCTCTGACAAAATACATCGGCATCAAGGAACTCGACATCCTCAGCCTCCTCAGGCTCTTCCCACAGGTCTCCATCCCCGTTTATGGATCTCATTCTTTTCCGATCAGTGCCTCACCTTTGCTTCAGATACCCCTCGAGGCTGAGTGTTCAATCTACGTTGCAGTTCAGCCAAATTATGAGTGCCTGTGTTTGGGTTTCCGCAATCTCTGCCCTGTGGCTAAAGGAAAGATGTTCTTTCAGGACACAGTTAGAAACTTTAAAATTTTTCATCTGTGTCTGGAGCTGGGGATTTGAATCTTTGAGCTCCTTATTTTCCTGTATTAATTTGTCCTCGCAGTCAGAAGACTTTAAACTTCCTGTGGATGCTCTGAGCTCACGTTTTCCTTCGCTAGTTTGTCCAGGGATGCTACGACCGACTGGCCGGCGTCACCATGCTTTGTATCCTGCCAAAGACCTTCAAAACTTTCATGTATGGAGTTGCTAAATTCCTTACATCTCACAAGTGGTGAATTAGGATAATCGAATGGATCTACGGGGCGTCTTTAGGTCTCATCAAAATAGAGAGCCAGGAACCCCTACAGCCATTAGGGAATTTCATCTTTACAATTCCATTTCTCTAGAGCCACTCCTGGTACCAAAGTCTGTATCAGTCAGTGTTTACTAGAGAAATAGATATAACACAAGATGTACAAATATACAAGGACCTACGTGATTGGCTTACAGTGGCCACCCACAGTCAGATGAGGGAGCGTGCAGAGGGTCTCTCTGCGCTCTGGAGACCGAGAGGGTCACGGCTCACCGCAGTGTCCCCTGCGAGTCTGTGTCAGGAGGCCGATGGGTCTGCGCCACAAGGCTGAAGGGTCTGCGCTGGTAGCCAGAAGATGACATTCAAAGAGAAGGTGAAGCCTGGAGCTCCTCCTTCGAGCCCAGGCAAAGACAGCTTCGAGATGCTGCTCCCCGATCACTTGAGCTGGCCATCAGGAGGGGGCTGGGGCTCCCCCAAGACGCAGCAAGCAGCAGACCTGAAGGGCAAGTGCTCAGCTGGGATGAGGGGCACAGAGCCCAGAGCAAGCGCACGCGTGTCGCAGCAGGGTGGAAGGCTTTAGCCTGCAGAAGAACCACCTAACGAGGGCTGGGAGATACCAGGTCCACCCAGCATTAGGACTGGGCAGGGGCACCCAAGCCTGAGCATCTGCACTCCTGGCAAGTTCTCAGGGAGGCAGCCGCTACTGGTCAGGATCCACTCAGAACCAGTGGCTGAGAGAACAGAGCAGTGATTGGCAACCGGGTTGGCTGGACGGTGGCTCCCACCATCCGCTGGGCTTTCAGGTCCCTGTGGGGGCGCAGCTGCCCTGACCCCTCCGTGTCTCCCCCCTCAGGTTCCAGGTGGGCCTGTATGGGTGTTTCTTCACAATCTCCCCAGCTCAGTGAGTTGGTTTCACCCTGCAGACCTGGCCTGAGTGTTGGGTCTCGCTCTCCCTTCGCTCCTGGCCCCGGCGACAGCATGGCCATAAACACATCACAACTGCGCAGCCTCTGAGGAGGAGTGCAGTGGGGGGCTGAGGGCTGAGCACTGAGCGGCTCCCCTCCCTGAGGAGAGCGCTGGGCTTGCCCTGCGGAGACCCCGGGGTCTGAGGGGGCTGCTGAGGTCACAGCCTTTGAGTCTGGAGAAGGAGCTTCCGTCCGGAAAACACTGCTGTTGGGATTATTGTGGGTGATTCACCGTGTTGAACCCTGAGGATGTATAAGCGGGGGCGAGTGGGGGAGAGGGGCAGGGGGAGGCCTCTCCTGTGTGCGGAAGCTACCATCGCACGGGCCTTGTGCAACTCCCCGCCCTCGCTGACCTCAGCGGCCAGCCGGTCAGCCCTTGCGCCTCTCTCCAGCCCAGGCTCCCTCCCTCGGGGCCCACCCTGTGACAGTGACCACACTCCACACCTTGTTCTGTCCCCCGGCTTGGTCCGTGGCGTCCCTCTCAGCCTCTCACAGCTGGTGGAAAGGAAGCTCTCCGGGGCCACGCGTCGTCCAGCTGGGATTCGAACTCATTCTAATTTCATTGGGAAGCTCGAGTTCTTTCCTGAAGAGCAGCCCAGAGGCAGCCTGGCCTCTGCTGAGAGCCGAAAGTCTCGGCCTGAGGGAGGAGCTCGTGACACCAGCTGCAACCCGGAAGTCACCCTGCCATCTCCCAGCCTGGGGGAACCGGATCAGGGCCCTGGCTTTGGGCGTGGGTGGGGACCTGCTGCTGACCGCAGACGCACACAGTGAGGCAGTGCAGCAGTGCACGAGGTGCAAGCTCTTCTGGGATCCACAGGGCTGCGGAGGCTGCTTGGAGTCTGGGCCTGGGCTTCGAGAGGTGTCGCCTCTGTCCTCGCTCAGGGTTGCTACCTGCACTCCCAGACCACGGTGGGAACCAACATCCCAGGGGCCGGAGGACGGGTCAGGATCAGCAAGGCAGTGCAGGAGGCCAAGGCAGGAGGAGCAGCCTGAGAGGCCCTGCATGCTTGCAGGGCTGTTTTTGAAAAGGTCCCAGTCTTTGCCCGGAGCCTTGCCATGGGCCCCTCCTCCAGCCAGGCAGCTCTGCAGGCTGAGGAGGGCCGGACTCCTCCCAGTCACTGACTCCAGGACCGGCGAGTCGTCTTTCTCTAAATAAGTAAATTAGCTCTAATACCCTTATTTGCCATCGACCTTATAAACATAACACAAACCAGATGGGCCTGGCCTCGCAAACCCCTGGCGCAGCCCAGCCTCCTCGGGCCTGCCTGCCTCAGCTTCCGTGGCCCCTCGGCCTCTCAGCCCAGGCAGAGAACCCTCGGAAAGGACAGGGCTGAGGCTGCGTCTCAGGCAGGGGCCTGCCGTCTTCCGGGGGCTCAGAGCTCTGCAGAGGCGGCCGTCCTGATGGTATCCATTCTCCTCTGCTGCTATCATGTTTCATTTTGTAATAAAAAAGCACTATTTGTCAGCATTATTGTCAAAACTAATATTTTCCTTTCTGAACCTTTAGAAGAGACAGAGATGGAAGGAAAAGGAAAAACACAGGCACCTGTGATCTCTCCCCAGAAATCACGGCCACCCCGGGCTTTGCTCCAGAGTGAGGGTCCGCCACGCTCCGGCATTCAGAGGCCACAGAGTGAATACTGGGGGACACTCAGCACTGGGCGAGCAACCACAGAGGCGTGACTGTGTACCAATAAAACTTTATTTACACAAATGACAGGGCCGGGCACCGGGCCCCAGGCACAGGTTGGTGGCCCCCGGCAGGAGCAGCCTTGTGCCCTGGATCTGAGTCCGAGCCACACGTAGCTAAAAGCACTCTTCTAGCTGCGTGAATAAAGAAAGGACAAGACAGGTGAAATTAATTTTCAAAATAGATCTCATTAAAACAATATACACAAAATATTATCTCAATATGAAATACAGTGAGAAAAGCTTCCAACAAGATATTTTCAGTTCTTTGGCACCAAGTCTTCAAAACCCAGACCTTGGGGTGCCTGAGGGCACAGTGCAGTTCCGACTGGGAGGCGGGGCCTGTGAGGACGGGGCGCACGTGCGGTGCAGGTCGCCAACCCCCTGTGGATGGAGCTGGCCAGTGGGCTCCCCTTCCCCAGCCCCGAGGCCCGCAGGGGTGAGGTGCTCACACTTGTGCTTCACGCGGAGAGGCAGGAGTCTGGGGAACTTCTGGGGCCCAGAGGCCCCTGCTTCTCCAAGATCTTGTCAAAGGTGCCCTCGGGGTCTTACCAGAAGCTGGAGAAGCTGTGGAAGCCCCAGGGCCCGAGTACGGTGACAGAATCCCCTCAGAGGTTGGGACAAGGCCAGGATGACCTCATGGCTGGTGGACGTGACCACCCCACGTGCACACGCGGGCTTCATGCCAGACGACGAGGTGGGAGCACGGGCAGCCCCTCAGCCCCGCTCAGAGCCAGCCCTTCTGTGACTCCTGCTGCAAATTTAAGTCTTTAAAGATGCTGATTCTGTAAAGAACAATCCTATACAGACTCCAGTCCTGTAAAGAGCCCGGTCCTGAGCCTGTCTCTGCCCCCAGCCTGGCCAAGAAGCAGACACGCCCCTGCCCCCTCTGCGCCCAAAGCCTCCATGCACGGACCCCCAGGACCCGACACAGGCTCTGCTCGCTCCGTGACCCTGACTCCAAGCAGAAAGTGTTTCCCTACAGGGAAGAACCCAGTCAGCGGCGCGGCCCCAGGCCCTGCAGTCATACCCTTCATGCCCCGTGGTGGCCAAGCCCTCCTGGAGCCTCCCCCACCCAAGCATGTGCAACTTAATCTGTCCCACATGGGGCCCCAGCGGACGCTGACCTTTGCCCTTTAACCCCAGGAGCCAAGTGCCCTGGCGGGAGAACTACTGTCCGTCCCCGATAATCTGCCCAGTGTCGTTGAGCTGGCCTGGCACGGGTGCGGAGATGGGCACAGGCGTCGTCCCCAGGGTCAGGTCAGGGGACTGTCAGCCCCGTGGCAAAAACAGAACCCACCGCCCTCATCTGGGGGACTCCCGGGGCTCAGTCCAGGGGCACTGACTGAATCCAGCCGGAAGAAGTTCCTCTCCAGGACACGGACACCTCCTGGTCACCGGCTGAGCAGGAGCTGCAGCAATGCTTAGCTGGCTTTTAACAAATACAAGTTGCAAAAATGGGCCCAGGAGACTTGAGGGCCACACCACACGTCCGCACCCACGCTGTGAGCTCCTCTGCAGGAACAGGGTCCCCTCCTCTGCTGTCTCCTCCCCTCACCGGGCCCGAGGCGTCCCAGCAAGGTGAGTCACGGTACAGGCTCCTCAGAGGACACCCAGTGGCCAAGGGCGTGGAGTGTCAGGGCGGCAGCAAGCACAGCAGTGACCGGCAGTGACAAGGACAGCACGTGTTCAGGGTCTTGCTGCGGCTGCTCTTTACTGCTGACACCGTCCCCTACCTTGACAGTGTGATGAGGTCCACCTCCTTGAGGCAGGCCGGGGGTCACCCTCAGGCGGCTGGGATGGCCCAGACCCTGGGCAGCCCTCTCCTACCCCACCGAGAAGACAAAGGCCATCTGGGGTCCCCTCAGCCGGACGAAGGCTCCCGAGAGCAGATGTGTGGAGAGGCTGCAATGGCCTCGAGCCCCTGGACAGAGCTTGTCCACCTGCCCCAGCCCAGCCACCAGGAGGCGCTGCGGGACTCGTTTGAACCAGAAGGGCTCCGGTAACCCCATCTTCCTCTGTCTCCATAACGCAGCCCCAGGACTCTGCCAGTGTCCTAACTCAGCTGAGGCCATGCCCGCCAACCCCGCGCCGGAAGGGGATGACCAGTAAGCAAGGCGGTGGACAGGTTCACTGCTGCCACCTCACCCTGTGCGTGACACAAACAACTATTTGGACGGAACAAAAGTCCGCGGAGGAGGAAGAGGAGGGCGTCCCACCTGCGGCCTCCAAAGGGTGGTGAACTGGCTTAAAAAGCGATGCTTCATTTTGCTTGATTCCATAACTCATCCGTTGCAAGGAAGAGCTGGGAAAAAAGATCGCCGAGTCACCAGCCGTGTCCCATCACAAGGGCCCCCAAGTCACCCATTTGGACAGCGAAGTCTCTCCAAGTCCCCGAGAAGGGACCAAGTGGCCTCGCCAACCAGGAGATTCCAAGCCAAGGACGCCGAGTGAGGACTGCGGCTGTCAGGAGGCCCCAGGAGGCACCGCTGGGGCGGCCGCCGCGGTCTGACAAATGGGAGGCCCGCCTCTTGACAGGCACCGGCCAGAGGAACGCCCGCCGCCCAGGCCGTTTCTCCTCCGCTGTCTCTTGTTGAAGCCACGCTAGTGCCCGGCCTGACTGCGTGATGGATGCATGTCAGGGAGCTGCCCGCCCCCAGCCCACTGCTGGGGCTGACCCCGAGGCCTCCACAGTGCCTGCTGGCCCTCGAGACAGCTCCCCTTGGGGTAAGGGAGCCGGACTCTCCTGGGGCTTTGCACATGGCCACACACTTCCGTTCTGGGGTGCTCGTGTGCACAAACACACACACACACACACACACACACACAACGTGGGCCAGACACAGCCACGACAGAATCCTCGTGGCCCTGTTGGGTCCCACTCAGGGGACCAAGACGTCCACGGAGCCGCACTGGGCAAGCTGGCAGATGGTGCCCGCCTGGGAAAGACCTCTCAGCCCACCTTGGTCCAGCTTGCACACCGAGCGACACGGACCCCACTGTGCCCTGGGACGAGTGACCAGGGGACCGTGGCTTCTCCCCCAAAGTCCCCAAAGAAACCGCAGGGTGATGAGGAACGCTCACACCTGACCCCTGCCTCCGAGCCATAAACTTCCCATGCAGCCACACAGCCCCCAGGCCACGCTGTGCACAGGGCGGGGGCGCACGCCCCGCTGGGTAAGCGGTGCTCTCCGCTCCCATCTGCCCTGGCCTCTCCTTGGACGCACGAAAGCCAGCGCCAAACCACACCCCTCACCCGCAGCCGTCTCGGGGGATGACAAACACCGGATAGAGCCGCGGGGAGCCCAGGGCCCGGATGCCCACCATCCAGGACTGTTTACCCTCGAGCCCGTCTCGGAAGAAAAATGTGAGAATGTCTCTGCACAACATGGTGCCCGCAAGGCCGCGGTGCCCGGGGCTGAGCACAATGGGAAGCCGGGCGGGCGCGGGCGGAAGGAAGGGCTGGGCATGGCTGGCCGCGGGCACAGGGCTCTTCCCTTCCCTCCAGGCAAGAGGCACTGGCTCCCCACGGGTCCCCTCTGGGTGACCTTCGTGCCTGCCCTCGGTCCACCAAGCCACAGGGCCAAATCCTGCTTCACTGTGGCCTAAAATCCTCGAATTTCAGCAGTGGACATTCAAGATGGGAGCAAGCGAGTTTGGCCAAGCTGTCAAGAACGCCGCTCCCGGACGCAGCGCTCTCCTGTCATCCCCGCCCAGAGGCCTGTCCCCACCGGGGAGCGGGGGTTCCCGCAGGAGGAGAGGCGCGGGCTCTGACAACCCTTGCAGGGGATCGATCCTCTGGCCTCCAGGAAGCACATGGGACGCAGGGCAGCGCCCTCCTCCCCAGTGACCATCTCAAGGGGACCCAGGAGAAAGCAGACACAAGCCAGTGGAGGCTGAGCCAAGTCAGCTGGTAGAGCTCGCCGATGCCCAGGCAAAGCACCGCGGCCCCTCGAGGAGGAGCACAGCAGCTCAGGGACACTTGTGGGCGACACCGGGCAGGCATGGGGTCTGGCCCGCTCTACCCAGGTTTCTCCAACACCAGTGGGCTTGACAGCGGCTCCTGCCGTTCACTGGGACACCCCATCGTGTGCGCCCCTTCTCAGCTCACAGAGCCCGCGTCCCCTCCGTCTGGGGCTCCCACGGTCCCCAGCCCCGGGGAACAGGGAAGGAGGAGACTGCAGAGCAGGCTCATGGTGGCGCCCTGTGCTTGCAGAGGCCTGGGACCTGGAGCCCTCAGTGGGGCAGGCACTCCCCTGGCCAGAAAGGGGTGCTGCTGCGAGGGGCAGGGGCGGGTGCAGGGGTACCAGGGAAGCATGGTCCCAGTCACACAGGAGGCTGCACGGCACACGGCTTCTTACAGTCCCAGCCTTGTGCAGGGATCCGAGAGGGCGCTCGACAGGAAGTGGTGCGGTTGCTACAGGCACCGATGGCCTCTATCCTGGGGTCCCCGGAAGACAGGCCTGGTCAAGGCAGGCAGAGAGGTCTCAGGAATGTGCTCTGTACAGCCCGGGGAGGTGGGAGGCAGCCAGGTTCTGTCTCCAGGGATTAAGATAGCAGGAGGGAGTCTCCCAGGGAGAGCAGCGCAGCCAGGGAGCGGCCCTCCCCCTCTGCCTCTTCCTTCCCCCTCCCTGCCCCTCCCCTCTTCCTTCCTTCCCCCTCCCCCATCACGCCCAGCTCCCACTGGGCTGCGGCTCCTGAGAGCCACAGGGCCAGAGCTGGCCATCCAGATGACACAGAGCTGCGGCAGGTGTGGCCCTTGGAGGGCATTAACCACCCCCGCCAGTGCTGGCCAAGGGGCCTTCCCAGCCTGTGCCAGGCCCAGCCACTCCACTGTCCCCAGCACCTGGTGCTGTCCCTAAGAAGCTGGTGCTGCTCCCCGACTTCCCCAAGAGGAAGCCAAGGCACACAGGCCCGGGGTGAGTCCGTGGCTGGGCGATTCGGCCCACTGTCCTGTTGCCCAGGTCCTATCCGTATGCGGCCCGAGACCCTCTCCCACAGAGCACATCTCAGGTTTCTCAGGCAGGGATTGGGTGCCACCCCCGGGGCTCAGGGTCCCAGAGTTTTAGCCTCCGATTGACACAGCTACCCTTGGGCATTGGGCCCTGGCCACGGTTATAGTCCTGGCTTGGCCTGGCGCCTCAGCCTCCGGGTCCTCATCTGCCACCAGGGGAGGAGAGTGACCGGCCCTTCCGGCTCAGAGACACACAGCAACGTGACCAGAGACACATGAGGCTCATGCGTCCCTTTCCCTCGCGCACACCTGCCTAAACTGTACGGAAGAGGCTGCATAACAAGAAAGGGCCGCTGAAGGTCACTGTGGTCTCAGGAAGGGCAGAAGCCACTCCCCGGAGGATGAGGAAGGGTGCGCGTGGGAGGCCTGGAGGTCTGTGCAACACATCCTCCCAGCCTCCTCCAGCCTCCAGGGCCACCTGTAGTAGCCCTCTTCAATCCACCATGGTCAGCTAGGATGGACATCCGAGCACAGGACCCTTGGAGCGGGCACCCTCCCTCGGGAGGGGAATGGCGGGGACCTTTTCGGGGGAGGCTACTACAGGACTGAGTTTCCTTTCACACGTATTTGAGAGCTTGCTAAAGCAAACCCACCTAAGGAAAAACACTAGGAAACTGGCACAGAGGAACCAGAACCCACTAGAGCCAGAAGTGCCTGCATGACACCCACCCTGGCCCCTTGGCCGCGCACTCTACCGGGTCCCTGCTCTGCTTCCCCACCCCCAGGGCAGCAGGTGGGTGCCAGGCCATCTGGGCAAGCACCCTATGTGTCCCTGGGCTGGGGACATCGGCCGGCCTGAGCCTGGTGGGTCTGTGTGGTTCTCACGGGGTCCTTGGGATCGGAGCCTGGCGCCCCGGAACCAATCAGCCAAGGGGTCCTTTACTCCATCCAGACAGCAATCGCAAGACAGCAGAGAGCTCTGCTAGCCACCCGGGGCTTGAGCACCGATGCCCTCGGCCCTCAGAGGGACAGCTCTGAGTCCCGATGCCCGCTTGATACCAGCTCACGCCAGACGTGGTTAGTCAGACTGCCATTGCTGGTCTCCTGCGGTCTCTGGAGCTCTTCGGGCTGGCAACTCCTCTTATTTGATGGTCTTTTTTAAAGCAATCGCTGTGCCTGCCTACTTGGGATAGCCCTGAACCCGCACTACCCAAGAAATAAGGGGCAGAGTTTCAGGAACTGCAGCCACAGCACAGAAGAGGGCTTCAAACACCAGGCCCACAACTGTCCCGGGAAGGCTGCTTGTATGGCAGCAGCAGGCCTGTGATTGGTCCACCTTCAGGTCCACTGACCGGTCCAAAGTGAAGCCTGTGATCAGTCCAAATTCAAGGATACTGATTGGTCTAAATTAGAGCATGCTGATTGGTCCAAATGGAAGGCTTCTCATCCAAGCCTACTGATTGGTCCAACCACAATTCTATTGCGCCGTTCAAATTCAAGCCCACTGTGGTAAGGGTAGAAGTCTTCCAGGGGAGACATCCACACACTGCAGCTGTCAGGGTGGCCTTGACTGACAGCTGTCACATCACCTCCAAATATGGCAGGAAGAACCGGGGAATCATTAGGAGGCTGTCTGTCCATATGGCAGCTTCTCAGGGTTGGGGAGGTCAGGATGTTAGCAATGGGCCTGGGTCCCTCCCTGATCTGGTCCCTGGGGCTTCTTGGGAGAGGCAGGAGTGGGGGAGGTGACACAGCCCAGGGCGGAGTGTGGGGGATTCACTGCCGACTTCTGGCGCCCTGCCTTCCTCCTCACAGGACACCCCATGGGTCGCCCCCAGGGTCCCCACTCTTCTCCAAGGAGGGACATTCACGAGGCAGCAGGCACATTTGTTAGGGAGGCGCACCCCCTGACCCGGCCCTTCCCTGGGCTGCTCCTTGCTCAGCTAATTACTGCGGCCGGGGCCTGCAGAGTGTCTTCGGGGCCACCGCGTAAACATTTCCTCTCCAGCAGAGCAGGAAATGAGGGACAGGAGGTCGCAGGACTCCACTTGCTCCTGCTGCCCGGCCACCACCCCAGGAGTCCTTCCCAGCCTCCTGCGTCCGGTCAGAGTGGTGGCGCGGTGACCACAGGATCCCCACTGCCTGCGGCACCCCAGAGCGAATCTCACTGGCCGCTACCTCCTGGCTGAGCGTCCCGGGAAAAAACGCATATCCTCTCTGCAGCTGCCGGGGGGTGCCGAGGGCCAAGTGACACGACACACAGGGACGCACAGACCCAGGCCGGTGCTCTGAGCTGCTTGCTCCAGCGGGCCAGCTCCAGTGGAAGAGAAGGTCCCCCTCCACGGGCTGCTGCCACCATGACACTCACACAAGGATGGGGACCACTCAAGGGTGGCCCAGGACAGCCCTCCCTCTCCCTGGAGGGAAGCCCTTACATCTTACAGCAGAGGGTGGGGGCCAAGGGGCACAGATGGGCAGGGGACAGGCAGCCCAAGGACAGCACAAGGACGGGGCAGGGAGGCGTCACCTGCCTGTTTCCTGCTGCACTGCAAATGTGCGAGAGCCCTGCAAGGGTGAACTGTGTACCCAGCCTGCAGGTGGATAAACAGAGGCCTAAAAAACAAGCAGCCAGCCCAACGTCACACATCTAGTCCACGGCAGGGCCTAGGGTCAGCCTCAGATCCCCACACACAGCGGAGGTAGGCCCGACTGCACACCTACCCCAGCTGCCCTGCACAGCATGAGTAGTGCAGCAGGATGAAAACTGAAAACAGAAAGTGCCTTGGGATGCAGCAGGTGGCAGTGGCAGCTGTGCCCGCCAGGAGTCTGTGATGTCCCCGGGTATGGGAAAGTGGGTTCTGGTGGACCTTCAGACACTCTCCCGCTAGGAGAAGCTGAGAACCCGGCTGTGGGGACGGCGCCCTCTGCTGGACATGGGCGGTATGGCCGGTCTTGGGCTGGTTCCTGCAGAGCTGAGGCCCGTTCATACCCGGTGGTCAGACCCAACCGGGTCTCACAGCAGCCACCCCCATCCTCCTCCCGTCCCGCTGTCCCCACCACAGCTGGCACTGGCCCCTGACAGGGCTGCCCTAGGTGTGGGAGTGCGGGGCACTGCATCCCTCCAGCCAGGCCGGGGGCTGTAAATGCCGTGCGAATAAACCACGGGACACAGGAGCAAGGATGACGGCCAGCGCTGGGCCCGGCCACCCAGAGCGAAGGCCCGGATGGTGGGGACAGCGGGTGGATCCAAAGGGGGTGTGGTTGGGGGACAGAGGGGCGCAAGGAACCAGCTGGCCTGGGCTACCTGGATGCCTCCAAGGATGTGTGTCGAGACTATGTCCCCAGAGGCCCCTGGGGGAATCACCCCCTCCTCGGACAGTGCAAATGGAGGGCCCCCAGGTGGACAGGGGCAGGCATCACTGTCTGGCTGCCTGGGAAAGCCAGCCTCACTCTGGGAGGCTGAGGCAGGAGGATCACAAGTTTAACCCCAGCCTGGGCCACTTAGAGACTTAGTGATATCCTGTCTCAAGATAAAAAACATAAAGGGCTGGGGCATAGCGCAGTGTGAAGGCCTTGGGTTCAATTCCAAGTGCAGGGAAAAAAAGCTAGGGGAAAGAGGGACCCAGAACCCACATCCACTGGGAAATCCGCCCGGCCCCTTGTGGGACCCGTGCCGCTCACACTGGAGCTTGCTTGCACACAGGGCTTTGTGCAGAGCCGCAGCGCCCCCTGCATGAGCCCTGGAGCCTTGGCGTGATGCAGCCGGGTCAGGTTGCTGGGTGCGAGCTATGTGAGGTCACCCTGCAGCAGGGCAGGCCCCAAAGCCAGCCACCGGGGTCCCGGAGGGCCGTGTGGTGACAAGGACAGAGGGCCAGTGTAATGGGAGGCCGGAGGGCAGGAGGAGCCTGGTGTCGGGGTGCCTGGGGCCTTGGCAACCTACATGGAGGCCACAGGACACGCACCCCGGCAGGCTGGACCTCGACCCCGCTGCCCTCGGCCCTGCAGGGCGGCACAGAAGTCTCGGAGGGAGGCAGCCGAGGCACTGCGCAGCGGGCGACCCCCTGCCAGGCCGCAGCACACAAGTCAGTGGCTCTGGGCCCGAGGGCCGGCGTGACTCAGCCCCGTCCGCTCTCACAGAGTGGGAAGGCCTGCTCTCTGAGCTGGAGACCCCACTCTGGGCCAGTGTGGGCTCCAGTGGGGACACTGAGGCAGAGTTGGACCCCCTCCCCCTGCCCCTGACCCCACCAGCTCCTCCTGCCTCAGCCTACTTGGGAGAGAACAGACCAAAGTGAGAGCTGGCACCTTGCATCCTCACAGCGAACCTGGGCCTGGGTCACAGCACAAAGCCGAGGATGAAAGAGGTTCAGCAGCCTCTCCTGAGCCTGGGCCACCCGGGCACCGCTCCAGGGCTACAGCGTGGGGAAGTCGCTGCTGCTCGCCTGTCCCAGGCCCCTGCACAGGAGGGAAGTCAGCCCAGGTCCCCCACCGGTGAGAAGACCAGCCCGACTGCTCAGGGAGGTCTGCGCGAGGGAGCTGTGCCCACTGGCCTGTGTGCCCGCCTGGAGGGGACCCCACCCCAGCAGCAGCCCCTGGACCAGCATCGAGCCGGCCGTACCTGCCCCAGCCCATCAGGGCCACGTCCCCAGGGCTGCCCTGAGCGACAGCCATGGCACAGCCACCCCCGCCCCCAGCTCCCAGGCCAACCGTCTTACACCCGGTCACCTGTGGGGTCCCTGGCCCCTGCGGAGGTGCAGCTGGGAAGTTCCTGGCAGGGCAGCCAGCAGCCAGCAGCCTTCACCTCCAGGCCTCTTCCGAGAAGCTGCGCCCGTCCTGCCATCTCCCACCATCCCCCACCCCATCCGCAGGGCCGGGCCACTGTGCCGGGCAAGGCCCCGGGTCCAAGGCCAGCAGCTGCCCTCACCGTTTCCTCTCAGGAAGGGGTCCAGGCCACGATGACAAAGGAGAACAACTGACCCCTGGCCCCGGGTCAAAGGCCATCAGCAGCCACCAAGGGCCCGGCTGCACAGACAGCCGAGGCCTGGAGAGAGGCCCTGGTCAGCATACAAGTGAGGCCCTAGTCAGCATACGAGTGAGTCCCTTGTGGCCAGGAGGCAGGGCTGGGCCGTCCCCAGGAAGCCTGGTCCCAGGCTGTGCAGGAACCCGTGGGAAGTGACAGCCTCAGCTCCCCAAAGTCCCCACGGCAGGCTCTGAATCTGATCTGCACACCGAGGGGCCCCGCACACTGCATCCCCAGGAGAGCCCACCCAGAAGCCCCTCCTGGAGCCCACAGACCATGTCCAGGGACCACAGTCATCCCTCGGCACCCCCAGGAGTCTGTCCCAGCCCCAGCCAGACACCAGGACCAACAGATACTCAGGTCCTTCTACAGGACAGCACAGTATTCGCTCAGAGACTACTCACAGCCAACCATGTACCGCCCCTTGCCGGGCCGGGGTCCAACCCAGTGCTTCCTCCCGGAGCTGCACCCCAGCCCTTTCTGTTTATTCATTTTGAGACAGGGCCTCGCTGAGTTGCCCAGGCTAGGCTAGAACTTGCAGTCCTCCTGCCTCAGCCTCCTAGAGTGCTGGCATGACAGGCACACTCCCCACGCCCTGCTTCTACTGTATACTAAAGCATCTGTCCTTTCTTACCTTCTTACCCCACGGTAAGCGCTATGACAACAGCTACCCTGCTGAACTGTTTAGAGAATGAACAAGAAAATCGCACATCTGTGCAGGCCCGGGACAGACACGATTCTTTCCCAACAATTCTGAGCTGCGGTTGACTGGACTCGCGGGTGCAGAACCAGGGCGCGGATGGGGAGGTCGGCGAAGTCACAGGGATAGGTGACCGTGGAGACTTAGCCCACAGCTTTCCCCGGGGAGCTCAGCACAGCACCTCCATCAAACAACAGTGTTTATCACTAAGTAATGAAGAAAACGTGTACAGTCGAGCCAGACAATGCTGTACTTACTTGTCCATGGACAGAGTAGAAAAATGGCAACTTCAAATACTTCAACCAATATTTATTTTATACAACCAATAGCGGGTTATTGATCACATGAGTGTTATATAATATACATGAATTAACATACTCTTAACGGCACGAGCATATTCCCATGTTAACTGCATGCCTGTACGCCGTGACGTGAGTACAATCCGTTATCTACTATAATAAAGATCAAACCTATGATGATAACAGTGGACGCATCCCGCACGCTCTGTTCTTCCGACAGCTCTGCTGAGCTTTAAAGTAGCCTTCCCGACTGGCCCCACTGAGATGTCAGCAGCCTTGCCAGCGTCAGACCGGTCACTTGCACTTCTGTCCAGTGTAGGACATTCCCACCCCGGAAGGAAGCCTCAGGCTCGGCAGAGCCAGCCCTGCTCCTCGCTCCCGTCCCACTGAGCCGCTCCTGCCTCCAGGGACTCGCCAGGTCCCCTAGACACTCAGGCCCCATGGCCTCTTGTGCCTGGCTGTCCCCCAGCACCTCAGGCCCAGGTGCCTGGACTTCCGGGGGAGGGCAGAGTGGTGAGCAGCAGGGAAACGGCCTCTGAGAGATTTGGTGTCCAGACGCTGGAATTTGGCGACATGCGGAGAAGAAGGGAAGTGGGTCCAGGGACTGAAGTGAGAACTGAAGCGCACAGGGAGAGCGAAGAGAGACCTCACTGAAGAAGGAGGAGGAGGCAGGCGGTGGCTCCGCCCTGAGCCGGACTGGAACCCGCAGACGCACGGTGGCTACCGGTGACCCGGAGGCCTCCACATGGAGACGCACCAAGCGACAGAGCAGTACATGGAGCGGACTGCAGTGGCTGGTGAGCTCTTCAGGTTCAGACGGCCTCCGGGAGCGGGCGATTGGCCGGTAGCCCTGTGGGAGAGGGGCCGCCTGAGCTCGGCACTCAGCACTGTTGAGGGCCGGCTCCATCCACCAGCTCCATGCCAGGGTGCGGCTTTCGAGTTCAAGCCAACAGGAGGTCCCGGCTCCTTGTGTCCCCAGTTCCTTGTGTACGGCTGCAGCTGTGCCATGAAGCAGCCACCCCTACTGCTGGGCCTCTGGGCAGCCTCCACGGGCACTCGTAGCAGCCCTGGGGCACACCCAGCTGTGGATACGACCATCTGGTCTCCTTCTTCCTGACTCAGGGACCCCAGCCTGGCGCGACCTTCGGCCACCACAGAGGTGTCAAAGTGGCCAGTAGTGATAACCTGAGGTCCTTCCAGGGCCCCGCTACCATTCAGCCACATCCAGTCCCCAGCCCGACTCCACGAGGAAGGTGAGACCCTGACCCTGTCCCCCTGATGAGAACAGGAAACAGGCCCTGGGGCTGAGTGACTCCTCCAGCTGTGAGAGCTGCAGAGCTGGGACTCCCACCCAGGCTACAGCCTTCCAGGGTCCACACACAAACCCCTTCACACCCCGCCCTGGGTGGCTCCTAGTAGTGACCCCAGGCCCGTCTGGGGCTAGCACCAAGTGCCAGCCCAGCAGCGGCAGGCCCAGCCCCATGGCCACCCCACAAAGCCGTGAAACTCAAGTACAGCGTGCCCTCCTGCTCCTGCACCCCGGGCCCTGTCACCCCACAGCTGCGGCAGCTGCTGAGCGCCCCCAGCTCCTGCCTGCCCTCCCCAGCCATAATTAGCTCAGACCCATCAGCACATTCCGGCCGCCCCAAGGAGGAAAGCGCTTCTCACCCGCTGACATCTGAATGTGCTGGAGGAAGAGGTGCGGCCAGGCTGGGACTCCCTGGCTCCGCTGCCCCCGGCACAGCTGGGAGTGCAGGGCCCCGTGAGGCTGTGGGGACACTGCAGGTGACACGCGGGACGCCTACGCGGTCACCCCTGAGGTCAGGTCCTGGGCTGTGATCTGGGCCCCTCTGCCAGCGTCAGGCCCAGCACCCCCAGACTCGAGCCTGGGAGCCGGGCAGGACAGGGCCAGCGGCCCAGCCGGGGAGCCCGGGTAGGACCTGCCAGACACCTCCCAGGGACTTATCTACCTTCACGAAGTTTGCTCAGCTTATTATGAACTTTTCCCAAGAGCAAACTTGAATCCCATATGCCTGTGACATGGGCTCAGAAACTTGGCAATTCTGCCGCCTTCTTGGCTCTGCAGAGAGAGCTGAACGGATACGGATGAACCGCGATCGGACGCCTCTCGCTTCCTGGCTCTCTCCTCTGCAAAGTCCCCATCCCCGCTCACACACCTCTGTCCCACCATGCCGATGTGCTGGGGACCGGGCCACGGTGCTCGGGTGGCCCATCTTCCTCAGAATGAGCTCAGGGTGCACGAAGGAAACTGAGGCTGTGGAGGAGGGGTGAGACATGAGACCCAGCTTACACCTGAGTCCACCCACCCTGGCAGGAAGGATCCTCGGGACGCCCAGGGGGCATCCACAGGACAAAGACACCTGACCAGGACCTGCCCAGCAGAGCCCGGCAAGGGGGCGAAGTGCCCCTGTGGAGGCCAGGATGGGCACCCTGGGGTCCCTGGGCCGGACAGCTACAGGGCTATGGAAGTTGGGAGACATGGGCCCCAGGGACGGGCGGAAAGGTGCCAGCCAGCAACTGTCCGGAGACATTGTGAGCTGTTCCTTTACTCTGACCTCCATGTTTAAGATTGCTGGGCACTGGGTGAGCTGTCAGACCTTGTCCTGTTCATGCCAGCCTCGGTCCTGGACATCTCTCCCGGAGCCTGTCCTCATGGGCCACAACCCTGGGGGCGGGACCCCTGGGCAAGGCTTCCTGGGGGTGGGACCTGCCTGGGATGATGCCCAGGGGCAGGGCTGATGGGGGCAGGGCCTCCCACACCCCCTGCTATTGCTGCAGAGCCCGGCCTATAGTAGGTGCATGGAAGTGTTTGGGGACTGAGGCCTGAGCCGACGCAAACAATTCAGCCACCACTGCCCCCCTCTGTGAGCCAAGCTCCACCCTGAGGTGGGGACACTGGGGCCCACAGAGGGACATGGCGCTGGGCGGGTGTCGGTCATGGACGAATGAGATGGACCCTGGGCGCAGGGTGGTCCCCAGCAGGAAGAGAGGAGGGCAGTGCCAGGTGCTGATCTGCGAAGCCCTCGACCTGCCCAGAGCTGGGAACAGGAGCTGGGGCTGTGGACAGACGGGCACCCGGGTCTGGGTGGGGTGATGTGTGCAGGGCCCGGCAGGAGACCCCCGGCCGAGAGCGACGCTTCCCTGGCTCGGCACCACAGCCGCTGTGCGTGGCACTGCTCAGGAGACGTGTGCGCTCCACCCGTGGGCACAGAGAGGTGGAGAGCGGAGACAGGCCGGGCGCTGCTGCCGGCCACCCAGCGCTGAGCCTCGCAGGTGCTGACGGGGGGCCGGGCCGGCCAGAGGCTCAGAGGGCACCACGGAGGACAGCGCAGCAATGACTGAGAGCCAGGCCAGTGCGGCTCAAGGACCAGGAGCACACCTGCCACGCACCGCGGTGCAGGCTCCTCCATCCCGGCCGCTGACCAGCACAGGGGCGGGGTGACACGGGCCTGCCACCCCGCAGCACAGGGGCCTGGGCTTCTTGCTGCCTTTCTGGACGCAGCTCCTGGGCCAGGGTCACCGCACAGGACACAGGTCTGCCCGGCGAGCTGTCAGTGTCACTCTGAGCGCTGCTCCGGGCCTCCGTGGATCTGCTTGTCTGCTCCGACCTGGGCGCAGGAGGGTGAGATCCCCGGTTGCAGCCACTTTGTGCCAAGGGACAGCCCTGTGTGGGAGAAGGGCCAGCAGAGAGGGAGGAGGGGGACACACGGGGGCACAGCCTGTCAGGGTCCGCATGCCCTAAAGATCCATGAACCTGCCGCATGCCCCGCAGGACGCACCGAGCACCGCGCTGTGCTTTCCTGAAAGAGCTCCTGGGGACCAGAAATCCGGGTCAGCCCTGCGCCTGGCACTGCAGGCCTGGGGACAGCTGCTCAGTTACCCACATGAAGCCTGGTGCGCCGGCAGAGCTCAGGCCAGTGAGGCTCACGGCTCCTCTTCCACTCCCCCCAACCGGGAACTGTGCCGTTCCTTCCCGAGTGCCGCGTGCCAGCAGGAGAGGAAGCAGCTCCTGCCTGGGGCGGGTGGGCAGCTGCTGGCTTCCTCCTGCGCTCTGCTCCCGCCACTGCAGGGCTCCGAGAAGAGCTGCTGGTTCCCGCCGCTCTGCCAGGCAGGCCGCGGAGACTTCACCTGCCTGCCCAGGCTTGGACCAGGCTTGGGGCAGCAGGGTTGGGGACGGAGCCACATGTCCCATCACAGGGCAGCAGTCACCCCGGGTTTCCGCCATCCTGTTGCTCTGATCATGCCTGCTCCGAGGACAGGGGCCTGGAACAGAGCCGCAGGTGGTGACAGGCACAAGGCCAGCGGAACCCTTGCTGGTGAGGACACACGGAGCCAGGACTACTGATGTTTTCTTCCTTCGCCTCGTCCTCCGGCTGCACCTGTCTACCTCCACGCCTGGCCCCCAGCCAGTCCCTAGAAGCTGCCACCCTTCCGGTCCACTTCCAGCCACAGGGCCTCGCCCAAAGCCCCTCTCCCGTCCTCCCTGCAGCTTCCTGCACTGGCCAGGCCCTGCGGGGACACGGTAGACTGTCTGCCTGCACCGTCACCACGTCTCACACTGACCACATGGTTAGAAATATGGGGGAGGCTCTCCAGGGGCTACGGGCCACATGGGCCTGCAGGCTGTGCCCAGCCCATGCTACAGGACACTCAGGCATGCCCTGCTGGCAGAAGGCGCTTTGGCTGCCTCACTGCATGCCGGGGAGAAGCTGCACCCAGCTGCTCCTGGCTGCTGCTGGCTGCTCCGACCCTGCTCCAGCCCACACGTCTTCCCATGAGCCCCAAAATAGCACAGGGCTCAGAGCTTGCAGCCCTCCTTGCTGCTGACAAAGTAGAGATGCAGAAAGGCCCCAAGGGCTGGAACCCAGCAGGGAGGCACAGCCACCCTGGGTATCACCACTGGCCAAGCAGAGCCTGTCCACCCTGAGCCCGTCTGCCCTGAGCCTGTCTGCCCTCGTGCTGCCCCACACCTCACAGAGTCCGGTGGAGGCAGAGCGCGACACTGAGTCTGCTGAGCTTAGGACGGGAGGACAGAAGGGAAGTGGACCACAGCCCCGAGGACATAGCATCCCAGCTGTGGGAAGGCTGGCGTAGGATGGGAATGACTGCACGGCCCTGTGACAGCACATCTGGACGATACAACAGGCAGCCAGCATGCTTTGTCCTGACAGTCTGTGGGGGATCTTTTTTGTGTGTGTCTTTTTAAACAGGGTCTCCCTATGCAGTTCAGGCTGGCCTTGAGCTCACTTTATAGCCCAGGCTGGCCTCTAACTCACAGCGATCCTCCTGCCTCAGCCTCCCGAGTGCTGAGATTACAGGCATGCGCCACCACGCTTGGCTTTGTCCTGAGAGTCTTTGGTTGTGCTGTTGTAGCTGCCTGGGCGTCCTGAATGGATTCAAAATGTAGACATTTCACGGCCATGTAGGGGAAAGCACTGGAGAAGAGCCGAAGTCGCACGGTGTCAGGCCCCGGTAGAGGGGGCTCGAGGACACTGCCGTGCCTCCATCAGACAGAAGGGCCTTAAAGCTTGGAGTCTGTCCACGGCGGGAGGCAACCAGGAGAGGACGCGAGCGAGGACCGCCATAGAACGCGGCGGGGCGACGGGGGAGCGTGGTCAACAGGACAAGTCTCGTCTGCAGTGTTCAGCTGGAGGGGCGCGCGTGGCAATGTCTTCCACTGCGATCATTTTTTATTTTTACGCAAATATTCACTGTGTTTCCAGATCGCATCCACTTCTTTGTCAGGTAACTGCTTTTAAATTTCCTGTTTGAGGTGAATTTGCACACAATGAACACACACATTTGACCGACCGGCAGACACCACCACCACCAATGTGCAGAGCACCGAGTTTCCCCAGAAAGTCCCCTCAGGCTCTTTCCGGCCCTCCACGTCCCCACGGCGTCCGGCTGCCGGGACTCCCAGCTCGCCTCTTGCTGCTCAGCGTGGACGCTGCGGCCTCCAGGACAGCGCTCACTAGTCCCTCTGCCTGGCCGTTCCCGCCTGCCCACCTGGCCCAGGACCCACCGCAGGCTCCCTGCCCTCCTGGGGCTCCCGAGAGCCCAGCGCCCCATAACTCAGTGTCTCTCCTGTACCGTCGCTGATATTGACACCGACTCTGCACCTGTACCTGTTCATCCCGTGACTGCCCGTGCCGCCCCTTCCGACCTGTTCTGCACGAACACTGATGCTCGCTTGGTATCTTTGCCGCTACTCTATCTACTCCACATCGGTCATCAGTACGGACTCTGCTGACCTTTGTGTCTACTCTGCTCTTCCTCAGCTTCGCCGGCATGACTTGGGCCGGGCCCAGCACCTGCGAGGAGCCTCGCTTTCCTCCTGTGTCCGTGGGACTCAGGACACCTGCCCTCCAGGGTTGGCAGGAGTGTCACAGGGGACCACCGGCATCCTGCACAGAGCGTGATGCCCGTGAGCCGCCTCCACAGTGGTCGCAATGTGTCTTGGTCACCTGCACTCGCCGGGCACCCCGGGACTCACCACCCTGTGCCCAGCCCCTGGCAATGTGCTCAGTGCAGGCCGCATCGCAGATGCTGACACAGCACTGCAGGTCATCGGGACGGTGGTCACTGGGGGTGCAGGAGCAGGATGCCAGCTCCCCAGGGCGCTGTGCCACCAGAGCTGATCTCAGGGAACAGGACCCCAGCAGGACAGAGACGCTCTGGCTGCCCCCTCACTGCTCAGGGCCCCGACTCCATGCAAACTCAGAGCCAACGCAGACACCCCCCGTGGGTGTCGGCTCTGTCCCACGGAGGCCCTGCGGGGGTGGAGCGAATTGCTGGGGCGAGAGGTTGCCCCGAGGGCCGGTTGTGTCCCCAAGGTCAGGCACAGACCCCGGAGGACTCTCTGGGGACTCAGAGCGCTGCCTGTCATCAGGTGCTGCCCGCCCCCAGGAGGCACAGTGCCCTCCAGCAGGACAGAGGCATTGGCATGATTTATTGCTGTCCGGCCTGTCCCTTGTGTTCCCAGGGGCCCTGGGGAGCAGTTCCTGAGCCTCAACAGCTGGCTCTGAAGGGGCAAGGAAGAGAGAAATGGACACTGTGTTGTGTCCCTGACACAGGGGACCCCATCCCCCCTGCTGCTCCCCCCTCTGGTCTCCAAGCACAGGAGGGGCCTCCCGCACTCCCTGCCCCCTAGCCCCGCTGCCCGGGTTGAGTGGACCCAGTGGCCCACAGTTCCCTCCTCCCCGTCTCTTTGGCAACAGCCACCCGGGGGTCACTTCTATCACAGGAGGGGAAACTGAGACACCAAGAGGCTCAGTGGCCTGGCCAGCGTTGCCCAGCTGGAGAGGACCACGGCAGGTTTGACCTGTGAGTCATAGCACCTGGAAGGACGCCCGGCCCAGAGTGGCACCTGGCAGTGGGTGGGCATCTCAGGAGCATGCATCTCAGAGCCACTTGGTTTGAACCCACATCAGCTCATTCCGGGTCCCCAGACAGCAGCGTGGCCTTCCTGACCCTCAGCTTCCTCCTCTCCGATGGGAGCTCAGCCAGGGTCACAGCAAGAGATGAGGCAGGGAGAGCCCCAGGTGCCTGCTGGGAAACCCACTTCTTAGACCCAGAGTGCAGTTTCACCAGCAAAGTGCCGGGCACATGCGTATCCCGTCTGTGAGCTCGTCTCCGAATCCCCGGGTCAAAACACAGAGCACTTCTGTCACCCCAGACCGTTCCTGTCCAGCCAAGGGTCAGGGGTTGGTGGCCACCAGGGCCCGACTGATGTCACAATCCACACCTGCCCTGTCTCAGTCTGCCTGAGGCTCCCGGCAGGTTGCATAGTCCGTGGTGGGGTCATTGTTGGTGTGGGGCTACTAGCAACAAAGCCACAAAGGACGCAGTCATCCCAGTGTCCTGGTGACCTCTGCCCCCATTTCTCTAGGGCACGAATCGAGGATGGGAATTATTGGGCGATTTTCCCTTGCCCTTGTCCTACTGGAGCCCCGCCAGCGTCCCCGGGGCGTCCCCGCTTGCACCCCCATCCCTGCTGCTCTGGTGGGAAGCAGTGCTTCCCACGTGTGACGCTGACACACAGCCACAGCTCCGCCAGTATTCGTCTGTGGAGTGCAGGTGGTCAAGAACCTGCTTCCTGGGGGGCCTCAAGTCACAGGGGCCAGCCCACTGCAGAGTCAGGCCCAGCCCTGGCCGCCTGAGCCCTCCATGACGCCCATGGGGCACCGAGGGCCCCGACCCCGGCTCGTCCCTCCTGGCACCCAACCACGCTCATCACCTTGCATGGCCAGCTGTGCCCGCCCCTGCCCAGGAGCCCCACTGCGCAGGATGAGCTCCCGCAGTGCAGCCCCCTGCCAGCGTGCTCCTGTGGGGGGTCCTGCACCCCTTCCAGGGAGGAAGTCCTGCCCCAGCCCTCAGGCCAAGGGCTGGTCCCCTGGAAGTGCCTCACCTGCAGGGTGGGTGCGGTCTTCATGGCTGCGGTGTCCTCTGGTCACACTTTGGGGGGACACATGCCCTTCTCAGGGTGTTTGCTTTGCAGCACAGCTGTCCGGGCTGTGTCGGGCAGCGCATGTGTGGGGAGGACACAGCTCCTGCGCCGGCGGCTCTGATTTTCCTCCAGACCCAGGAGTGGCCCCCTGCCCCTCTCCATCCGGCCCCGCAGCCTGGCCTCACCCTGACCAAATCCGTGTCCTGTCTGCGCCTGGAAGGCACCCGACCTCGCCCACACACACCACAGGACGCACATCTGCCATGGCCACAGCCCCCCACTGCCAGCTGCACATGGGGGGCTGCCTCTCTCCTCACTGCCCTGGGCCCCAGCCCCACCGGCCCCAGACAGGTGGCTGAGGGAGTAACGGGCTCCGGCCGCCCAAATGTCCCCCATGTGCCACTCAGATAAGGACCTTTGATCCGGAGGCCGCCCCGGCTCAAGGCTCAGGGTAGGAGGATGCGCCCTGAGCCGCGCTGCGCTGGCTGCTCCCGGGCCGCTGGCCCCCTGGGAAGCTAGAGCCTCCCCAAGTGCAGATCAAAGGCCAGTCCTCCACTCCAGAGGCTGATGACAGAGATAAGCAGGGCAGGGAGGCGACCACAGGGTCACTTCACACGCTCACAGGCCAGCCCAAGCGATAACAACCCGCCAGGTCTGCGCCTGCGGATCCGGGCCAGTCCCAGAGCCCAGCTGGGGGGCCAAGGAGGCTCAAAGGCTCTGCACTCACCGGGGAGGGGGGTTCTGGGAGCCTCCCGGGACATCACTCACGCTGCCGGGACAGGGCCAGGCCCGCTGTCCCCTCAGACACAGAGGGTCGGCTCAGAGAGTGAGGGGAACTGCTGGCAGACACGAGAACAGGGACCCTGGAGACCAAGGGACAAAAGACAGAGCCCTCCGCCGGGGCGCAGGGGCTGGTGCTGTGGCTGGGGTCAGCGCCCTGCACGGCCCCCAGCGTGGGCCTCGGATTGTGGGACTCCCTGCGCAGCCTCCCCAGTCACTGCACTAAGGAGTGGGGGAGTCAGGCACCCCGACTCCAAGGGGCGGAGCCAGTTCCCAGCTCCCAGAGAAAAGGAAGCGGGAGTGGCTCCAGGAAAAGCAGACTGCAGAGAGCAGGGGACAGAGCTCAGAGCAGGTGGCCAGGGCGACGCAGCGGGGGTCCAAGGGCCATAAGGGGATGGACCCAGGGATGGACCGGACCCCAGGGATGGACCTCTACTGCATTTCCCGTCACCCTCACCCTGTGCTCCTTCCCAGCGTCCCACTGGGGGCTTTCTTGGGGACAGCAGGAATGACAGCCCTGGACGGCGAAGCCGGGACATGGCTCCCGGACGCACCGTGGGAGAGTAGGCGGCTGCGCTGCGCGGGGGGCTCGGCGGGACTTCCGTGCGCATGCTCTCCTGCTTGCAGGCTCGCTGGGCCTTCCCCGAGGACGCGTGCAGTGACCGACCCGGCCCGGTCACGCTATGCTGTCCACACGGCCGCCTGCACGCAGCCTCGAACTCCCCGGCGTCCCCAGTCTCCGCTGGCAGTGCTCCCTGCTCCCGCGGGAGCCCTCGCGGGGTACAGGGAACGACTGTGACCCCTCGGGAAACCCCCTCCGGGCCTGCGCAGTCCCGGCTCCCGCCCCCCGCGCCCGCGCTGGGAAGTCCAGAAGCTGCGCTGCCGGCTCCCTCCTGGGCCCAGAGGCGGGGCGGCCGGCAAGGGAACGCGGTCGTCCGGGCTCCTGGGCGGGCAGTCCTCTGAGTCGCCGGGGACCGGGCTCCAACGCCTTGGAGTTCTAGGTGGTTTCCGCGGTCGGGACTTCTAACCTCGGCTTCTGGTTTCCCACGTGGGGAGAAGGCCGTGGCTGGGGGCCAGGCGCTGCCCAGTGGCCGCTGATGACCGCGTGGGCAGAAGGGCATAGGGGACACGGGGCAGGGGACAGGAAGCTGCCTCCTGCCCCCTCCTTGCTGCTCCAGGTGTGGCCTCCGCAGAGCCCCTGCCAGGAGAGGACAACGACCACCCCGACCGGGCACTCTCCACCAGGACTGCCCCGAGTCCCGCTCCAGGGGCCTGGGCTCCTTCCACGGGGACCTAGACAGCCCGGCCTCCGCTGCTCCTGATCCTACCAGCCCAGCAAACGCCCAGGCCTGGGCCCCGGGGCGGGCCGGAAAGGCGCTGTTGGATACAGGACGCAGGGGTGGAGGGGGCCCCGGGCCAGCCACTCTGCCTAGCGCTGTCCAGGGTGACCCAGGAGGCAGAGGGGCCGGAGACAGCGGCTTTGGGGCTCCGCCTCCGTGAGGGCAGCCTGCCCGCGTGGGCAACGGGAAACTGGGGCGGTGCACGCTCCGCTCCCCGCTGTAACCAAGTCTCCCAGCCGCCGCACTGTCCGCTCACGGGCATCTTGAACACTGTTTTTATACAGAGGAGTTGATCACAATGCAGAGCTCAAAACACGGCGTTTTGCAAGGGCAGATCACACACGACTGGTTGCACATACTCCTCGCAGCTGTCTTGGTAACTGAGGCCAGTACCGGCTTTTAAACTACCCCTAGGAGTGGTGGCACACACACACCGGTAATCCCGACACTCCAGAGGCTGAGGCAGGAGGATCACCGAGCATTTGAGGCCATAGGGAGACCCTGTCTCAAAGAAAAGCAAAATTTACAATCGACCGCGCCTGAGAGGCAGTTTCTGGGTAGCGCCGGCCCCGGGACCACATCTGGCTCAGGGTAACTGCGTCAAACAGAGGCTCTGGAGCTCTAGCCAGAAAGACAGTGATCCCAACCTTGTCCCATGGGGCCTCAGGCCAGCGGCCTCCTCCCTGGCCGGCCGGAGGGAGGGACGACATCAAAGGCTGAGGCGGCCGCCTGTTCTTGCTTCTCCGCAGTTCTGGTTTCCCGGGGCTCTTGCTTGACGCACAGCAGTGACGGTGCGGTCCCAGGCTTCCACAGGGAGCGGGAGCAAGCCCGCACGGCCACCGGCCGGGGTGCAAGGACAGCGCTGTGTCCCTGGGAAGGGGGTGGGGGCAGCGGACGCTGCCTGATTTCCGGGTGAGACCCTGCCCCCCCCCCGTGCCCCGCCTAGGCACCCACTGCCCTGGTGCCCCGACCCGGTGCCCACTCTATCCAGCAACGACTGTGAGTGACCGGGCCTTGGAACCCGCAGTACGTGCTTCTCAGCCCCCTCCAGCCTGAGAGGACCTGGGTCGGAACACAGGCGGGCGCCGTCCCCGATGACCCAGTACGTGGCACAGCACAGACCCGCCCTGCGGCAGGACCCCCAAGCCGCCCCGGCTCCGCTCTCACCCCTGCCGGCCCACCCAGCCGCAGAAGGCGGGAGCAGGGGTGCTGAGGTGACCCGGGGACAGAGTTCACTCAGGAGTCCCCAGGCAGGAGGGGCTCTCGGGAAAGGGGAGCGGCCTGGACCCCAGCAGCAGCCCCCTCTGGCTCGGCCCAAGGGGGTCAGGGGAGAGAGAGGCCAGCAGGGGACGCGAGGAACGAGGTGGCCGCCAAGTGCCGCCCTGGGCAGGGCACACACGGCCCGGAGGGGCCGGCAACAGAGACGGCTCCTTGCAGCTGTCCTCAGGGCTGTGGGGCAGAGGCTCGAGCTGGGGGGTCGAGGCTGGGACTGAGCCTGGTCTCCCCCCCTCCCAAGGTCTACTGGGGAGCCCCGGGGTGACACAAGACGGAGACGGCGGCATCTCCAGCCTGCAGGGCCATGGCAGCGCCACAGTCACTGGAGAAAGCTCTCAGCAGGGGCCGAGACACCCGCCTGCCTGCTGGGAGCGGGACCCAGCGCCCGGAGGACGGGCAGCCTCGAGGGGGGTGGGCAAGGAGCTGGGCCGGGGGCTGAGGCCAGGCGGGGGCTCTGCGGGGCAGGGGTGGGCAGGGCCCAGGGGCAGGGCCACTGGGCTTCCTGCAGGGATGTGACAGCCCTGTGGGAAGAGGTCGGTACTGGGCTGGGAGCCCCGGCAGCTCAGGGGATCTGCACTCCCACAGCTGGGTGAGGCTAAGGGTGCAAGGTTGCCGTCACCATGCATGGCCCAGCCCTGGTGAACACTGCAGGCCCACAGCAAGACCCGGGCTGCCACCCAGGGACACAGCGCCAGCCTGGCACGAGAGCCCCTGTGCTGCTTTTGTTTTTGTTTTTTAACGCTGGCACTGAACCCAGGGCCTTTGCACTGAGCTCCATCTCTGGCCCTTTTTATTTTTATTTTGAGACACAGTCTCACTAAGTCATTCAATTGCCCCAACTGTGCTTGAACTTGCAACCTTCCTGCTTCAGCCTCCCAGAGTGCTGGAATGACAGGTGTTCACCACCCACTCACCTAGCTAAAATGGCGCAACTTTAAATGAGCTTTTCATAGTGTCAGGGCACCCTTGGAAATAAAATCCTCATTACCCCGGGCATCAGGTTTAAGTGAATTCCTGTTTCCTGTGTGGAGCTCCCAGGCCTGCCCAAGCAGGCATGACGAGTCGATCACAGAGCCTCTGTTCTGCCTGCTCTGCCCTCCTTGCAGCTTCCTAGTCCCCCATCACTGTCCTTGCCCATACCAGCCTGTCACGTGGCACACTATGTGGCCAAACTGTGCACTTCCCCTGCCATCTCTGGCGCTGCATGGAGCCTGCTGTGTTGGAGGAGCCCACAGGGGTTGCTGGGAGGTCCCCAAGGCCCCTCCCTTCTACCACTGTGATTCAGACATAGATGGGGAGGGAATGGCCCTACCCAAGACTCCAGTGTAAATTCTGTCACAGTCAGACCTGAGCCCTGAGGAAGGGCCTGCTACTCCTTTGGCCAGAGGGCTTGAGTCCCAATCACAGCCAGTGAGACAGAATGAGATGTGAGAGGCTCCTAGGAAAGGGGGCTGTTTAGCTCCTTCTTCTTGTGGATGGAGAGTGTGTGGAGGTGATGCCTGGAGTTTCTGCAGCCCTTTCGCCACCAAGAGGAAAGTCAGTTGGAAAAGGAGCTAATGTAACTAAAGGAAGAAGAGGAGAAAAAAGCAGGGCCCTTGGTGACCCGATGGGTACCGAGTCAAACCAGCCCTCTCCTTCAGAGCACCCGCGTCCCACAGACTGCATTCTTTGTGGTGTCCACCAATGCACTGGGCTGGATTCCCCCCTGGGTCCCTTTGCTGTGTGGTCTGGGATGACCTGAGCTGGAACCCCAAAACACAGTTGCACCTCCCTCCCAGGACAGAGGACACCCCAGGGACCCCAGCCCAGGCCAGAGGGCACATCTGCAGACTCTGGTCAGCACGTTCTATCCAGCTCGGTCCAGCTTGGTCCAGCTTGACACACGCCCACCGCGTGTCTCCATAGTCCTGTGGCATGGGGCTCGGCTACTGCATTTCAGAGGAGGAAGCTGAGGCCCAGAGAGGTCGAGCGCCTGCCCAAGGTCACAGAGCCACTGAGTTTGAACGGGCAAGGCTGAGGCCACGGGACCACACCGAGCGCCGTGCCTCGTCTCCGACTGGCAGGGTCAGGGGATTTGTGCGAGGGGCGGTGTGATGGAAACACGGTGAATTTTCAGTTTTACTTTTGCACTGTCCTGGTGCCTCAGTGTCCTGAACTGGTTCTGAATGTTGACCTTTCTGGGCATGTTGACTTGGGGAAGAGCCGGAAGTCACATGGAGGCGGGTCCAGGGACCGAGGCGGACCAGGACACAGCGTCGTGTGTTCAGGAGCTGCCTTCCTATTGGCCGGTGCTCGGCAGCAGCCGTCACCACGTTTTCTATCACACTGCGTGAAGACCCTCAGGAAAGAGGACTCCAGAGCTGCTGCAGAAAGCGGCCAGGACGTCGGGATGAGTGTGTGAAACGAGGGGTGTTCAGAGGGGCTGGTGGCAATGGTCTTTCACTGCGATAAACATTTCCCCGAAACTTTCAGTGTATGTCTCGCCCGCCCCACACCTCTTCGGCCCTGACCACAGCCTGAGGAGTCCGTGCCCGCGCCCGTCTCAGGGTTGGCACAGCAGCCTCTGAGAAGCACAGGAGCTGCTCGGGGTGGGCAAACGGGGCCCTGGGGCGGCCCTGCTCGGCCTCGCTGTGCAGGCCAGGAAGGGGTGCGGGAGATCCTGCCCACGCCTGTCCTGGGACCTGAATCCCAGGCTGTCCGGGGGGCCTGAGAGCTGCCCGGGCCGCTGAGTTCCCAGTGCTTCAAAGCAGCAGCACCAGCAGGGCTCCCAGGGGACAGGGGCTGCAGGAAGGCGGCCGGCCTGGCTGTCAGGCCTCAGGAGCGCGAGGCCGCTTTGGTCTCAGCCACACCACTGACGGCACAGCCCGGCCGGCTGGGAACCAGGCAGCCTCTCCTGCCCAGGGCCCCGCAGAGCGCCCGGAAACGGACATGCGCAGTGGAGCTCAGTGCTGCCCAGAAGCCGAAGGCTCAGATTCCCGGATGATTCTCAGAGCCACGTCACCCTGGGAGTCACCAGTGGCCGGGGACACTGAGCCCCCACAGCCATGGGCCGGGACCTCCGTGTCTCCATTTGTAAACAAGAGAGACAAAGCTGGGCTGGTTCTTGTGGGCAAGGAGGCAGTTTGGGCGAGGTCCCGCTGTGTAGCCCGGGCTGGCCTCAAACTCACAGCCATCCTCCTGCCTCAGCCTCCTGAGTGCTCGGGTCATAGGCTGTTTCCCACAGCCAGCAGTGGTGCAGAAGGGTTCCTTGCCGGGGTGGGGCTGACTCCACGCTGAGTGCCCAGCACTGTGCAGAATTGGGCGAGGGCGCCGCCCTGGGGGAGCCGGGCTCTGAGGAGGGCACCTGGGGGCCGGGGAGGAGGAGTCCCTGCTGCCACCGCCACCGGGCGCAGGCAGTGTTGCAGGGCGGCGGGACGGGGAGGCGGGACCAGGAAGCACAGGGTTGCTTGGTCTCCTCAGGCTTCCAGGAGCCACAGAAGGATCTGTGCTGACGAAAAATATGTTCTGGGTGAAAAATGTCCAGCATGGACAGGATCCAGCCTGGAGCCCTAGGAAAGAAGGGCTGGAATCCACACAGCGGGTGCTCGTCCCTCCCACCCCACTCAGCACACAGGACCAACAGAAACTCTTAGAGTGCATTTGAAACTGTATAGAAGTCGATTCTCTTTTGGGTTCATGAAGTCCAGAGGCAGCCAGTAGTCTTTCTATTTTGTCTGTTCCACGTGCATAGACATCTAGTCCCAAGGTTACCTCCTAATCCACAGTGCCTGATGGAGCGCCAGCTGTCACATTCACATTCTAGTCAGCTAGAAGGAGGAAGAGAAGGATAACCACATGTGTGTGCACCCCATTCTGTTGAAGGACACTTTTGCTCACTTTCCATTGGCCATGACTTCTATAACTTTGCTATGTCTAGCTACAAGGAGGCTTAGAAATTCAGTCTTTATCCCCAGCGTTACCCACGTGGCCAGCTACAAACAGTGATTTCATCCCTAGGAAGGACTCTGGGAAGCACCTGTCAGTCTCTGCCACACCACCAGCTCCAGAAGGTGTGGCGGGCACCGGGCTCCCTGTGTGAGCCCCGTGAGAAAGGAAGAAGAGGTGAAGGCGAGGGCACAACAGGGGCAAGCAGCAGCTCAGCCTGATGCCGCCCAGCCTCAGGCTTGGGCACTCAGGGAGGACGCCCCCAGGACAGGGGCCACGAAAGGGACCGGCACAGGACAGGGGACAGCCCGGGGCACACGCGTGTGCACATAGCCCCCACACACGTGCTCACATGCCTTCCTGTGTCCCCACCTCCAGCCACCAGGCTGCCCGCACACAATGGGTGGGACCTGGGGGCCCTGGGAGCTGGGGACCCCCGGCTGGGTCCAAGGACGCCAGATGGCT
The DNA here is from genome assembly GCF_000276665.1 of Chinchilla lanigera. Classification (NCBI taxonomy): domain Eukaryota; kingdom Metazoa; phylum Chordata; class Mammalia; order Rodentia; family Chinchillidae; genus Chinchilla; species Chinchilla lanigera. The sequence goes on along the minus strand of NW_004955541.1, from coordinate 1,055,703 downwards.
CTGGCTCCGGCTCTGGCTCTTTCTGTATTTGTGTCTCTCTCTGTCTCTCTGTCTCTGTCTCTGTCTCTGTCTCTGTCTCTCTCTCTCTCTCTCTGTGCTCCTCTGTCTCCCACTGGACCAGAGGCAGCCAGGGCTTTGGGGGTCACCAGGAGCTGGAAACAGAGAATGCATGGCTGGGCTTCTCCTGCCCCCATCCCCCGTGGGCAGCGCTGACCCCGGCTCTGCGTCCTCTCCGGGGCTCCGGCCAGTGCAGGGGGTCTCGCTGGGGTCCCAGCCGCTTCGCCTTCCTTCCAGATCCTGTCTGCTCTGCTCCCCGACCCGCACCTGGAGGATGAGAGCCTCCCAGGGCTCAGGGGGTCTGAGAGAAGGAGGACAGGCTAGAGGGACAGGCAGACAGACCAATGCACAGAGGATGGCCATCCTGGGCTGCAGGAGGGTCGTGAGTTTGAAACCAGCCTAAACTGGTTTCAAACTCAAACTCCCCAACTGTGCAACTTGGGGAGCCCCCGCCTCAAACTAAACCCGGAGGGCCAGGGCCGCAGCTCCGGGCAGAGGCCGGGGGTCCGCCAGACTCTGGCAAAAGGTGAAAGAGAGGAAGTAGTGGCTGCCGAAGTCAGCTAACGTGGGGGGAGACGGTGCAACCCCAGGCTGGATCCCGAAGACCCTGGCTGAAGCGGGAGCTGGTTTGAGGTCACTGGCAGCAGGGTTTAGGGTCCCCGGGCCCGGGCGGGCTTCTCCGTCCCAGGTTGGGAATTTAGGGATCCATGGACTCCTGGGGAAGCGCTGAGCTAAGCGTCAGCTCCTGGGTGCCCTTGGCCACTCGCCCACCCTCTCTGAGCCCCACCCTGGTGCCTGGCCTCACGCTGACTGTGCCCCTCACATCTCTGACAGCCGAGGAGTCAGAGGCTGAAGGCGCCACCCCCGAGGGGGAGCCCGCTTTGGACAGAGCCAAGGCGCAGGTCAGTGGTCAGCCTGCGCAGCTGCCCCTGGAGACAAGTCTTCATCGGGATCGCAGGGCCTGGCCGGCAACAACGACAGAGAGGCCCGCAGGTCCCAGCCTGCCCTGCTGTCACCGGAGCTCAGAGGACCCGGCCGCCCCGCTCTCCTGCGGGACAGAGGCAGGGACAGGCGAGGGTCACGGCAGGTGGTGAAGCGCTGCTGGGGTGCGGGTGGTGGAGCCCCGCAGCTGAAGCCGGACAGGCACTCCACTTCTGGCCAGCTCCAGGCAGCCCCGGGACAGGAAGGCCACGCTGAGCTCGAGCTCAGCCCCCAGGCCGGCACTGACCCTGCTGGGGGACCTGGCCTGATGCCACAGTGACACTGGGAACCCAGGGCCCCGGGCAGAACTGGGGGAGCCCAGAACAGGGCTGCTGCTGCCCCGGGACCGGGATGGCTCCCCTTCACCCATGCTGCAAGAAGCCACGCGGGTGTCTCCCATGGTGTGAGTGGGGACCGGACCCGAAGGACACGCAGCTGTGCCAGTGTGGGGCACGGGTCCGACACCGTGCTGCTGATCCTCGCTGTCATCACCACCAGGGCAGCAGAGGATGGAGTCGGGAAAGAGGCACCAGGCGGCAGAGTGCTGGAATCTGTGAAGTGGGTGTGTACATCCACAGCCACATATGCATTTTCCAAATCATTTTTAATGAACCCACCTCCCTCCTTACACAGGAAACCTAAACCTCATAGACCAGCTCACAGGTGCCCCTCAGAGCCAGGCCCAGGGAGGGAGAGATGGGGGCTTTGGCTCTGCTTCTTGGAGACACCAAGGCTGCAGACCCAATGCCATTGCACCCACCCCTCCAGGTGCTCACATCTGATGGGCTATGAGGTTCCTGGAAAGAAACACACAGAAGTGTCCCCAAGCCCTCTCCATCCCTGTCCATCAGGTGTACCCACCCAGGTTACACCCTCCCTGCCCTTGAGACTGGCTCCTGGGATAGAGCAGCCAGCCCTTGGCTCCGTGAGCGGGCAGCTGGCTCGGGCCTGGGGCTTTGCACGCAGAGTGAACGTGTGAATGCATGAACATCGCGCACAGACCCCTGGGAGCCGCAGGCAGCTGGGCGGAGAGAGCTCGCCTGGGTGCACTCCACATGGATTCGCTCAGTGCTGGGACTGAGAGACCCAGAATCGAGGCCGAGGAAAGCAGAGGACCCGGAGAAGGCTGGGGTTTGAATCCTGCCTCCCCCAGGCACATGTGACCCTGGACGAGACCCCAGTCTGGCAGCCCCTGGTTCTCCTCTGTGTGCAGAATTGGGTAACAGCAACCCCAGAGGCTCTGAGGAACCCACAGCCCCCCAAGCCCTGGCACAGCCCCCAGACTTGACGGTGAGGAGATGAGGGCGCAGTGCCCACCTCACCGCCACCCCAGACCCCGCCACTCCCGCCTCGGCTCCCCAGAGAGGATGAGAGCGAACGTACCCCAGGGTTAGAAACCCTCGGGGGCAAGCACGGCTCATGGGTGACGGTCCCTGTCCCCTGGCAGGGCTGTCACAGTGATACCGTTCTGATGCCCAGGACACAAGTCGTCACCCTAAATCCATAGGCACAGAGGGAGGGGACAGCTTCAAACACAAAGCACCCTCAAGCCGGAGCTTCTGTGTCCCCAGTGGACACGGCACAGGTATCGCAGGGCCCCAAAGGGTCTGGGCTGGGGCGGGGTCACCCCAGGACGCCGGGAGTGGCCAGGCCTCTAGACCTGTGTGCACATGTGTGCGTGTGGGCGCATGTGGGCGCCTCTGCCTGTGCGGCGTTGGGGGTTTGATCCCCTCTCCAGGACGAATTGCCTCTGGCCATGTCCCCTCGTGTCCTCTGGCAGACAGAGCTTGTGAGCGTTGGTGTGAGGGCAGGAGGCCAGGTGCCCTCTCTGTGCCCGCCCAGTCTGTGGTGACACGGGGTGGCCAGCTATACGCCAGCACCAGCGAGGCCCAGCGCTGGTCTGGAGGAGGCCTGGCTGCCCCGGCAGCCCCAGGAAGCGGGCCCCAGGCCATGCCGGACCGGGCCCCAGGGAGGACTGGGGACCGGAAGCTCTGTCTCGCTGGAGACCGGCGTGCTGCGAGCTGGGCCTCCCGAGCCGTGAGCAGTGCAGAGTACTGCCGGAGACAGCCAGGCCGCCATGATTTTTCATGGCCTGGGCGGACTAAGACACGGGCCGTGACCCCGAACTCCGAGAGAGCCAGGCCCTCCCGCCCGCCCCAGTTGTCTTTCAGGGAGCACACCCTGAGTCCGCTGGCAAAGCCTGACCCGCAGGGCCCCGTGCACAGCGCGGCGTTAGGGCTGAGCCTGTCTCCGCAGCCCGGGCCACCCCCTGTCCCCGCACACCGCCCCTGCACTTTACCTCACGCGACCCCGCTGGGCCCTCGTTGTTCTGTTTTCCGGACAACAGCCGGTTGCCGGGGAAACCACTGTGGCTGAAACCCAGGCCTCCCTCTCCTCTCCATGCCCCGGCCTCCCGGTGGCCTCAGGAGCCCCGGGGAGCCCCCGCCACCCCGACCTGGGGAGGCCGGGCGGCTGCAGAGAGGGTGCAAGGCTCAGGCCCCAGGCGGCCGCTTCCTCCTGAGTGGGAGCAGCTCCCGTGGGGGTACACGGCTTGGCCAGCACCCAGGAGACAGGAGCTGGTCCTCACCTCGGTGCCCTGCCGCCCCCGGGAGATGCCGCCTGGTGCTGAGGACAGAGGCGTCGCCCAGCACTGGGCGCGATATAGGCAGCTCGGCACGGTGCGCCCCGCCATCGGGACTGCGGCAGCCCCGTGCCCGCCCTGGCCCGGGGGCAGCTGACATCCGCGGCCACACACCCTGCTCTGTGACAGCACGGGCCCCCCAGGCTGGCACCCCTCAGCCCGGTCCTCTGCGAGGCGGTGAAGGTGCCACAGGCCCGGGGGCAGGTGCTACAGGTGCCCACTCCCGCACCGTCTGGTCCGGGGCCGCCCGCCATGCCAGCCCTCCCTGTTGGCTGTGTCTTCTTTGCAGCCCTTTCACTGTGTGCTGAGGGCGCGGAGGCCGGGGCGACACGTCAGCCTAAGCCCGGTTTGCCCCTCCGGTCTAACCGACTGTCCCGGGATGAGAGCAGAGGCACAGGCAGGGGACACGCCAAGGCCACACAGCGCGACGCAGTGCCCGGCCTTGGAGCCCGCAGTGCTTCCTGGTCTTTCCAGACCCCAGCCCGCCCGCAAGCCCCAGGTCTCACAGTGCCGCCCCAGCAGGGGCTGCGCCAGGGTCTTCTCAAGGCTTGTTGGAAATGCACATTTCCAGGCCCCTCTGGACCTGAACCTCTGAGGGCGAGGCCCACATAGTGGGTGCCTGGTTCAGCCCGACAGGGGTGACAGCTGTGACCCTGGGGGACACTGGGCAGTTCCCAGTTCTGGCCGCTAGAGGGAGACAGAGCCCAGTTATACAGAGGTGGGTCCCAGGGCTGAGCAGGTGTCAGGGCACCTGTAGGGTTCTGTGGGTGACCCCTGGGTCACCTGCCCATGGGACTTGGGAGAGCAGCACGGTTCATCAGCTTGAGCTCTGTCACCCCTCAGGGGCCAGGCTGTCCCAGAGCCACTGCAGCCTCAGCAGAGCCCTAGCCCTCGGAGCTGTGGGCTCAGGGAAGGGATGTTGGGGCCCCACGCTCCAAGCCCCAGTGCCGGCCTTGACCTTCTGCAAGACATTGGCTAACTTCTACGGACCTTCAGGAGGCACCAAGCTACCTTCCCTCACAGAGGCCCGGAGGTCGGGGGAGCGATACCCAATTGGGGGGTCACAGAGAAGTTGATTAGGGTGCTCGGGGACACCAGGATGTGCGGCCAGCCAGGAGGCCTTCCTGGAAGTGGTTTCCTAATCCCCACTGCAGGGCCCTTCTGCACCGATTCCCAGATCTTTACTCTTCCACCAGGACTGTGAGTAGATCAGACGCCACGATCACCATTCCGGCCGGGGCTGGCGTGGCTCCAGCTCTCTCCAGCCACGAGGGTCCCCCTCTCTCGACACAGGGACATCCTACAGAGCCCATCTGTGACTGTGCCAAGCTCTGCAGCGCCCAAGGTGCAGAGCAGAAACAGCCAAGGCGGGCGGCCCCGCCTCCAGGCTTCCCACGGCATCCCCTGCGCAGGACAGGGGACGGCGTCCTGGTCACAGCGGTGGTGACACCCATGACCCAGGAAGGGCAGATGTGCCGTGAAGGAGGAGGGGTGGGCACAGGGCAGATGTGCTGGCCATAGCCTCGGAGAGAAGCTAGAGCCACCCCGAGGAGCAGACCGCACCTCCCCTGAGAGGGGCACGCCCCCCAGCAGAGTGGGGACCCCCTCTCCCTGGAGCAGACCTGAGCGCCGTCCAGAAGGTAGGGACATGCTGCTGCTCCCACGGGTCTCAGAGGATTAGCATCCCAACCATTTCCTCCCCGCAGTCCCCACCTCCTTATGCCAAAGAGCATGACTGCACTTCCTACAGCCACCCTCCTACCTCTTACCAGGGCCAGACACAGCTGTTTATGCAGGCAGAGCAAGGCCATGGTGCTGGTGATGGTGGTGATGGTGGTGATGGTGGTGATGATGATGGTGATGACGATAGTGATGGTGATGATGGTAATGGTGATGATGGTGATGGTGATGGTGGTGATGGTGGTGATGGTGGTGGTGATGGTGACAACGGTGATGGTGGTGGTGGTGGTGATGGTGATTGTGGTGATGGTGGTGATGGTGGTGGTGGTGATGATGATGATGGTGATGGTGATGGTGGTGATGGTGATGGTGGTGATGATGGTGATGATGGTGGTGATGGTGATGGTGGTGGTGGTGATGGTGGTGGTGGTGATGGTGGTGGTGATGGTGGTGGTGGTGGTGATGGTGATGATGGTGATGATGATAGTGATGGTGATGGTGGTGATGGTGATGGTGGTGATGGTGATGGTGATGGTCATGATGATGATGATGATGGTGATGATATTGATGGTGACGGTGATGATGGTAATGGTGATGGCGGTGATGGTGATGGTGGTCATGGTGATGATAGTGATGGTGGTAGTGATGGTGATGATAGTAATGGTAATGGTGGTGATGGTGACGGTGATAGTTATGATGGTGATAGTGGTGATGGTGATGGTGACAGTGATGGTGATGGTGATGATAGTAATGGTGATGATGGTGATAGTGATAGTGATGGTGGTGATGGTGATGGTTATCATGGTGATGGTGATGATAGTAATGGTGATGATGGTGATGGTGATAGTAATGGCGATGATGGTGATGGTGATAGTGATGGTGATGGTGATGATGATGATGGTGGTGGTGATGGTGATGGTGATAGTGATGGTGATGGTGGTCATGGTGATGATAATGATGATGATAGTGATGGTGGTGGTGATGGTGATGATGATGATGGTGATGACAGTAATGGTGATGGTGATGATGATGATGATGGTGATGATGGTGATGGTGATGGTGATGATAGTAATGGTGATGATAGTGATAGTGATGGTGATAGTGATGGTGATGGTGGTGATGGTGATGATTATGATGGTGATAGTGGTGATGGTGATGGTGGTCACGGTGACGGTGATGGTAATGGTGGTGGTTATGAGGGTGATGACAGTGATCTAAAGCATGAGCACAGCCACTCAAGGTACCTGCTACTGCTACCTGCTTTTACATTTCCTTCTCACCAACACTGAAGGCTCGGGCTGAGGGCCGTAAGCAGGAACCCCAGGGCTCCCTCACCTCCCTGCCGTGCACTGGGGCAGGGCCTGGGCTTTGGTATCTTCCCGCCCACCCATCACAGCGCCCAGCGCAGCAGGGGTGCAGATGAGACCAGCCTTCAGCTGGACTTGCCCTCCTAGCACCGGAGCCTCCAAGGCCTCCACAGATGGCCGGGGTGGAGACTCTGTCTGTCACCCATGCCACATCCTGCACACCTCCAGCCCAGGCTCGGGCGCACGAGGAACCTGGGAAAGGAGCCGCTCGGTAGCCTCCAGTGCCAGTCGTCTGCAAAGGTAAGGCAGCTCCTTCGCCCCGCCTCAGAGCGGACAGCAACTAGGGCAGCAGCAGCGTGTTCCACAGGGTTAAGGAAGAGAAAGCCACCAGCGTCATCTCGGCCAGCGAGCCAGCAGCTCCGTCCCATCTTTTTGGAAGGATTACATCGTGGGCTGCTGCCCAGCTTGGAAGGTCCCTGCAGGACACCTGGGCAGTGACAGCCTCTGCCCCGCACATCAGTGCTGGTCTTCGGTGCCAGGAACCATGGTTCCTCGCTTCTGTTCCTGCTGCTCCTGATTCCCCTGGGCGCTGCTTCTTGGAGGATCTGAGCAAACCCAGTGACACCCAGTGAGCCCTGGGTGGTGCAAGGGACACTAGTGGGTCAGCACCACGGGTCAGGTCTCCCGGTGTGAGGTCCTGGTTCTAAGACCCTGTGGAAGGTGCTTGGGTCACAGATCCTCCAGCCGGAACCAGCACAGGGCCAGGGGGTCCTGGAGCGCATCCCCCAAGCCAGCTTCCTGTAGAAGCGGGGCATTCTACTGGGCGTGGTGGTGCGTAGGGGTAACCCCAGCACCCGGGAGGCTGAGGCGGGGGATGACCACAAGTCCTAGGCCAACCTGGGCTAGGTAATGAGTTCAAGTCTAGCTTGAACTACATGGGGAGACGCTGTCAGTGTGTCTTAGGGCCCCAGCTGCCTCAGGTTCATCTTTTAGCTTCAGTGTGCTCTCTCCACCTTTGAAAGAGGAAATGGTCAAGAGACCTCAGAGCAGGGGTTTTTTTGTTTGTTTTTGTTTTTTTTAAACTTCAGTGGTGACAGCAATGGCAGCTGTCTATCAACATTCTCCCTGCCGAGGGACAGTGACACCTGTGGCTCCCGGAGGACCAGGAAAAGAGAAACAGGACCAGACACTGGGCCATGCAAACCCAGCCCCCAGGCTCGGGAGAGCGGCGGTGTGGGCTGCACTGTTGTATGTTGTCTGTTTGTGGTTCTGGTATCGAACCAGGGCCTTTGCACTGAGCTCCATCCCCAGCCCTTTTTATTTATTTTTTATTTTTAGGCAGGGTCTCTCTAAGTCACTAAGTGGCCCAGGCTGGCCCCGAATTTGCAGCCCTCCTGCCTCAGCCTCCCAGAGTGCTGGGGTTATAGGTGTGCATCACCAGGCCTACCTGCTGCTTGTGCTCCCATGGCTCTAGCTCTGAGCTGCGTGCTCCCTCTGCATGGTCACATTGCAGCCTCAGGATATGGTGTGAACTTCCGGCTTGACCGAGGTACTGACCGACACCCAGGGAGCAGGTGCTGCCCGGAGGTGGGCGAAGCCAGGCCCTCACTGCTTACCCTGATCTCCACCTTTGGGGAGGCCCTGCCAGAGAGAAGAAGGGCCCCAAACACCAGCTGAATTGAAACTGGCACCGCCACCAAGGCCAGGCCTCCGCTCCACCCTGCCCGGATCTGTGACCAGGCAGGTGCAGCTCCCTCTCTGGCCCGGCAGCTCCTCACAGACATGTGGGCATCTAGACACCCAGCGGTCTCCAAAGCCAGGCACCTGGCTTCACTTCCAGGCTCTGTGGCTTCTCACTGAGGGACCTTGGCCAGGTCTCGCGACTGCCCCATGCCTCAGTTTCCCCATTTGTAAAGTGAGCCCCGCAGTCGCCCACACTAGACTTGTTCTGAAGATCAGAGGACCAGATCACTGCAAAGGTTCCCCAGTGAGCTAGCGTGAACTGTACATGAAACGACGCGTCACGGTTTGTGTGTAGATGTCCCCTCGGATCCTCGTGCACTGACGGGATTGAGGGGCTTGGGGAGCGCGGATCACGCCTGCCACCACAGCGGACCTGTGTTAGGAGGCGGGGCCTGGAGGGAAGAGGCGGTCGCCATGGGCGTGGCCTGGGAGGGTACCGCCCCCGGCTCCTCCCTCCCCTCTGTTTCCTGGGCAACGCAGGGTCCTGAGCCACTCTCCGCTGGGCTTTCCCAGTAGGCTGTCCTGCCTGAAACCTGTTGTCCAAGACGCAAAGGGACTGAGTAAGCATCACAGGAGTCCCTGGCCCTCCCATGAGCAGTGCCTTCCGCATGCTGCTCAAAGGCGTGTTTCCCCGGGAGCCCACAGATGCATGTCCGGTCAGCCACGACAGCATCCCCATGGCCAGCCTAGGCATAGCGCCCAAGCGCGACCTCATCGACTGGTGTGCAAGGGCTGGGAACAGGCCCTTCACTAATTTCAATAAATTTGACCCTCCAGAGGAAGTTGAGATGTTTTCTTTTTTTTTTTTTGAGACCGTATCTCTGTGTAGTTCAGACCAGGCTTACATTTACCATGTAGCACACAGGCTGGCCTCAGGCTTGCAGTGATCCTCCTGCCTCAGCTTCCCACATGCTGGGATTACAGATGTGCACCACTGCACCTAGCAAAATTGAGGAGGTCTTGAAGGACAAACAACAAAGCTCATTCTAGGAAAAAAAACCCTCTGAATGTCTATATATCTGGTAAAGGTAGATTTTTGCAACTACAAAACTTCCCACAAAGAAAACACCAAACCCCAATAGTTTTGCTCATCAGTTATACCAAAGATTTAAGGAAGAAGAAGTATCGATTCTATACCTACTCTGCCATAAAACTGAAGAGGCGGGAATATATTTCTATTACTTTTATGGGGCTGGAATTACGCTTTTAATTGTTATTTTTATTAGTCCCCGTTGGCAGTACCTAATGATTAGCTCATCACAGGGAGCTGCTGTGTGTCCACAACACCATGGGATCCTGCTTACGCTGCTTTCCCTCCTCTGACACTGGGATTATTTTAATGCCCAAATTAGATAAGGTCACCACAAGAAAAGAAAATTAGAGGTCAGTGTCATTCAGGAACATAGGTCAAAATTTGTAAAAAAAAAATTAGCAAATAAAATCAACAATATAAAACAGCAGAGAAGGAGAGCCCAGCAATATATAAAAAGATTACAACACTAGGAAGCACAATCTATTGCAAGGGTGCCAGGTAGGTTTAATAGTCTGCAGCCAACAATATAATTTATCAGTGTAACAGACTGTAGAGTAAAAACCACATGATATCTCGATAGGTGTCATAAATGGGTGATGAACCCAACATTCATTTCTGGCTTTTTAAAAATGTTTTGCGGGGCTGGGGATTTAGCTCAGCGGCAAAGCGCCTGCCTGGCAAGTGCAAGGTCGTGAGTTCGGTTCCTGGTACTGGAGAAAAAACCAAAAACCAAAAAAATAAATAAATAAATAAAATGTTTTGCAAAAACTCAGTAAATGTAGAAGGGCGCTGGCTATGCTTGGCAGAGGTGTTCAGGCAAACACCACGCCAGTCAGTGAGAGATCAAAAGCTTTGTCCTAAGGTGAGGAAAAAGAAAGGGGATGTCCACAGGTGTCGGTTCTGCTCCACACTGCACCAGGGCTCCTGCTCACGCAAGAAAGCATGAGAAGGAGACAGGAGCCCTTCCTACTGGAAAGGACGTCACACATGACACAATGGTAGGTGGCAAAATTCTGGGGAAATCCTAAAAAACACTACAAATAATAAGCAAGCATAGCAAAAGAGCAAGTTTTAAGATCAATATAAAAACTCAGTTATATTTCTATATCCTAGCAAAATTCAAAGTTGAAATAAAAATAATGGCTGTGTTGATACCATTAAAACCATGAAAACCTAAGGGTAAACCTGCCAAAAGAAACACTGACAGAGACCACTGCGAAGCGGCTCTGAGCAGAATTTAAAATTAACCAATGGAAAAAAATAAAATAAAATAAAATTAACCAATGGGCTTTTCATGTTTACTTGTGAGTCTGTCCAAGGCCTAAGCCCCTTGTCTGGAGATGGGCAGTGACTCATACTAAGTGAACCTCTGTGAGTCACTGGTCCCAGCTGAAGCCTGTAGTGGCCTGTGAAGCCAGGACACCTCAAAGGACAAGACAAGGCCACAGCTAAGGACACCTGGCTCCAGGCCCAATTAACTAGATAAAGACTGTAGCCTCAGGCATCTCACTCCTATGGTGAAGGCCTTCCTGGAGACAGTATAGTGCTCCTGAATTAACATAATGTATTACTTGGAAAAATCTCAAGGTCCTGCTCAGATTCCCAAGCTTTCTTCAGTGTCTCCCTTTTTTGTTTAAAAACCAAATAAATACAGACCACCCAGAAAAGTTCTTTGTCTCAGCCCCAGAGAATCTCGAATTCTGCTAGAGGGTTTTGATTCTCCTGGAGCTGTAAAATCATTTCAATTATCTCTTTTATTTAAGCCTTCACCATGCACTCATTTGGGAGATTGTGAGCCTGATCAGTCTGCAATAACTAAGTGCTACTATTAACCCGTTAACTGGTGCCCACGCCAGAGACCTACAGTCCTTGGACAGGAATTTGTAGCCTGAACGAGTAAGTCCACTTAGAGTGGAAAGTGTGGGAGATGGAGGACTTCACAGGAAGAAAACTTCACCAGGGACGCTTGGAGAAAAGAAAGAAGAAAGCATTCCACAAGGAACAGGGGTGAATCTTCCCGCTGTGAATAAGCCATTTTTTATCTGGGAATAAAATGGGCCAAACATTTTTCAGCTAAGGAGCAAAAATACATAACTGCTCTAAAGCCTGCTCAGATGATCAGGGGTTTATGTGCCAACAAAAGATCTAACAAAAATGCTACAAGAGCTAACCAAATATAATCCATGGTTTCCTTAAACAGGCACTATAGATATTGACAACTGGGAAAGAGTTGGAAAAAGTCTTTAAAAGGCGCATAGTAGAGGAAAAAGCATTTTCCCTGAGATGTCTCTACTTGGGACTCCACTTCATTCAGCTTTGAGTCCATGACAGAGCTCACAGTCAATATCTTCTGACTCAGACACCAAGGAAAAAAAAACAGCTGCCACCAGAGACATCTGCTGCTAAAGAAGAGTCCTTAAAGGTATGAAGGACCACCGGGACTACTCTCTTTGAAGGAGGAGCAATTGTCTTCGTTTTGGCGGAACCTGACCCTAGTTCCATGTATTGAATGTACACAGCTGGCTACGACTTTTCTTCACCCCTTTAATTGGCTTTAAGTAATGCATATGGGTCCAACCAAGGTGCTGATGGTAATCTTTGAAGCAAAGATGACAGGCAGTGTTTCCCCAGACCACTGTAGCTCCCGTGTGTGAGGTGGGATGAGGCAGGATGAAGATCCATACTCCATGCTGTCTGGGATGGAGCCTCAAGATAAAAGGCTGTGACTTCCAGGGGCATAAAAGATTACATATCAGAGCTGAAGCACGCACCCCAAAACATTAGATACTACCTCAGCTGTGCTATGCAGATTACTCTTTCTGCATATCCTTCTCTGGGCATGTTACAGAGGTGATTTCAGACCTCCTACCTAGCCCAGCTCACGGCACTCATGCACTTCCCGCCACTCTCACAGTCACTCATCCTCGAGCCACTCCCTTCTTCGTGAATTGATAAAACCCAGGTTCTGCCTTGGATCAAGGCCTTTGTTCCTGCTAGCCACCACTGTAACTGGACTTAGGACCCCTTGCATGCCTTAGTGTCTTTATTCTCACTGTAGATTGTGCTGGACGTGTTAGATTGGAATTAACTCACTAGAATTCCAATAACTTCCATGGGATCATAAGTATAAACTTCCTGGGCTGAGACAAGGGCCATGAAGGACTCTGTATAAAAGTGACCACCTCAGCAGGAGCAACAGCCTTGAAAAGAATGTCCCACATGGCTGTATCCAGAAACTTTCAGGTTTTAAGAGGAAAAGTGACCACAAAAGGGGAAATTATTCCACCTCTGCTTGCTTCCCAGTTGGAACTCAGCAAAATGATCTTAACGAGGAGTTTTTTGCTCATGTACCTTTTGAATTACGCAATGCAGGATTAGATCTTCCTGCAGCTTGCAGAGTTATTCTTATCAGAGGTGACAAACTTATCCCAATTCCTACAGGAATTTGGAGTCCCCCACCTGAGAGAACAGTTGGTCTTGTACTGGGAAAGGCTGATCTAAATTTTAAAATAATAACTCTTGTGCCTGGTGTGATTGATGGCGATTATCAAGACGAAATAAAAGTTTTTGCATGTGCTATGGATCTCTGGGTTTTTGAACAGGGAGAGTATGTGGGGCAATTGATTTTGTTACCTGTAGATAAACCTTCTTTTGTTAAATATAGACAGCCCATGAGGGAACAAGACCCTCAGAGTAAGATGACAAAAGGAGAAATTTATTTTCCGTAGGAAGTGACAAAAAAGGAAATCCATGTAAGTGATAATATTAACCCAAATTATAGTAGGTCTTAGAGAGAGAGATCTCAGGAACACTGTTGGAAGAAAAGAAGGTCTAAGTATGTGACAGAGTGCATGGAGATAACTGAGCTGGAAGCTACATAAAAGAAATGGACACAAATTTGCCGGTATTCTTAAAACAAAATAAAATACTAAAAATATATTAAATATAGATAAAAAGTTTTTAGTTTTTCCAAATTCTTCATATAAGAGATCTCTGCTAATTGACCTATAAAAAAAGTTCTGACTAGTCTTTTTATAACTACAAACTTTAAAAATTGTAAAAAAAAATTACTATAATTCAGTTTGGCCAAAAATACATTTGAGTGCGCTCTGACCTTATAAACAAATTGTCTTGTGTGTCTATTTGTTTGTTTGTCTCTGTCCAGTCTGCAAATAGCTGTTTTATTTCAGCTCAATAAATTTTTCTTCTTTTTGTACTTTTGTATTTTTGAAGCATTAGTCTGTAATTTAGTTTGGCTTATAGATAAATGTCATCTAAAAATTAAGGATATACTTCTACCAAAGTGGCCAGCTGGTCAAGATGATGTTAAAATTGGTTTTATAAACGTAATGCATATTGTTGCTTATGTATTATGACTTGAGAGTCTCTCATTGTTCAAAATTAATGTGTTCAGTGTTGTGATTCAGTTTTCATAGGTCATCAAAACTTTGTTAAAATAAAAAATCACTTTGGATGAGGAGAAACTATTGGACAGGACTCCAACTGATGAATAAGGAAGTGGCTACCTGGAAACATTTCTCCAGTCCTTATTCATTAATAAGGAGCCCCAAAAATCTCCATAGCTTTATGGGAGACACCCCAATAAATATTGTTCAAAATATATTATTGTGGTATATTTACATTGGTCATCGTCAAAGGATTGTTTTTAAAAAATAAGACAATAAGGTTTTCTGATTAAAAGGTGCTTTTCCTACAAACTTAAGAAACAAAATAATGACAATTCGTTATTGCTAATCTCATGGTGTATTAAACGTATTCATGCCTTCCAAATGTATGTTATTCTAAAATGTAAAACTGAGATTGTTAGACATTTTCTTTCAGATTCAGACATCTGTCTTTCTCTTGTGCTCCAGATATCTGTAATGAGAGGTTCATGTCAAGCCAATATGAGGTCATCAGTCAAATGATAATTTTTTAACAAAAACTTATGTGATGTGTATGCTATGCATGTGCCTCTACATTTAGAGATGCTTAGATATTGAGCAGACAATGTTACAAATTTCTTCAATGACATTCTATTAAAGGACAACGAATTAGGTAAAAGCTTCTTATGTACCAAGTAGGGATGATTGACTAAAAAGACTATTCTATTCAAAGATGGAGATTTAAATGTGTTACAAAAAATGTCATCATGATGGTTACACTACACTACTAGATGCAGCTTTTGATTTCAAATTTTCTCTGTAAAACTATATAACTGTTGTCTGTTAACAATCTACAGGGGGAAAAAAAATCTACAGGGATTCAACTGCTAGAACATCCCTGATTGGTAAGAAATAGCAGTTCTCTAGCAATACTTTATATTTCAAGGTGCTTGATATGCACATAGAATTTTAATAATTAAGTTCACTGCTCCTACTACAATGTAATGTCATTAACCTTCTCTTCTGGATGCTTAATAACTGAGGTTTGGAGACCAAAAATTACAAAGAGAGATGAGCTAAGAGGATAGCTGATATTTTGGCCCTAGCCCTCTGAGGTCAGAGAGGATCCAAGACATAAGAGAACCTCTGCTACAACATCCTATAGCTTGGTTGAGTCCCCAGTCTTCTGACCAAGGAGATTGTGGGACCACAGAGGAAAGTGTTTCTATGTTGTATAGTGTGCCTAAGGAGAGTGACCAGGAGAGAAAATTCTTCAAAACTTTCACAAAAAGCAACTTGGTCAAGCAATAGCCATGACTCATCCAGATGGCTGACAGAAGTACGGAGAGGAACAGTACATGGTTCCAGGGTAAATCCTGAGGAGATTTAACTGACCTTGATAGATAGCAAGGAGTTAATTTTAACTGATGCAGGTCTCACTTTAAATTGGTCTGGAGCAACCAGCAGAAAATTATAACCACAAGATATATAAAACAGTGCCATAATACTACTGCTTTCTCCAAAAATTGGTTTATTCTTGCCTAGAGACTGTCAAACTCCAAGTGACCATACAGATAAAACCAATAAATATGTTAGATCCCTTCTACTGGGACCCACCAGATCCACTTCATAAAGAGAGTTCATAACTGATAAACTACAACAGAACTTCTATCTGAGGCCATTAGATTTAGCTCTCTGGAGGGGGTCCCTGACTGTGTCCTCCCTTTACATCAACCCTTGTTAGCTTGAAGCAGTTAAGATGAAAACTACACCCAAGCTTCCCTAACCACAGTTAGGGATAGCTCTTCAGCAAGAAAATATTATAAACAGCTAAGTTAGCTGCAAGTATTACAGGCAATTAGACAAGGCTAAGCCTTCAGCATGAAAGACAATTAAGGCCAAAGACACATTCACTGAAGGCCAGACTTTTTTAAAAAGGGCATCCAAATAAATAATAAATAAATAAATAAGATGGCCCAGTACAGTTAATAACATGGGGACAAGGGTATGTTTGTACACTAACAGGTCATAAGACATCATTGTGGATGCCATCCTGGAACACGTGACCATGGAGAGAAGAGATTGTCAAGTCCATGGTGATGTCTATTGCCACCAGACCCACCCTGGAGTCTACAATGCGCAGATTATATTAACATGCTTGTGTTTTTCACTTCTGTTCTTAGTCGGCTACAGGGGACCCTAAACCCAACAATGCTAGTCATGTTTCAACTGCTGCAATTACAAAAACAAAAAAGGAGGAATTGATGGAGACTACTATGAATTGGCTCTGAGCAGGATTTTTAAATTAACCAATGGGCTTTTCATGTTTACTTGTGAGTCTGTCCAAGGCCTAAGCCCCTTGTCTGGAGATGGGCAGTGACTCATACTAAGTGAACCTCTGTGAGTCACTGGTCCCAGCTGAAGCCTGTAGTGGCCTGTGAAGCCAGGACACCTCAAAGGACAAGACAAGACCACAGCTAAGGACACCTGGCTCCAGACCCAATTAACTAGATAAAGACTGTTGCCTCAGGCATCTCACTCCTATGGTGAATGCCTTCCTGGAGATAGCATAGTGCTCCTGAATTAACATAATGTATTACTTGAAGGAGTCCCAGGGTCTTGCTCAGATTCCTGTGCTGTCTTCAGTATTCCCCTTCTTTGTCTGAAAATCAAATAAATACAGACCACCCAGAGAAGTTCTTTGTCTCAGCCCCAGAGAATCTCGAATTCTGCTAGAGGGTTTTGACCCTCCTGGAGCCCTAAAATCATAACACTTGTCTCTTTTAGTTAAGCCTTCACTGTCCACTTGTTTGGGAGACTGTGGGCCTGATCAGCCTGCAATAACTAGGGGATAATATTAACACATTAATACATAACTAGCATGCATACAGGAAATGACAAAATATTGCTGGGGGCGTCTAAAGAGAAGCTGTATTCATGAAGAGATGGACCGTGTTCATGGACAGCACGACTCCAAAACAACCCCCGCTGAAATTCAGTCTTGTTTAAAACATAAACACACTCCAATTTTAAAATTTATGTGGAGATGCAAAGACTAGAACACCCAGAACAAAACTGGAAAAGAACAAAGTCAGAGGATTTCTACTCTCTGGTTTCAAGACTAATTATAAAGCTGCAATAATCAAGAAAGCATGGAGTAGGTGTGAAGGCAGACAAGCTCATCAGTGGAGCAGAACAGAGTTCAGAAATAGCCCCACCTTTTTTGGTCAGTTGATTTTTTGACAAAGGTACAAAGACAAGTGAGTGAGAACAATGGTCTTCTCGATAAACAGCGTTAGAAGAATTTTCTATCTATGTCCAAAAATCCCTCTAAAAAACCCAATTCTTTTTTTTTTTCCCAGTACGAGGAATCGAACTCACAACCTTGTGCTTGCTAGGCAGGTGCTGTGCCACTGAGCTAAATCCCCAGCCCCTTAAAAAACCTAATTCAAAATTGATTATATACTTAAATGTAAATCCTAAAGCTATAAAATCAGGAGAAAATACTTGTTACCTTCAGTTAAATGAAGATTTCCTAGATGTGACACCAAAAGTATGACCCATAAAAAAATGAATAAACCAAGAACTTCCTCAAAATTACTTACTTATTTTCTTTGTAAGATCCTACAAATACCAGGAAAAAAAAGTCATAGACCAGGAGAACAATACTGACAAATTATCTGCTTCCAGCATATAGAGGGCTCTAACTTTAATAATAAGAAAACAACCTAATTTTTTAAGCAGACAAAGGAATGCACAGACACCTCACCAAAAACAGACGAAAATCAGCTGAGCCTGTGAAAAGGTGAGCAGTATATTCGTCCTCAGGGAAATGTAAAATGAACCCCAGTAGGGCATTAAAATGCCTAAATGCAAACAGCTACAAAACTGTGAATGCTTAAAATTAAAACGACTAACCCTACCAAGTGTTGCTGAGGATGCGGCAGGAGGAGAGAGCTGACCACCACCTTCTCCCCCTCCCCTCTCCAGCCACAGGAAGGTCCTGCTCTCAAAGGCCATGTGGTCAGACAGGGGACACCCTGAGAACCCGGGACACTCTTGTTCTCTGAAGGTCCCTAATTTCATGTGCAGAGTACCTTGGGCCACGCAGGAGTTCTAGGGATGTGAACTCTAGGGACGCAAGTGGGAGCCCTCCGGAGGGAGCAGGCGGGGTGTCCCCCCACCCAGCCATGACGGCCACACTCACACCTCACACAGAAAGCCACTGTGCTCATGACCAGCCAGCACCGGGGCGGGGGGAACCGTGGACAGAGAAGCGTGGTGCTGTACACACACACCATGATGCCCCCCAGCAGGAAGTGCATGGACCAGCGCTGCACACTCAGCCTAGGCAGTTCCTGCTGCAATAGTGCAGTAATCTAGACCGGGCAATTTGTGAATAATCTGAGTTCACTTCTCACAGTTCTGGGGAGAACCGGGAAGGCCAAGGCCAAGGCGGTGGTGCTGGTGTCTTGCTGTTTGGGCCCTCAGCTGCCTCAGTGGTGAGGGGGCACTGGCCCACTGCCTCCAGTCCTCGCAGGGCATGAATCCACTCACCCGTCCACAAGGCTGGGGCCCTCAGGACCAGCAACATCCCAGCACCAACCTCCCATTCTCTGTCGGAGCCTCTGCTCCAGTGCGCGGCCTGGGAGGGGCACAGTGCGCTTCGGCATAAACGACCGCAAAGCTCAGGGCTCAATAAGCAGCCGCACAGCTGTCTCCACCCAGAGAGGACAAGCCACAGAACTCCACATGTCAGAAGCAGAAGACGTGCATACCAGTGGGCAGCAGCAGGCAGCAGAGAGCGAGCGGGGGACCTGCGGGGCCTGGGATCCCGTGTGGTGCGCAGCGCACCGTGGCTTGTGGTCATGGCTGTGCCCTGTGTGCATGCCACACGTCAACTACTCCTTCATGCTGGGCTTCCAGCGCATTCCCACACCGGGATACGCATCCTGCAGGAGAGAGAGAGAGAGAGAGAGAGAGACATCACAGACGGGGCACACGCTACGTTGTGGGAGCCAGGGCTCATCCGGCTGACGATGCTCGTTCTCTGCCTTTTCAACTTCTAGAAGTCCTGGGAAACTTTCACACTGAAAAACCAGCGGGGACACACGGACTCCGGAATGGAAGCCGCAGGGGCAGGACCTGCTTCTCTCTGTCCCACCAGGCTGTGTGAACCAGCATGGGTGACAGGGCAGGGGACGACCTGCCGGCCCATTCCCTCATCTGCAAATGCGCCCGATGACCACACAGAGCTGGACCCGCGACCATCAAAGCAAGTCACCCCAGGAGTGGGCTCAGCTGGGGACACGGGCAGCGGCCACTCCTCAGCGGTGGCCCTCAGGATGGAGTCCAGCTCGCTCACCTGAGAGACTCGGGGACTGAGAATCAGAAAGGTTGGGAAGCTTAAGTGAGGTCACGTGGCTGGCACTGGGGCTCTGGGTACCCAGGGAAAACTGCCTTTCTAGAACCTGGAGCGGTTTATGCAAACGTGGCTGGGCGGGGCACCTGCGCGGCGAGGAAGCCCGGCCTAGCACCTGGGTGTATTTTTAGCAGAGGAGATGCGCACGCCGCACAGCACAGCACAGCGCATCTGTTTCACAGCTGGAGGCTTCGGGCCCAGCCGCCTCTGGCTTGTTTGTTTCTCTGGAGGGAGGGAGGGAGGGGGTGACACCTCTTGGCTCCCGCCCCACTGCGGAAACACTGTCCGCTGAGGAGAATCCAGCCCGGGAGGCTCGTGGGGTCCCTCAAGATCTCTGCACTCTCACCTTCCTCCAGGCGGGGGACTCTGCCAAGTAGATTTTGCTAAAAGGACCAGGCTGTCACTTCGAGGAGAGACCTCCCAAGCTGTCACTCTGAAGAAGGGCACGCTGGC
>NW_004955541.1:999631-1035845 GCF_000276665.1 Chinchilla lanigera | reverse complement strand
GAAATTCCACATTACAGGATCCACTGAGGTGAGGTGGCCCCAGGGACAGCGGGGACACTCCTGACCGGGGCATTCTACACGTGGGCCAGGCACCCACAGACAGCTTCTGCCCACCAGGACCGAAGAAGTTAGACGCGTTTAGGAACTTCTGTATGGATCTGACACCCTCCCAAGTGTCTTGCTAACAGATGTGGACTTAGAGCCTGCGTATCTCTGTTACTTTTTCTGGTAATTTCTGTGTTCTGTAGTGATGCCGTGGGTCGGGCTCCTTATTTCCATGTCAAAGCCAGTTGCAGTTCGTCTTCTGCGTCAGTTCTGAGCACGTTAATTGCAAACGCTCAGCTCCCGGGCAGCGGTGACTGCACGGTAAGTGGTAGAAGCAGGGCTGAAAGACCGGGACGGCTTCGCCCCGCTACCAGGTGAGGTGCATGCCGGTCACTGCGTCAGACAGCACCACGCAGGTCACCCTCTCTGCCGTCTCCAGTAGAAATGAGAGCATTTCCCCTCGAGCCTGGACAAGTGACCATCGTGGCCAGGCTTGCTTGGGTGGCCGAGTGACACCTGTTCAGGACATTTCCAGGCAAAGAAATCAAGATGGGGGGGGCTACCTCTTGGTGGCCAGTGATTCCTCCGGTGTCTGCCAGAGAGAGCCACACCGTGTGGAGGAATTTTTAATGACAATGGTGAGTCCTTCCCTCAGCCCCCTGGAGGAGCACCACCTCGGCCACACCTCTGGGACAGTAACTGAACTTTGCTCTCTGGAGATCTGGCCACACAGCACTGAGGCTCTGGACACGACAGGCTGAAGGTGACAGATGGGATGGAGAGGGCCAGAGACTGGCGACATCTGGCCAGCCTGGGGGAGGCGCGGAGGTGGAGACCTTGGCAGTAAGGCGGGGAGCGGGGGGTGGGGCCTCGGTGGCTGAGGACCAGAGGATGCCATTAGCAGGAGGAGAGAAGATGAGGACAGGGGAGCAGGATGACCTCTGGGATGGGGGGCTTGGTGGTGTGTGTGGCACTCGTGTACCCACGTGCAGGGGACACTTCCAACAGGCGGCAGGAGCTGCAGGTACCAGAGGAGCCAGAGTGAGGCTGGGGGGGAGGTGCGCTGGCCAGCCAGCAGGGGGCGCTGCGACCCTTGGGATTCCCCAGAGACCGTGGGTCCAGGTGTGGGGAGGGTGTCTGACTTGTGCTGCTCCTGCGCTGTCCCCAGTGACCCCAGACCACCAGAGCTGGCACACGCCCCCGACAGGCCATCGGTGGTGGCAAAAGACGGGTCACAGAAAAGAGCTGGACAGGGAGGGGTCCCCAAATCCTTGTATCCTCTGCACCCCGGATGCTCTCTGCCATAGCCTGGCTACCAGGAGAGGAAAGCAGGGTGCAGGGAGAGAGCCTCAGCCCCTGCAGCTCCCAGGCGCCCGGCCAGGCCCCTGCGTCTGAGAGCCAGGCCCCACCTCCATGGCCTGCCAGGCCTTCCCTGGACTTTGGAGGGCAGCGTAAGAACAGAAGTGAAAATGAAAGGGCTGGAGCAGATGCGTGCACGGGGGCGAGGACAGCAGCCCGGGGGCAGTGGTCCCGCCTGATAAGCGGTGGTCCCACCCAGCCTCCCGGACGGTGAGGCTCAGAGGTCAGGGACCCGGCCTTCCCTGAGCGGAGCCCCCGCCTGGTCCCATGCTGGGCCACGAGGCCAGAGCCCTGCACGCTGGCCAGGCTCACGTGTGCAGGAGCCTCTTCTATGGCACATGTGTGTGTGTGTGTGTCACTAGGGATGGAATCTAGGGCCCTCACACTGAGCTTTATCCCCAGCCCTTTTTATTTTCTTTAATTTTGACACAGTCTCACTAAGTTGCCCAGGCTGAGCTGGAACTTGTGATCCTCCTGCCTCAGCCTCCAAGAATGCTAGGATGACAGGGGGGCTACCACCCCCAGCTACTTCTGCACTCTTAAAACCCAATCAACAATTCCAGCACATGGGGAGCGTGGTGCCTCTGTTCAGTTCCAGCGATCAGGACGTCCTCTGGCTGCCTCCCCTTCAACTGTTTTATCAAATGGATGCCCAGGGTATGGCTGGAGTTGCACACAGCACCCAGGAGGATGCCCTGCTAAAGGACTCCTCAGGGGCACCAAACAGCACAGAAGGAGGGTCTGCCACCTTGGTCTGGGTCTAGGACACTCTGCACCCCAAGGTGCCTGCCCGGGGCTGCCCATCCACACCAACCGCCTCACGGGTAACAGGGGATCCAAGTGCAGGAGAAGGTTCTAGAAAAGGAAGGCGTTCCCCCACGGCCCCACGCAGGCTTCCTGGGGGCCGCACTCTGAGACTGCGTGCTCAGCAGAAGCAGGGTGGTGTTCTGTGGAGAGTGTGGGTTTTATGACAGCTCCGCATCTTGCGACAAACATTTGACTTTCCTTTTCACATTCTTTTCAGGTTTTGTTTCCTTTTCCTTTTCCCACCTTGTCTTCTTTTTTCTTGCTAAGTTCGTATTCTCAAGCTCAGCCTATGCTGCACTTGGAGTTAGAAATGTGACTCTCACCGTCCAGGGAGGGCTGGCTTCCTCTAACCCGAGGACAAGGAGAAAAGTTGCTGGAGGCAGGATCACGGCCCTTCCGTGTCTCCTCTGCTCGGGGCATTTCCTTGGTGCTCATGGCCTCCAAGACCAGTTTTAAAACTTTCCTCTACTTCAGAGTGGAAACATGCTCAAGGTGATGGCACTGGGGCCCTCAGGAGCCACTGTCCCTGCCCCAGAGTGGCTGGGCACTCCGTCCAGGGCCACACAGCTAGGCTCTCGGCAGGACAGAGGTGCCCAGGGCCCCCGATGGGAGAGGCGAGGGCCAGGGAGCGGGCACCTCCTCCAGGGCAGGTTCACATCTTCAAGGGCTTCGCCCAGCATGCGCGGTCCCCGGGAGACAGCCTGGAGCAGAGCCCCTCACTCCCATCCAGGCGCCATGGCTGCTAAGGGAGAAGCAGGGGCTCTCAGGAGAGGCCCTTTGTGCGGCCATCTAGAGGGTCACTTCCTCTCTCCAGGCCTGTTTCCCCTGCATGAAATGACAGCACCCGGCAAATGGGAGCAGTAACCGGGACTCCTAGGCCTCTCTACCTGCCGGACACAAGAGCTGCATCCGCACCTGCTCGTGTGATCCTCACAAGAGGCCTTTCCATTAGGTAAACTGAGTCAAGGCCTGCTTCCATCACCCACCAGGGCCCCGGGGCAGATGGGAACGGCAGCAGGATGGGAATGGGGGCCTCTGGTGCCAGGGCCCAGGACTCCCTCGCAGGCGGGGAGCCCTGCCGGCCCAGCCTCCCGTGCGGCTCCACCTTGCAGCGGAAGGAAATGCACCTGGGGGGCAGCAGGGGAGCAGAGTCACACACCTGGGAGCAGGTGACAGGAAGTGGAGGCCAAAGCCACTTCCTGACATGACAGCGTCACAGCCGCCAGCAGAGTGCTCAGGTCCACCTGTAGACGGCACCACAGGGCCACTGTAGGCCTCGATTCCAGGCCGAGGCCCAGCTCTGGACAACCGGCCTCCTCTGATTAGGTGACAGTCACAGACACCTGCTAAAAATGTCACTCACCGATTCTTTAGTGCTCACAACTAAGTACTACAGTCAGTCATTGTCCCTGTGTCCCCAGTGGGGAAATTAAGGCACAGGAAGGCCTGGGAGTGTGCTGGGCACTGCACCCATCACGGAGCCCGAGGAGCAGACCCTCCAAGCCAGGTGACGCCATCCCCACCTGTTACACCTGGACCGGGGTGACACGGCCCCACCCTGCATGCCGTGGCCACTGCAGGACAGCCTGGGGCACACAGTGGGGAGGCTCGGGGACACGGCGCATCCCCGCCCCACAAGGGGCAGCTGTGTGGTTGACCCCTTGAGGGGATCCAGCTGCCCCCTCCCTCAGGCGGCCGCAGCTCCCGCCCAGAGCACGGCCTGCAGGGTCTGCCTCCTGCTGCCCCAGCTGCACCCTTGGCCCTGCTCCACACCCTCACGGCTCCTGAGTCAAAGGCCTCTCGCACCCAGGCCTGAGCGCCGCCTCCTGGGACTTCAGGGGCAGTGGACAAAGGTCTCCGTGCCCTGTGGAGCCCTCCCCGCCCCGGCACTGCGCACCTTAGGCCTACAGAGGAGCCCAGCCAAAGGGCAAGGACCCCATTTAAGGCAAATGGGGACACCTGGCTAAGCACCCTCCTGAGGCCCTGGGATGGGAGCTGCCCTGGCCCAGGCGTCTCCATCTCCGCCCAGTGCTGTGTGACCTCAGGCAAAGGACTCCACCTCTCTGAATTTCCACCTCTGCCTCTGAACAATGAGTCTGACAGGGCGCTCGTGTCCCAGGGTCTCCGGCTGCTTCCTCTGATGGGCATGAAATGGGCCTGCGCCCGGGCACCACTCAGCTCTTTGTTATGTCGCCTGCTCCTCCCAGACCACGGCGCATCCAGGGCCGGGGCTCGGGAAGACTCTGGCGCTTGTCCTTGGGGAAGCCCCCAGCGGGCAGCCGGGACCCTTGGGCCCGAGGAGGGGCTGAGGCAGGCCACAGTCGGCCCCCCCCGCCCCCACCCCGCCGCGCCGGCGGCCGGCTCTCCGCACACAGCCTGTTGCTCAACCCCAGGACCGCGGGGCTCAACGGTCGGGACCTGGCTGTCGGCGCCCAGGCCTCGCCACGCAGCCCCGCGGGCCGCAGGCTTTTAATATTTTAGAGAAGTTGGGTTTCTGCCAAGTTCCTCTCCTTTTGGATTCTTCCTGCTGCTGCGAGGTCCCCGCCCTGGGTCCCGGCCGCGGTCCTAACAGCTCCTGGGGGTGGGGGGCTTTGCGGGGCCACAGAGAACACAGGCGCTGGGTCACCCTTGAGCCCGGCCCCGCCCCTCACCCACCAAGTGCCCCACAGCTGCGCCCCTCACCCGCACCCGGCTTCTCGTTTTCTTTCCTTTGTCCGCTCTGTCCTTTCTTATGGGAACAGTCAGGTGGGCAGCTGGGGGGCCAGGGGGTCCAGGTCACCCCTAGAGACAAGGGTCTCCGTCCCTGACCTTTCTCTGTGGTGTGTGCTCGCTCAGGCAGGGCAGAGGCCGCTCTCCTGAGACCCCTGTAGGTCGTGGTGCAGAGTCAGCTCTCAGCCTGGCAGGGCCACGGCCGCTCACCTTGTGCACTCTGAGCGGCAGCATCCGAGAGGCAAGGACGTTGGGGGACAGGCAGCAAGGGCGGGCACGCACTCAGCATCGGCTGCCCACGGCATGCAAGGGCACGGTGGGCTGCAGGGCAGCAGCTCAAGGTGGAAGACCTGCCCTCCAGCCTCTACAGCTCATGCAGCCCCACTGCTGCCGTGACCCAGGGCTGCACGTGACCGCGCTCAGTTCTGCTTGTCAGAAGATGCCCAGGGCCCGCCTTCTAAAGCGAGGTGTGGGCAGCCCGGGGTAGAGGCGTCACCTGGCCTCGCCTGCTTCTGCAGGCACCGCATCCCTGGGCTTCCTCCTCCTTCCAAGCCAGCAGTGTAACACCCTCCAGCCCCGCTCCGACTCCGCCTCGGTCCCACCAGCTCCTTCTCTAACTGACCTGCTGCCTCCCCCTCTGAGGATACTGATGGCAGCAGGTCCCTGACAATCCACGGCAACAGGCCATCGAAGGCCCTTCGCTTACTCACATCTGGAGAGTTCCTGTCTGGTCAGAGGTCATAGTCACAGGTTTTGGAGATTAGAGCTGGACACTGATGAGGGGGGCACCATCCTGCCCAAACCCTGACTTTAGGGAACTTTGTCCTCCAGGCAGCTCTCCTCTTTGGCAAAATGGGGATGGCGGTGATGGTGTTGGTGATGGTAGAGATGATGATGATGGTGATGGTGGTGAAGATGGTGGTGATGGTGGTGATGGTGATGGTGATGGTGGTGATGGTGGTGATGATGATGATGGTGGTGATGATGATTGTGATGGTGGTGATGGTGATGTTTATGATGGTGGTGGTGATGATGGTAGCTATGATGGCGGTTATGGTGATAGTGGTGATGATGGTGATGATAATGGTGATGGTGGTGGTGATGATGATGATGATGGTGGTGGTGATGGTGGTGATGGTGATTGATGATGGTGATGATGGTGGTGATGGTGATGATGGTGATGGTGATGATGATGGTAGTGATGATAGTGGTGGTGATGGTGAGGATGATGGTGATGATGGTGATGATGATAATGGTGGTGATGGTGATGGTGGTGGTGAGGATGGTGATGATGATGGTGGTGATGGTGATAATGGTGGTGATGAGGATGGTGATGGTGATGATGGTGATGATGATGGTGATGGTGGTGATGTAACTGGCACCCAGGCCAAGGGGATGCTGGGAGGCTGAAGTTCATACTCACAGCTCACACAGCAGCACTGGGAACATAGCAAATACTACGCCTGTGGGTTTGTCACACTTAAGCACTTGAAGGCTCCTTTTGCTGCAGGGAACTTTCCGCACATGGCAGTGGCCATGTCCCTCTGGGTAGCTAACTTGCTGTCGGGTTTGACAATCCTTCAGGAGCCTTCATTCCCACCACGCTGTGGAACGTCAGAGCTCCAGGCTCAGCATTCTGTACGTGGATGAGGTCCACAGCAGGGGCCTCATAGCCTCATGGGGAGTGGACGGCGTGAACATCACCCCTCAGCACTGCCCCTTCTGCCGTAGCCTTCTGCTTCGCACACGCACGCCAGCCTCCTTTGTCCCGGCCTTAGCATTGCTGTGCTGTCCTCCTGCCGCCCACACCCTCCCTTTCCTCATCCCAGCCAGCTGGGAAAGCCCTAGGGAGACCCTGCCCTGAAGCGACCCGCAGTGGGCCCCTGCTGCTCCCAGCCATGCAGCCCTACTTCCCCCTCCGGCTGTGAGTCTGTGTTCCTCTGTTGGTCACCGGGTGTCTGTGGCACCCGAAGCATAGACAGATGTGTCTCTGCTCCCCTAAATCCCAGCACTGTGCAGATGGCCGGTGAGCCCACGTGTGTTTGCCGGATGAATGTTAAGACCAGGGCCAGTGCTCACCAGGCCCCGCCAGGAACTGCACACCCTCCAGTGAAAAACTCCTGGAGAGAGAGAATAGGCAGCTTTTAGGGCACAACCTGGGGCATCTGGGCAGAGCCATGTGGACACAGTGCGCTTATTGTGAAAGAGCCAGGCTCTCCGTGACACGGCGGCCTCCAGCCACCCGCCGCGACATCAGGCAAGCTTAGGGCAGGGAGAGCGCAATCGTGCTAAAGACCGGCCCACAGTCGCCGCAGCGGCTTCCGCCTGGAGATGCTGGTGCTCAGCGTTTCCCTCGTCACAGAGGCCTGGGCACTGACCAAGGCTGAGCTGTGCCATCCGGTGGGAGTCCCAGGAGCCACCTGGGTCTCCATCAGTACAAATTTATCAGAGCACAGAGCAGACCGCCTAGCCGCCTCCCCCGGGGCTGCAGCTGCCGTGCTGGACGGGGGGCTCCGCCATGGAGGAAGCTCTACTCCTTGCAGCTCTGTGCCCAGCCACTGGGGCTGAGCCTGCCTTTGACTTCGCAGACCTGCAGGTCCCTTCTGCCCCAGCCCTGGGAACCAGGGAACACAGCGTGCTGCCCTCAACTCGGCGCCCACCCCGTGCCCTGGGCCTCAGGCTGCGGTCACTGAGCGCCCGGCCTCGAGTCAGCGTGGGGAGGGCCCGGCAAGTAGGCAGGGCTGGGGTCCCTTTAGACTCTGAAAGACGCAGAGACTAAAGCCCTGCTGCCCAGGCCACCCCGCTGGCGTGCGCCCCAGCACCCGGACCTGCCCAGTCTGCAGCTCCCTTGCCTAGTGGTGGCCTCTGGGTCCTTGTCTGACTGCAGTGACCGCACAGCGTGTCAGACACCGAGTCAGCAGGGTGGTGGGGATGTGGCTGCAGGACCAGGAAGCCGCTGTGTCGTGGCCCTGTCACCCCGCCAGTGCCAAAGTTTACAAGCAACCGTGCCTGGCCCTGAGGCCCTGAGGCCCTGAGGACCCTGCAGCCCCCTCCCCACATTCCAAGTGCGGGAGCAAAGGGGACCAGAGGGACAGCCAGCGAGCTTCCTGCAGCAGGGCCTGCCGGGAGGGAAGGCGGTCAGGCCTGGGACGGGCTGAGTCCTGAGCAAGCGGGGCTCCTCACCCCAATCTGCGGCGTGGCGCGGACTCCTCAGTAACAAATCAGGACTGTGTCTACTTTTACCCAGCCTCCATCGCTCCCAGTGGGGCAAGAGCTGTGGCAATTGAGGAAGTGGGGGGTTTTTTTCCCTTCTAATCAAAGTGAGAAGCTTCCCAAAGAGCCCAGGTGTTCAGTATGCACGGGAATCGGCCCGGGACGCGGGGCTCCTGCTGCTCCAGGCCGCATGGCGCAGAAGGTGAGGCCGAGGCCCGGCCTGGCCTGCAGTTGGGTGTTGTGACATCGCCGCGCACCGTGGGGCTCTGGGCCGGTTTTCCGCGTCACCCTGGACGCACTCTCCAGGCCTTTCATAACGTGGCTCTGAGCACCCCACAAACCGTCACAGAGCGTTTTGGGGAACACAGCTCCACAGCTGCACTGCTGTTTACAGCTATTTTTGAGTTCTGCACTTTTGCAAAATAACTGTTTTCATTCTGATCCAGAAGCCCCCCTCTGTCTGTCTGTCTGTCTCTCTCTGTCTGTCTCTCTGTGTCTCCCTTTCTCTCTGTCTCTCATTCTGTCTGTCCCTGTCTCTCTGTCTCTATGTGTCTCACAGTTTATTCTGGGTCAGAGTCCCCTCGCACACAACACATAGGAAAAGTCGAAACCTTGGTGCTGC
Source organism: Chinchilla lanigera (assembly GCF_000276665.1). Lineage (NCBI taxonomy): Eukaryota > Metazoa > Chordata > Mammalia > Rodentia > Chinchillidae > Chinchilla > Chinchilla lanigera. The sequence continues at coordinate 1,027,090 of NW_004955541.1, read as the reverse complement.
CTGTGGAGATCTGACCCCAGGCAGCGAGCACCCCGCTGGCCCTGGCTCTCTCTCAGTGCTGTAGGAGACTGAGGCTCAAGCACCATGACACACTTTTCTCTCCGGGACAAGTACCACAGACAGTGATAGCCTGCTGCCCACAGTCTGTGACACTCGACTTCCCAGGGCACCACCAGGTCAGGCAAGGTGCAGGGCAGTGCATCTAGTGTCACCACACACACACTTTCGTTTTTTCAGTGCCGGGGACTGAACCCAGAGCTTTTGCCCCGAGCCGCATCCCCAGTGCTTTTCTTTTCTGGACAGTCTTCCTAAACTTCCCAGGCTGGGCCTGAATTTTCAGTCCTCCTGCCTCAGCCTCCAAGAATGCTGGGATTACAGTCATGCATCACCCCACCCAGCATATAACCCTACTTTATAAAAACAAAAGAAAAAAACACGTCTGAAAAGGAGGCATAGAAAACCATTGGGTCATTTATCACTGGCTTGACATTTTCAAAATGGTGAAAACTTTCAGTTTTTCTTTTCTGTGCTTCTCTGTCATTTACATTTTTTGTAGTACACATGTATGTTTTCTGTACGCCTCTCACGTGTCTATGCATTTTCCTTTAAAAACCAGTAAGAGAGACTATCACTGAACCACTGCACCCCAGATGCTGAATTGGATGCTGAAAGCCATACAAGAGTGAAAAATGCCTAGTGGGTGTGGAGGTGCACACCTGTGATCCCAGCACTCTGGGAAGCTGAGGCAGGAGGATCTCATGTTTGAACCCAGCTAGGGCAACTTAGTGACAGAGCAAGCCGCTGTCTCAAAAGATAAAAAAAGAGATGAAAATGTGGCTCCATGCAAAGGTCTGTGTTCAGCCCCCAGTTCCACAACGAAATAAAAATAAAAAGGAATGAGAAACAGTGGTAAAATAGTCTCTGTTCCTATAACTGGGCGTTTCTTGGCTGTGTGCCAAGCACCGCCCCTCCACTTGGAGAGTGAACAGCTCCTGAAAGTGGTTTTTGCTGCTACACTTTGCATTTTACAAGCTCAGAGTGGCCACAAGACCCGAAGGGGCCGTCTGCCTGGCAGCCTGGGCTCCAACCTGCGGTGGCCGCAGTGCTTGTGCTGAGGAACCTCTAATCTGGGCCCTGGGGCTTCATCCTGAGAGACGCCCTGAGGGTCCCTGGGCGGAGCCCCAGGCAGGGGCGGAGGGTGGAGGAGTGGCTGGGACCGAGCGAAAGGACACAGAACGCAGGGCCGGGCTGCAGCCAAGGCCTCCACAGCGTGCACAGGCTGGGCAAGGCTGGGCGCCCGGAGAATGGGGGGCTTTGCCAGCGACTGGGGTCCTGGCCCGCGTGGGCCGTGGGAGGAGTCGGTGCAAGGAGGGTTTGGCATATTTGCCCCTCGTCTGTGAACTCAGAGATTAACTGCAAGCACTCTCCCGAGGTCTTCCCCGCCGCCGCAGCTATGCTTTTGCAATTCCCAGGCTGGCCTCAGACTCAAAGCCAGCCTGCCTCAGCTTCCTGAATGCTAGGATTTCAGGCATGCCCCACCCCACCCCCAGAGATTCCAGTACCACCATTGCAGCCCCATTGTTGGTCTGTTTACCCTTCACCCTGTGAAAGAGGAATGTCATCGTGGTGAAGGTCAGAAGGGTCCCATCGAAGTTCCAATGGCTTGTGCGAGGGCTGAGACACCAGGTGTTGCAGCTCAAGCCCGTGGCGTGGGAAGGGCGCTTTTTAAGTGCGGACAGCAGATGGCTCGGGGGACCCGGGCTCCTGGACGGCGGCCGTGCAATTTTCTGACACTCACAAATTTGGTTTGTTTGGGAAGAGATACCACCTACAACCTCGGTTCTAGGGTATTCAATCCCATCTCCTTGGTTTTCTTTGTGGCTTTGTCTTTCTAACTACACTTTGACAATGCAGGTGTGCAGGGGACCCTAGATGCAGCTGGCAGGAGGTTACACCACTGAGTTTCCCGGGCCAGTGCCTCAGCTCCATGTAGGACTGCCACATCCGGTGGTAGAGTCTGTGCACTGCACAAAGCACAGCAGTGGAGCTAAAATACAACCGGCTGCTGGACAGGAGCCAGGGCATCTCTTTCTTTGTGCCGAAGACGCACAGTCAGCTTGCCCAGCCTCGATCTGCAGGTCTACGCACAGCCAGGGGGCACCTTTTAAAATTCATCTTCCTGAAGGGAGCCTCTTCCAGCTCCCGGGTGAAGGCCATGTGGCCGGTGGTGACACCGGCCAAGAAGGGAGCAGGAGGCACAGCGGGCACGGATGAAAGAGGGGAAAGAAACCCAGCGCCAGCACCTCAGAACGGGTCTGTGGTGACCGGCTCAGGGGACAGGCACCCGCTGCAGCCGCCAGATGTCCTGCAGGCCCCCCTCCAGGCCTCAGTGCTGTGACCCTGCGGTGCCCCGTGACCAGCTCTCGTTTCCTGGGAAGCAGCATCTCCCCTCGCGGGAAGCCATTGCGAGCCCAGCCTCCCCGCGAGGCCAGCATTGCTCAGCAGATGGCACGGGACGGGCGCCGGAGATGGGCTTCAGTGTGGTCCCGGGGCCCCGCCGCTTGCCCACAGAGGCAGGGACCTCACACCCAGGGGGACTAGGAGCAGCCCAGGCGGGACCTCCACAAACACGGTGCTCAGCCCGGTCTCCACGGAGGAGTCTCCTCCACCCGGCCCACGCCCTCCCACCCGGCCCTGTCTGCTTGTGCCCAGGGCCATGCCACTCACACTGGAGGACGCACGCAGCCTCCCAGCACAGGGCAAGGCAAAGGGCGTGTGGAGCTGTGGGACCCTGGTGCCATCCTCACTGCTTCCCAACCTCGCCGACCCCACTGCGCGCAGCCGGGTCCGTGCTTGCTCGCGTCTGCCCCAGGCGGCACTGTGAGGTCCCGGCTGCCTGTCCAGGGCGCAGCACTGCATCCTACAATCTCCGCGCTGGCCTATGCCAGAGGTTGGCCTGGGCACCAGCTGTGTCCTTGGTTGTCAGCTGCAACCTTGAGCATCCACTGCGACCTTGGCCTCCTGGATTTCCTCCTGCCTGGTTACTGGCCTTGGTCTCCCCGCTTCATGCTTTATTTAATGGGGACCCCAGCTCCTTTCTTGCTTCATATAGCAAATCTCCTTGTCCAGGGCCCTGGTTCCTTGCCTTAACTACTCCACAGCCTCTCCCGTCACATGCAAGCACAGCTGTTCCCAGGGGTTCGTGAACCCTGCCTCTTGCTACCAGAGCTTCCTGGCCTGACCAGCTGCCACTGTTCCCAAATTCCTTCTAACTCTGTTTGGTCTTGACTTCCCTTTCACTGGCTGGGCTTTGGCCTGCGGTAACCCGCCCCGCAGAGACTCTGGCCTGGATTTCCCCTGCCTCCCGGCACTACAGCTGGGTCTGTACACCCCTCCCTGAGCCACAGTCCATAGCAAGGCTGAGAGATGTTTATTGGTAGATATGAAGAGGGATGGAAGGAGGGATGGATGGATGGATGGATGATGGATGGATGATGGACAGATGGATGATGAATGGACGACGGATGGATAATGGATAGATAGATGGTGGATGATGCATGGGTGAGTGGATGATGGATGGATGGATGGATAACTAGAGGAGGAGAGTGGGGATAGATAAAGTGAATGAAGAAATGATAAATGAACAGATAAGATGGATAGATAGATAGAAACCCACTCAATCCTAAAATCCAACATATCTCCGCAGATACTCCTGAACCAGCCTGCAGTGGCATCTAGGAGGCTTGCTGCACCCACAGCCTACAGAAAAGAATAAAAGATGGCACTCACAGTCTTGAGCAATGGGCTCCAGTGGAAACCATATGGACAGCCACAGTCAGAGTGGCCACACCCTTGGCCACGTCCTGCACCCCTGTGGGCCAGCCTCACTGCTAGGAGGTCGCCCTGGGATCTGGGAGCTGCTAGGTTTGTGCCGATGGGCTCAGCGTCCAATGCTGTAACCAAGAAGTGCTGACTGACAGAAAAGACCACACTGGGAATTGATGACACTCGAGTGTGGTGTTCTTAGGGTTACGCAACCTTCGCCCGACCAGGCTGAGAGCTCCTTGGGCGTGGCATTCCTCTCCACTGATCGCCATTAACACAGGTCTACTGGACAGTACCCTGTCCCTCAGCAGAGTCAATAACTGCCTGCTAATATTGAGACGGCAGACACAGGGACACTCATCAAATACCCCACTGCTGTCCGTGTCCCCAGACCCCACAGTGTCAGACTGTAACTTGTGTTGTCACGGGACAATGCGAGTGCCAGGGCTGGGACACAGATCATCCCCTAGGAGTTCATGTGTTGGAAGCTTGGCCCCCAGCATGGCTGCTGCATCCAGCCCAGCTCTCAAAGTTCCCAGGGGAAAGGACAGCGGGAGGAAGAGAAATAAAAGGTAAGAGTCAGAATACAGAAATCTGAGGTCAGGTGGAGCCCTCTCTCTGGATGTGAGGCAAGGAATTGCTCAACCACCACAGCACATTTATTTATTGGTCCAGCGGGTGGATGTCACAGGACTCTCCTCTGCCTAGCAACCTGTTTGCACGGCAGCCTCGGGCGCCTGTCAGTCTCAGAGCTGGAGCAGCTTGTTCATGTGGCTCGCCTTGGGCGCTCTTTGTCCTCGGGATTGGCTTTGCTCCAGCCCTGCATGTGTGATCGATCTCCAGCTTCAGTGGCTCCCCACACATGGTGATGTGAAAAGGCAAGGAGACCTTTAAGAAGAAGGGCTTAGAGGACATCATCAGGCCATGGGAGCCCTGCCCTTGAAAGGGACGAAGATAGCTCTCTAGGGACCTGGCTCAGTTCTCTGAGAAGGAGGGTTGTGATACAGATCAGGACTGGCCCTTCTCGATGTCAGCTTCCCGCCTCCAATGTGACCTCCTCTGTCGCATGTGCTCCCTGATGATGCCACCACCACAAGGTGCTCACCAGAGCCAGCACCTTGCTATTTGGTGCCATGGCCCACAGGGCTCTCTAGGTTCCCAGGGGGAAGGACTGAGAGGGGATGGAGAAATAACAATAAGAGACAGGAAGCTGAGGTCAGGGGGAGCCTTCCCTCTGGATGGGAGGACAGGAACTGCTCAACCGCTGCAGCATGTTTATTTATACATTTGGCAGGTTGGTATCACATGACACCCTTTTGCGTAGCAACTTATTACTTGGATTGTCTCGGAGCTTGGTGTTCTCTGGACTGAGACACATTGTTCACGCGGCTTGCCTTGGGAGCTCTTTGTTCTCAGATTGGCCTAGCCTCGTCCCCGCATGTGTGATCAATCTCCAGCTTCAGCCACTCCCTACACTTTGGACCCTCAGTGGCCAACACTCTGAGCTAAATGAACATTTTTCTTTATGAGGCGCCCAGCCTCGGTATGTTGTTATGGCAACAGCAAACTGGAGTCCCAGGCAGTGCCCAGTGTGTTAACATCTGCTGCCAGGTCAACTCAGGGCACAAAAAACAGCTGACCCCAAGGAGTTGGAGCAAACTGAAGATGGGCTGCTCTGCTGGCTCAGGCAAAGGCAAGCCTTGCTGGTGAAACGGGGAGGAACATCCCGGGGACACTTTGATAAAGGTAACAGTTGGCGTAACTCTCATCATGCCTTTCGAATCTGAAATATGCGCCCGTGTTCAGCAGAACACAACTCTGTTTCTCAGTAAAAGTTTAAATCAGTGCGGAGCCTCACTCTGGCAAGGTAGCCTGACTTCCCCACAAAGATACTTCTGTCTCTCGTGGCTTCGCTCACCTCTTGAGTTAGCAAACAACCTAACACGAGGCAATGCAGGTCATTCGGGAGGTGGCAGTAAGAAGCCCAGACAGTCTCCAGTTTCTTTCCTCCTGCCGCACCGGCTGAGGAGGCTGAGTGGTCCGGCTCACTGAGAAAACCCACCAGCCGCCCTGGCTTCACGAGGCTTGCACCGTCGGCCAACTCCTGCTACGCTAAGCCTTTGGGATTTGTTACTGCCGCGTAACCTCACCTAAGCTGACTCATACACACAGCTGTTACAACCACGACAATCCTGGTTCTTGATGTCTTTATTCCAACACTTTTGGAACTGAGTACACCAATGTGCTCATCACCTTTTATTCCTGGGGGATGGAGTAACACTGTCTCCGTACATAGACGGTGGGGCAGTGCCCTTCCTGGGCTTGCAAGGCCCCTTGCTTTCTTCCTTATGCCCACTAACGTGGACCTGATCCACCTCTCCGTCCCATTGTCTTAAAATTTGCTCTAAAATGAGCAACTGAGCACCATTTCGGGAGGGTGATTTGACTATAGAAGGGGTTTACTTTCCAATCAGCTGCCTTCCTGTCCATCCCAAACCATCAAACCCAGCCCCTCCACCCTGGGCCCGGCAGGTGCAAAGCCCAAGCACTGCCTGCCTCCCTCCACCCTCACAGCTTCCCGGCCTCGGGCTGAAACAAAACCCCAGACAAAGCACAAGGGATGAGGGCCCGGTTGCCACAGTGGCTGACCTCTCCGGCTCAGGGGCTTTTCCGGAGAATGAAGATGAAGTCCATCGTACGAAGCCACATTCATTTCCTGCGGCTGCTCTGACAGGGACCACCAGCTGGGTGGCTCCAACCACGGACACTTACTCTCTCACGGGTCTAAAAGCTGCGAGTCCGAAATCCAGCCCACAGAGCCAAAACCCAGCAGCGCCTCGCTTCCACTGGAAGCTCCGGGAGAAACTATTTCCGGTCTCTTCCTGCGCCTGGTGGCAGCCGGCTTTGCTTGACTGTGGCCTCGTCACGCCAATGTTCGCCTCGTGGTCACGGCACCTTTTCTGCCTCTGTTGAAATGTCCGCTGCCCGCTCTTACTGAGACACTGCAGTCTGTGTTTGGAGCCCACAGGTCACCTCCTCGTGTCAAAAGCCTTCCTTCCACCGCATCCACATTGCCATCTCAGGTCACGTTCCTGCGTCCCAGGGTTAGGATGTGGCGTGCTTAAAGGCGTCGCTGTGCCTAGCACAGGACCCCAGACAGGCATCTCACCTGGCACGTAGCCAGGCCTGCAGTGCCAGCTGGATTCCTAGCAACAACTGGACATCGGGCTGGAGGCCCTCGCGAGCTCAGGAGAACGAAAGAGTTGCCAGTGTCACCTTTGTTGCTGTTTTTCTGGGAGCCTTGAAGTAGAATAATCATTTTATCACGCAGAGTTTTGTAAAACAGGTCACCTGCAGTTTGTCTGACTGAGGCCACCACTCTAACATGGCCACAGGCCCCATGGCCACTTCCCTGAAAGGGTCAACCAACACCATCAGCCGGGACCAGAGCTGGAGGACTGCGGCCTTAGCATCACATGGCGATAGGAGGTATTGCACGTGGGAAGCAGACAACTCCAAGAGGGAGGAACAAACCACGGCCTACAGGGGCAGGAAGCCCAGACTCAGGACACCACACCAAGAACCTCTGCAACAAGGGCACCTGAGGTGCAGATTAAAAGCCATCTGATGTCTGCCCTATGTGCGACCTGGAAAAAAATCCTCCCTTTGAGAGATGTAAGTGGTGGTAAAGAAAAAGAGCAGGAAGAAGCCGCACTGGGAAAGTTGCAGGTGTATTTCAGTGCATTTTTGGTCATTTTAGAGCAAACTTCCTAGCCCCTTAGATCAGAAGAAATAAACTTTCTTTTCAGAGTCCAGTGAATCCCGAAGGTGGATCCATTATGGTGGGGAATTTCCATTGGAACTGGATTTTAACACTCGTATTAAAGTTCTTTCATGTAATAACAGCACTGGGGCTGATAGAGAAATAAGATATTTCCATATAAGAAAAAAATATTTCCATTTCTGAAAGAAGTTTATGATCACCAAATCAACACTCCAGGGCTAGTGATATAGCTCAGCAGCACAGCACCTGCCCAGTAAGTGTGAGGTCCTGAGTTCAATTCTCAGTACTGAATGGAAAAAAAAAATGAACACTCCAAAAAATTCTCAGGGATATTCAAAAGGAGGCAATAAGGCTAACAATGCGAAAAGGTCTGATAGAATAGATACATCAGGCAGGGTGAACAGCTAAGCACAAGGGAAAGAAAGGGAATCAGTACCAGGAACATAACACAATGACAGGAAGAACTCAGTAACTCCCAATATATGACTCTCAATGTTAATGGTCTTCAGTCACCAATCAAAAGACACAGCTTGGCAAAGTGGATCAAGAAATGAAATCCACACACACTTAACCCCCACCCCAAAAAATTCGTAGACTAAACATCAAAGGATAGGAAACAATATTCCTTGCAATGGGAACCAAAAAGCAAACAGGAGTAGCTATGCAATTTTCAGACGAAGTAAACTTTAAGCCAAAACTGGCCAGAAGAGGCAAAGAAGGTCACCACATACTGGTTAAGGGAACAATTCAACAGGAAGAGATAACAATTATAAACATATATGTATCGAATGATGGTGCACCCAGCTTCAGAAAACAAACACCAGTGGATATCAAAGAGCAAATAAACATCAATACAATTATAATGGGGGACTTCAATACTCCACTATCACAAATAGATCAACTAGACAAAATATCAACAAACAAATGTCAGAGTAAAACCAAACCTTTGAACAGATGGACTTAATAGATATCTACAAGGTGTTCCACCCAACAACAACAGAACACACGCTCTTTTCAGCAGCACATAGAACTTTCTCCAAAATAGACCACCTAGCAGCCAATAAAGGATGCTTCAGTAGATGCAAAAGAATTGAAATTATACCATGCATACCTTCAGATCATAGTGCAATAAAACTACAATGCGATGGTGAAAGAGCCCACAGAAATCATGCAAGCACATGGAAATCAAACAATATACTTTTGAATAAAAAGTGCATCACAGAAGAAACCAAAGAAGAAAGAAGACGGATCCTAGAATTAAATAATAATGCCAGGACACCATGCCGGCACTTGTGGACACAGTGAAAGCAGTCCCAAGAGGGGAGTTTATAGCTATGAATGCCTGCATCACAAAAATAGAGCGAGTCTAAATACATAACCTGAGGATGTACTTCAAGGTCCTAGAAGAACAAGAACAACCCAAATTCAAACCTAGTACAAGGAAGAAAATTATGATGATAAGAGCAGAAATCAATGAAATGCAGACTAAACAAACAATAGAGATAATCAGTGCATTGAAGAGGTTATTCTTCAAAAGAATAAACAAAATAGACAAACCCTTAGTCAGTCTTACTCCCCACAAAGAAAAGACATAAATCGGTGCAATTAGAAATGAAAAAGGTGAAATCACAACAGATACCACTGAAATCCAGAATATTATTATCTGAAAGATTTCATTTCTAATTGCATGGGTTGGGGTTTCCCTCTTCCTTTTGAAAGAAGATTATTAGCAAGTACTTTGCAGGTCTGTATGCCAATAAATTGGAGAATTCAGAAGAAGCAGGTAGATTCCTAGATGCATATAAATTACCAAAACTAAACCAAGAAGACGTAAAAATCCTGAAAAAGCAATAACAAGAATAAAATCCTACCAACTGAGAAAAGCCCGGATCCTGATGGATTCACTGACAAGTTAAGAACTTCAGGGAAGTACTAATGCTCCTCAAACTCTTTAATGAAATTGGAAGGGAAGCCGTACTCTCAAAGCTGTAGCCCTCTGGAATCATTACCCTGTGTTATGGTTTGTGTCTGTGTGTCCCCCAAAGCCTCATTTGGTCATAGGGCAGGCTTTTAGAGTTTGACTGATTATGGGTGTAAGAGCTGCACCCGCCCTGGGGTGGATAGTTTGCATATGTAAGGGAGAGGAAGAGGCTGCTTGCGGCCATTCCTCCCTTGTGTGCTTGTTGCTTTTGCTGTTTTCTGCCGCCATGAGCTGTAGCCCTCTGCCATATGCGACTCTGCCTTGTAACCTGCCAAGTATGGACTGAAACCTCCACAAACTGTAAGCGAAATAAACCTTTCCTTCCTTAATTTTGGGCAACAGTTATTTTGTCCCAGCAAAGAGAGAAAAGTAACCAAGTCACCCTGATTCCAAAACCAGACAAGAATCTAACCAAAAAAGAGAAGTACAGGCCAATCTTTAAAAAAAAAAAAAAAAACAGATGCAAAAATCCTCAACAAGATGCTGACAAACAAAATGCAATAAATCATCAAAAAGGTATATCTTGAACATGTTGGCTTCATCCCAGGAATGCAAGGATGCTTCAACATATTCATATCAATAAATGTACTACATCACAGAAACAGAAGGAAAAATAATAATCTCAATGGACACACACAAAAAAGCCTTTGACAAAACCCAATACCCATCACAATAAAAATAAAAGCCTGAAGAGAATAGGTATAGAAGGATGTTATCTCAATCTAACAAAAGTCAAGTATGACCAACCTACCTCCAACATCATATTAAATGGGGAAAAGCTGAAAACTTTCTCTCGAAACTCAGGAACAAGACAAGGAGGCCCACTGTCACCACCTCTGCTCAATAGGGTACTTGAATCACTGGCCAGAGAAATCAAGAGACACAAATGAAAGCGATATGTATAGGAAAGAAAGAAGTCAAATTATCATTATTTGCAGATTACATGATCCTCTACAAGAAGACCCAAAAAGGCCTCCCCAAAGACTCCTACAATTAATAGCCAAGTTCAGCAATGTAGCAGGATACAAAATCAACATACAAAAATCAATAGCATTTCTGTATGTGAATTATGAACTCACTGGGAAAGAAATTTGGAAAATAATACCATTCCCAAGAGCATCAAGAAAAATTAAATACTTCAGAATTATCCTAACCAAGGAAGTGAAAGACCTCTGCAATAAAAACTACAGTACTCTGTAAGAGGAGATTGAGTAGGACATCAGAAAATGGAAAGCATCCCTTGTTCTTGGGTAGGCAAAACCAATATAGACAAAGTGGCTGTATCTCCAAAACTGATGCATAGATTTCACACAGTCCCAATAAAAATACCAGTAGCATTCCTCACAGAACTAGAGGAAGTAATCCTAAAATTCATGTGGAACTGGGAGAGACCCAGAATAGCAAAAGCAATCCTGGGCAACAAGAGCGAAGCGGGAGGCATCACACCCCTGGATTTGAACTTATATTACAGTGCTACTTTGGCAACACTTCTACTGAAGTTGTATTAAGAAGCTACAGTGAAAAAAATTATGATACTGGCATAAACACAGACATGTGAATCAGTGGAATAAAACAGAGGAAACAGAAGAAAAGCCCAGGCACATTCAGTTATTTGCTTTTTGACAGAGGGGCCAAACCAACACTGCAGGAAAGAGACCCTCTTCAATAAATCATTCTGGGAAAATTGTCTATCTCTATGCAGAAGATTGGATCTAGACTCATACTGTGCCATGTACTACACTGAAATCAAAATAGAGTGAAAGAGCTAAACGTTAAGACAAAAACAATCTCCTGGAAGATATAACAGGTAAAATTCTTGGAGGCACAAGTGAGGACTTTCTGAACAGAACCCTCATTGCACAAGAAATAGCACCATAATTTTCCAAATGAGATCATACCAAAACCTTCTGCACAGCAAAGGAAACAGCCAACAAAGTGAAGAGATGCTGCACAGAATAGGAAACAATTTGCCAGCTATTCCTCCGAGAGAGGACTAATATCTAGAATATATAAAGAATTTAGGGGCTGGGGATTTAGCTCAGCTGCACAGTGCCTGCCTGGCAAGCACAAGGTTGTGAGTTCAATTCCTGGTACTGGAAACAAAAAAAAAGAAATTTAAAAACTTAGACCCCTACCAAAATAAAAGATCCAACCAAGAAATGGGCAAGAAAAATGAATAGAAACTTCTTAGATAAAGTACAAATGGCCAATAAATACATGAAAAATATTCAACATCACTGGTCACTGAAACAACACTGAGATTCTACCTTATGTTAGAAAGAATGCTCATCACCAAGAAATCAAATAATAGCAAATGCTGATGAAGCTACAAGGGGAAAAGAGCCTTTGTACATTGTTGGTAGGAATATGGACTGGTGCAACCACTATGGAAATCAGTCGGGAGGACCATGTGGGCGACTCTCCTTGAAGGAGCAATTGTCTTCATTTTGGTTGAGCCTGGCCCTGTTTCCATGTACTGACATGTACAGAGCTGGCCAGGACTTTTCCTGTCCCTTCAATAGACTTTAAGCAATGCACATCGGTCCAGCCAAGGTGCTGATGTGTAGTCTTTGAAGCAAAGATGGCAGGCAGTGTCTCCCACCTGTGAGCCAGGACAAGGTGGGATGAAGAGCCAGCGCTCCTCGCTGTCAGCTGGGATGGAGCCTCAGGATAGAGGCTGTGACTTCCTGGAGCATAGAAGATTACACACCAGAGCTGAAGCACGGGCCCTGAAGTATTAGATACTATCTCATTTGTGTTATGCACATTACTCTTTCTGCATATCCTTCTCTCTGCATTTGCACGGGTGATTTCAGGCCTCCTGCCTAGCCCAGCTCAGGGCACTCACCTACTTCCCAGGTTCTCACAGTCACTCATCCTCAAGCCACTCCCTTCTTCACAAATGAATAAAACCTGGGTTCAGCCCTGGGTAGAGGCCTTTGTTCCGGATGGCCATCGTCATGGCTGGACTTGGGACCCCTTGGCTCCCCATAACTACAAATATGCCTTAGTGTCTCTTCTCACCATGGGTTGCACTGGAAGTGGTAGATTGGAATTCACTCACTAGAGTTCCAGTAACTTTTCCACGGGGTTTCTTTCCACAGGATTTCAAATACAAACTTTCTAGGCCATGATGAAGACTGAGAAGGGCTCACTACAAATCACTATGGAGAGTCCTCAGAAAACCAAAACTAGAAATTTCATTTTTCCCAGATAGTCCCCTTCTAGGTTCCTTCCTGAAAGAGTTAAAGACATTGTGTTACAGTGACCCATGCCTACCCACGCATGTAGCAGCATCGTATAGCTAAGTCACAGACATAGCCCGTGTGCCCATCCAGCCATAAACAGATGAAGAAAATGTGGTATTCACGCACATGGAGTGCTATTCTGCCATTAAAAAGGATAAACTTGAATCATTCGTAAGTAAATGGATGAACCTTTAGACCATAATAGTAAATGAAGTAAATCAGATTCGTGAGCTTAAAATATTGCATGGTTTCTCTTACATGAGAAACCCAAGATTTAAATAACGAGCAAAATATGATATCAATAATAAGAATCAGGGGGATCTTTTTCAAACGGGAAAGGATCAAGAGAGGGAGGGAGAGAGAGAGAGGGAAGGGAAGGAGGATAAAAAAGAACTGAGGTGTGTTTCTGCACATGCACAGTGAATGCAATCATTATGTAAGACAAACATGTACTAACAAAAAAGAAAAACTACTTTGAAAAGAGTGGTTGGTTCAGACATGGGCACGGGAGCCACCTCTGGCCAATCAAATGTCAGACCAAGCTGTCCAGGGGCCTTGTGGGAAGACACCGCCTTCTGGAAGGAAGCCACGGAAGAGGTGTCACACGATGTGACACTGGAACTGCCACCGCCACCTGTGACCAGCTGGGAGACAAAGCCAATGGCAAGGTTGGCACAGCAGAGAGACGGACAGAACCAGGGCCTCGAGGCCACCCCTGCAGCCTGTCCTTCACTTCCCGTTGTGCGGCCGTGCATATGTTCATCCTCCGGGGCTGCTGGGCTCGATCCCCATTGCTGCTCTGTCCCACAAGCAGCGCCCCTTCCCAGGCCTGGCCTAGGAAAGGTGGCCCTACCTCCAGGATGACACCAAGTTCCGGACCAAGCGAGGCAGGCTCACGAACCCGCCCTCTTGTCCCCAGCGCCAGGAACCTCCACCCAGTGATGCCACCGAGGACATCTGGCAAAACGCGCAGGCCCCACCTGCCAGGCCAGGACGTCCCCTTCCACATCTGGGTGAGCCTGGCCCTGGAGAAGTTCCGGGTGGTGCCCAGGGGCAGCTGTGGCCCCACCCTCCCCCTCAGCCAGCCCTTCCCATGAACTTCCTTCTGGACCAGCCACAGGTCCTTGATTCTCATTCGAAGGCAGCTGCAGTCCACGCCCTTCCTTTCCAGCCACAGCCCCTGGCACGCACTGTGGCAGGCCCGGTACTGAGGCCAGCGTTGCCTTGGGCCTGCTCCCGTCCACCTGCCCAGTCCCAAGGCACCGGGAAGAACTCCTGGCTCCGGGGACCCCGCCTACTCTTGCCCAGCGGGGACCAGAGGTGGGGGACACAGCTTCTTGTGAAATATTCTTAGGAGCCCGGCGTCCCACAGTGGCTCCAGCCAGGGTCCTGCTGGCCTCCCACAGCTGAGCAGAGCTTGGTGGCTCGGGAAGTGAGGGGCCATCGGTGGGGCCTGGGGATGGGCGCAGGAAGGACAGGGCTCAAGGGAGGAGAGCGTGCAGGTCCTGGGCGCCAGGGCTCATCTGCTTCCCTTCCCACCCGCTGCATTCCACCCCAGGCACACCGGATCTTGCAGGGCCCAGCCTGCTCTTCTGGCAGGACCAGATGTGGACCAGCCAGTGGGGTCAGTCAGGAGCTGCTGTGGGTAATACACTCTCTGGCACCTCTCCCTGCTCTCACAGGCTGAAAGAGGCAGCTCACAGGCAGCTCACAGAACTGTCAGTCTGGTTGAAAAGGCAGAGTAGACCGGAGTTCAAATAATGCCCTCACAGTCTCAGTCCTCAGGAGGCTGAGGCAGGAAGATCTTGGTGAGTTCCAGGCCAGCCTGGACTCCATAGTGAGACCTTGTCTCAAAAAAATAAAAAAATGGCTCCCTTGTGCTGCCCCTACGGTAACCACACCCCAGCCCGGCTCCCTGGGGCAGCCAGAGGCCCCAGGCTGATCCTTGATAGTCATCCGAGAGGTGACTTGGGCAAGTTACTTCCCCTGTCTGTCCCTGGTTCTCCCATTTGAAAAGTGAGACCCGGATCATCTTAATGTCCCTTTTTCTTCACCTCGCTGAGTTTCTCTACTAGAACTGACATGCTCCACTGTTACCACGGTGAGCACCTCTGTGCCGGGCCCAGCTCTGCACTGCCTGGATGTCCTTCTACCCTGCAGCAGCCGGACCAGCCAAGCTGCCTTCACCCACTGCACAGATGGGGAGACTGAGGCTCGGAGAGGGGCCGGCAGCGGTGATAGAGCAGAGCCTAGGTGGGGCGGGGCCCACACCCCACCTTTCTCCCCAAAGAGCTTAGCTCTTTGGCTTTGTTATTGTTGTTTGAGGCAGGGTCTCACTGTGCACTTCAGGCTGTCCCTGAGCTATGTAGTCCACCATCCTCCTGCCTCAGCCTCCCAAATGCTGGGCTTACAGGCATGTGCCAGCACCCCTGGCCAGCTCAGCTCTTCCTAAGGACCAGACTTCCTCGCTGGTCCATTAACTTGGAATCGTGTGGCACTGGTGACACAGGAAAACCAGACCCAAGCAGGCAGCTCCTGTGAAATTCCCCATCGGTCACTGTGAGTGCCCAGGATGAGGTGGCGGTGGGCATCAAGGCGCAGGTTGGTGGTAGAGATACCTGGCCGGGGTGCAGCGAGGGCAGGACAGCAGCCAGCCCGGGGCCGCTGTCAGACCCCTGCTGTGCTGCCGAGGGTGGTCACCGGGCCCTGCAGCTTCCTCCCACACGGCCTCTGGGAGCCTGCAGCACCTCTGAGCCCCACCCAGCATGCCGGGGCCCCCTCTGCACCCCAGGGCCTAAAGGGATTCCTGGCAGAAAGTGGGTGCTCCATGAACACATGCGAGATCAGCTTGCATGGAAGTGGGCGGGCGAGTGAGCGAGCGAGGAGGCTGACTGACCGGTCCCATGGGCTGGATTCCCAGCCGTGTGCTGCCCTGACCCTTGGGGCCGGCCTGTCACAGTGCTCTCTGTTCAACTGTGACAGGTGTCCGGCAGCCAAGCCTGCAGGTATGGAGACCCCCTGACCTCCCACCTCTCCAGATTCACACCCTCTCACCCCCCGGAGAAACCTGAGCTCAGGACCCTGGCAGCTGGCCGGTCAGCCCCTGAGGGGTGGAGCACTCGCAGCCCATGAGCGGTGGCCGTGCCCATGTCCCCACTCTGCGGTCTGCGACATCACGTGGTGGCCACATTGCACCTGGGAAATCGGCAAACCCTTTCTCCCTTGTCAGGTTCCTACCAGCACACCACTTTAACAGCATCCGGTCTTAGCTTCAAAATTCTCACCTGAGGGCTGGGGACGTGGTCCAGCGTCAGAGCCTTTGCCTGGCACACACAGAGCCCTGGGTTCTATCCCCAGCACAGGAAAAACAACAGCAACAAAAAACTTGTAGGTTCTGCAATTGCTCAACAAAACATTATTTTTGATTATAATAAAAAATGCCTTGGACAAGTTACTTCCCCTGTCCCAAATGCCAGCACTTGGGAGGCTGAGGCAGGAGGCTGAGGCAGGAGGATCGTTGTGAGTTCGAGACCAGCCTGGGCTACAAAGTGAGCTCAAGACCAGCCTGAACTGCATAGCAAGACTCTGTCTCAAAAAGACAATAAATAAATAAATGACTGTTTATGACCAGTTGTATTCCTTTTCCCACCCCATCCCCATCCTATTAAAATGGAGGTGCAGACAAGGCCACCGCCTGTGTCCTAAGGCTTCTGCCCCTGGCCACAGGTGATCCAGAGTCCCAGGGCAAGGAGAGGCTTCCAGGTGTGTGTGGCCAGACAGGGCGGGCACGAGTCATCAGACACTTGCCCAGGCCCAGGCCCCGGAGCTCCGGCACGTGGGCCATGTGGTCTCTGGAGGACAGTGAGGCGTCGGCGCAGCCCTGTCACCTGTAGCCGTGGGCCCCCCCGGAATGGGCTGCGGCGGTACCAGCCCGGGTGCAGGGAAGTCTGAACTTGCACCAGTCTCGCTGGGAACCCGAAGCCTTTCTCTGACTTATGGAAAGAACGACGCCGGGGCGCTGCGCGGGTTCACGGCGTCCCTTCGTCCCAGCCTCCTCGCCATCTGGCTCGTCTTTAATTAGCACGGCGAAAGCGGGATTTCCCAGTCCCGGTTCCTCCTCGGGTGGGGAAGCGGCCTCCAGCGCGCAGGTGCCGCCCGCCCCAGGCCTCAGCTACCTGGCCTCGCGGTTGCGTTTCGGGAAGAAGAGCCGGGCCGGCCGCGCTCGGGGGCTGTGGTTTCTCCAGGTGTCCTGGGCTCACGTGCGCCGGGGTCACCTGGCGCGCACCTCGAGCAGCTCTCCAGCCCCCCACATGCCACGGGTCACCTGAGTCTCACGCCAGGCCAGCGGGCACTTGGGTCCCTGGTCAGCAGAGGGAGGAACTGAGGCCAGAGTCATTAAGAGGCTGGGCCAGTTGCTGGACCCTCTGCCGGGTCATCAGCCTCACCCTAGGGCAAAGGGCCCAGGACGCAGCGGGAGACCTCAGCCCTCGGCACCAGAGGGGAGCAATGGAGTGCCTATGTCACAGAGCCCAGGCGGAGCGTGCAGAGAAGCGGGCAGTCAGGACCCTAGCCAGGTGGGCTCCGTCCTGGGCCCCTGCGGTGGGCCTGCCTGGCCGGGTCACCCCCTCTGGGCCAGCTAACCGGTGTATGTCATCCTGACTGCTTGTCCTGCTCATCAGTGATGGCTGCAGGAGACAGGAGCCCAAAGGGTCCATTTGCAGAGAACACTCAGCTCAGGGGTCCAAGCCGCGCAGCCACAGCCACCCAGGATGGAGGCCAGGTGGGAGCAGAGCTACCAGTCCGCAAGTGGCTGCCTCCTCAGTGGTACTGGGGTCTGAGTCCACACACAGGTTATCACAAATCCCCAGCCCCCTTTTCCCAAGGACAACGAAGAACCAGCGTGTGCTGAGAAAGACCCGGAGCAGCTGGCACTATGCACGGACCACCTCTGTGTCATGTGATATCAGGGACAGGACAAGACCGAGCCCCCACCCAGGATAAAGACTCCACTCATCCCAGCCCCCAGCTCTGCAGGGATCCGGTGCAAATCTGTTTCCCACCTGGAAAGCTGCCCAGGAGGAGGCAGAGCCTCAGAGAGGGTGAGCGGCCTGTCCAAGGTCACACAGCAAGCTGGGCCAGGCTTGGGGTTTCCCCTGCCCTTGTGTGGTCACACTGCCTGGCAGCACCCATCCAACCACGTTTGCAGCTCAGCAGCCAAATCCAGCCAGGGGCAAGCCTCGTGCCGGGACAGGTCTTCGTCACCCTAGAGAAAGGGTCCCTTGCAGTCAGCCCCCGGCCTTCCTGGGTCAGTGCATCCCATCCCAGGTCGGTAGAATACCTATGACCTTTTGCAGACCAAGAAACCTCCCCAAGGAGCACCACGTGCAGATGGGCTCTGCGTCCACTGGGTGAGATCCGGCACCAGGCCCAGGTTCCAGCCAGCACCTGAGGTCCTGCTCTGGCTCTGTCCGTGGCTGGGCCTGAAATCTCCAGACTGGGTGACCAAAGGGTGCCCATGGCGTGCAACTCAGAAGACAGAGTTGTGTTCTTTCCCCAGGACCCCAAGTACCTAGGCCCAGAGGTATCTACGTATCGATTCCCTATGCCAGGAACACACAGCCGCTGAAATCCACCAACATGTGCTCCTCCCTGCCTGACGGAGGTCCACAGCTGGTCACTGTCAGGTGGTGACAGGTTTTCCAGGGAAGGAAAGGCCGAGAAGAACAGAAAAAGAGGGAGCAGAGCTCCAAGGAGGCAGCAAGGCAGCAGATCCAGGAGGAGGGGCCTGCTGTGCAAAGGGTCTGGGGCAGGTCTCACATCATACATATGTGAACAGCAGGAGCTATCTATGGTGGCCCCATGAGATGGAGGTGCAGAGTCAAGGGGAGGAGCTGGAACAGTGGTCAGGGAGGGTCCAGGCCCCGTGGCCACCTGGTAATGCCAGAGTCAGGCATCGTGCTAAGAGACACCCAGGAGCATTTGCAGTGCCCTCCAGGAGATCAGAAATGCAGGGCCTAAGAGGCTACCAACAGGGAACCCTTTAACAGAAGCGGCGCCCCAGCCCTCCAAACTCCCTGCGATGAGGGGAAGATCGTTTAGCAATGAGCAAAACATGCATTATGCAATACGCTTTGTTTTGTTGTGTTTAAATCACAGTTCAGAATGTGGCCTGGAGCTAGGATGGAGGGAGGCCGCCAGGCCAGTGTGGGAGGCAGGTGGGGAGGTTCTTTTCTTCTTTTTTTGGATTTTATGTAACGCAGCAGCTGCTGTATTATATTTATATTTTTAAAAAAATTAAGGGGGAAAATGTGTTCTAACCAAACCCGGGGTGAGAGCGGAGGCAATGCGGAGCTGGTTTCCCTTCCTCCTGGGCCAGCCTCCTGCCTGGGCCTGGAGCGCGACCAGCCTGGCCACTCACCCCGGCCTGCACAGGTGAGGGGCCCACATCTCCCAGGTCACCTGAACACTGTCGCCCCAAAACACAGCCTGGACTCAGCCAGAAATTCCGCCTTTCGAGACCCATGGAGTCAGAGGGTTCCCTCCTCACCCCAAGTGGTGTCACCCGACCCCCACGGCCCGTGTTCGGCCCGGGAGACACTCGATGTGGCACCAGGCAACGTCAGTGCCACCCCTCTGCCCTGTGGGAATCACGCAGGCCTTCTCCCTGGATGCCGCCTCACTGCGGGCAAGAAAACCAGGGCAGCAAACCCCTTCCAGCTGCCCAGCAGCCAGCACGGAGGCCTCGGCTGGCTTCTCTCCAGCCTCACTTCCCCTCACCCTGCCCGCCACAGCGGGGACGAGCAGCAGGCCCCACTCCCAGCCCCGGGGCCCTTTGAAGTCCTCATCGTGGGGCAGGACATCACCGGCAGGCCAGGTAGCTAGATTTGCTAAATGCATCCCGCAGCTCTTCAGGCTCTGGCTTCTGCAGGGTCAGGCTTGGAAATGCCGTGTAGAGCATATCTTCCTGGGGTTTTCATTATTCATTACAAAAGTAAGTTCAGAAAACGCAGAGAAAAAGACAAAGCCCTAAATTGGATTTGTACCCCTACCCTCCGCCTGCAGGTGGAGATTTCAAGGAGCACCTTGGATGGGGATCCACCCGCAGTGCACCCCGTCACCTGGGGGCTCTGCACGCTCAGGTCTGGGCCCTGGCCTGATTAGGGGTGCCGGGGTGTCGCCTCGCTCAGGACCTGAAAGCTCCTAACCGCAAGTCTGAGGAGCAGAGACCACTGTCCCCAAGGGGCACCTAGAGGACAGCAGCCCAGCACTGGGCACTACGGTACCAGGACCCCAGGACCCGGCATTTCCAGCCAGCGGAGGGCGCTGTGGGGAGACACAGACAGGCAAGCAGCAGCGGCCTCTGGTGCACCAGGAGCCGACCAGAGCCTCAGCGAAGGCGTGCCCCCGGGGCCCACGTTCACCCTCCAGCCCGTGCTGCGCTGGCCCCTTGGGCCTCCAAGCGGTCATCCCCCAGCCCTGGCATTCTGCCTCAGGTGTGGCTCTCCCACTGCCTCAGTGCCAGGCCCCAGCCCCGGGAAGCCACAGGGGACACCTTTCCTAGGGTCCCAGCTGGGCCATGAACACCTTGCTCCTCAGCCAGAGCCGCGAGTGTGACCGGCCGTGACGCCGCCGCAGCCTTCACCCTGCCCCCGCCCACACAGAGCCTGCAGACTCCCGGCCTCCTCCTCCGTCTCCGAAAAAAGGCACGGAGGCCTTGCTGGCATCACAGCGGCTTCTTACTGTCCCTCCCTCTGCCCCCAGCCGAAGCCAGCTGGGCTAAGCACACGACCGGTGCCCCGAGCTGAAAGGAAGCTGGTGTGGGGGGTGTGGGGAGCCGCTGGCCCATCTGGAAGCAGGGCCTGGGAGTGGGCATGAGGCCCACCTCTTCGCACAATCCCGCGTCTGCCCTGGCTGGGGAACAGAAGCGTCCTCTATCAGGCAGGGTGACAGCATGGAGGAAGCCATCCTCTGACATGCACACCTGGCCCAGGTGTGGCTCAGGCCAGCTGCAGGGTCACAGACCAGCTAGCCAGTCAGCCAAGCCTCAGTTTCTCCATCTGCAAGATGGAGACCACGACTGGCACACACTGTGGTGCAGGTGCCCTATGGATGCCCACGTCCTAACCCAGAGGCTGTGACTCTCAGGTGACACAGAAAGGACAGCTGTGGCCTATGGGACTGAGGTTGCTGACTGGCCAACCTTAAAATAGAGATTATCCTGGACCTTGCAGGTCCTCTAATGTGGAGAGGACCCGGAGGGCACCACCAACCTTGAGGACAAGGGAGGGCCTCGAGCCCAGGGGTGCCGCAGCCCCTAGCAGGTGGCAGAGGCACCAAGGGGA
Organism: Chinchilla lanigera; assembly: GCF_000276665.1. Taxonomy (NCBI): domain Eukaryota; kingdom Metazoa; phylum Chordata; class Mammalia; order Rodentia; family Chinchillidae; genus Chinchilla; species Chinchilla lanigera. Next base: position 1,005,910 of record NW_004955541.1, on the reverse strand, counting down.
CCCCACCCTTGACGTTAGCCCAGTGAGAGCCAGTCAGACCACTGACCTCCAGAACCGTGTCCTTCTAAGACCCCAAGGAGGCCCTGATTCACACAGTGGCCCCTGGAGGCCAAGGCCAAGGCACGGTCAGCGGGCGGCAATGTTCAGCTCTGGAGGCGCCAGACAAACCTCGGCGGCTTGCATCTCAGACGGGAGGGGCCCGGGGCTCAGCGCCAGCCCCGTCCCTGTGACACCCTCCATCCCCCGAGCAGCCGGCAGGGTGCAGCCCGGAGGACAGTGCTGGGCTCGAGGCCCGGCTTGCCAAGGCCGCTCCCAGGGCGTCTGCGCTTGGTGCCCTCGTCCTGGGGTCCCCGCACGCACCTCCAAGCGAGTCACGCTTCTCTCGAGGCTTGGTCCTGTCACCCGCTCCACCCCACCCCAGGGGCCGCTGGGCTGTTTTGCCATCTGCTGCCAGCACCGAGCCCGCTCAGCAAGTGTGTCCAGGGATAAATGAGCACGAGGCCCCTGCAGAGCATTCAGTACTGAAAAGGGCTCAAAAACGTCGGAAATCACAGATCCAAAGGGTGCATAAAGTATTCACCTTGGAAAAAAATATGAACAAGTAAGGGTAGACGGCTGGGGAGATCGGGGGGTGGGGGGGAGAAGGGTGGAAGGAAAGTTCTAGAGCTGACAGTGGTGACGGCCACACGGCTGTGTACACAGCAAAGAACACTGAACCGTACATTTTAGATGAGCCTCTATGAACCCTACCTCAATAAACATCACAGAGAAACAAACGGGCGAATCTGGGTAAAAAATACGGGAACGCTCTTTGTACCATTCTTACAGCTTTTTTGCACATTTAAAATTATTTCCAAACCAAGTTTTCTCAATGGCTGGGTATCAAGTCCTTCAAGAGGGCAGGATTTAGGGGCCCTTGCTGGCCTCCTCATGGCATAAACACTCACTCTCGCCTATTCCAGCCCTGCTTGTCCAGAGACGCCGACCCCCCGGCAGGTGCTAATTCTCTCAGCGCTGAGGCCCAGCCTCACCACAGAGGGAGGTCCTGCCAGCCCCCCACTGAAGGAATGAGGAATGGAGGCCCCAAGGCACAGCTGGCACGGTTGCCCAGCACCTGAGTGAGAGAGGCAGCCCCTCCCCTGCGGTGGGAGGCCACCTGCTGCCTGGCACATCTCTCACTTGGCCTTGCTAAGCCTCCGTTTCCTCATCTGTAAAATAAGCACTGCAGGGCGCTGGCTCCTCCCGGGTCTCCTCCATCGTCACCCTCGGGCCTTGCCCACGGCACCTGGGCCAGCTCTGGCCAGAGGTCACAGGACCCTCTGCAGCTGTGTCACCAGAGCGTGGCAGGGGAAACGCAGCTTCGGGATGCTGGGCCCAGGTGTCTGAGGAGGGACAGCCACCTCGCCAAGCGTGGCACGGACGCTCCCTCGCCGCCACCGCCCCAAGTGGTGGTCGAGGTGAGATCCCGAAACCAAACCTCCCCAGACCAGTTCCCCTTCTGACACCAGCGAAACGTGAGACTTCCACCCAGGACCCTGGTCCAGGAGTCGCTTGTTCCCCTGGGCAGGACGCGGCGGAGCACTGGATTCAGGAAGTTGCCCGGTGTTGTCAGTCTCCAACTTCACCTTTTCGCTTTTCTTATCAGAAAGGTGCATGAGTAATCCCGCAAGCGAGCCCCGGCTCTGTGGAACTAACAACCTGCCCTGCAGGTCCCCGAAACTCCTCTCTTCTCCTGGGTGGGTGTCAAGGTGGGAATCTGAGCCGAAATGAAATTCAGAATGAGAAGAGCCGAAATAGAAAGGAGAAGACAGGAGTGCGGGCGTGGGGCACACATCCTGGAGCTGACACCTCCGCGGCTGGCCAGGATCTCTGCGTGGGGAGGGGATACGCTGGGAGCAGACTCTGCTAGCAATGGCCTCTGGGGAAGATGGCGCCGTGTCCCCTGACGCAGCCAGCAAGCTGAGCCGCACAGGCCTGGCCAACCCACAGCAGGCGCCTGGCACATCTGTCTCTTGGCTTTGCTAAGCCTCAGTTTCCTCATCTGTAAAATGAGCACTGCAGGGAGCATTGCTCTCTACACTCCAGACCTGGGCTTGAAAAAAGGAAAGAAAGCTGGGTTCAAAATTAGCACAAGAGTGGCTATCAAGAACACAAGACATGGTTTCCTGTATTTTTTTTTCTTCAGTTTTTTTAAGACTTCCAGAAAAGTTTCCTCTGCACAACTGAGACCAAAATGGCACAAAATGCAAATGCAATGACCCGACCTTGAGCCGCTGTCTATACCCACAGAGCCGCCCCAAGGCCTCAAGGCCTAACGAGATACCTAAAGGAGGTCGCCCAGTCCTAAAGAGACTTCCACATCCTGTAGAGATCCCCAAGTCCTAAAGAGATAGCTAAAGGGGTCTCCAAGTCCTGGAGAGGGCTCCAAGTACTAAAGGCCTGGAGGCTCCAAATAAGACATGGGCTGGACTCGTCACCTGGTGGGTCACCAGGACTGTAAGCTCCTTGAGGGTAGGGATGACGCCTGTGACTCTGTGTCTCAGGCCTGTACGGTGCTTGGCTCAGTAGAGGAGGGCATGAGCAGGAAAGAGGACAGATGGATGGATGGTAAGAGTGTGGGTGGGTAAGTGGAAGGGTGAATGATGAGAGGATGGGTAGACGGATGGGTGAGTGGGTGAGTGGATAGATGGCTAGGTGAGCAGGTGGATGGAAGGAGGGATGGAGGGATGGAGGGACGGATGGATAAGCGGGTAGGTGGGTGGATGGGTGACTGGCCTGGAGGATGAGTGGGGGGCTAGGTGAGTGGGCGGATGAATGAATGAGAGTGGGGCAGTGCATGAGCAGTGAGCAAGACAGAGCAAGCTGTGGTCCTGCGCACAGTGGAACAGTCCGAGAGAAGACACGGGTGCTCGCGGTGCAGGCTTGGGACGCACACCCTCACAGCCAGCTCTGACTGGGGCTTGAGCGAGGGCTGCGCCAGAGACTGGCGCTGCTGGTTCCCACAGTTCCACCCCAGGAAGCTGAGATCAAGCGTGCAGCCTGAGCTCAGGGGCTGTGTTAGGCTGAGGCAGGCTGAAGCTGTGGTCAGCGAGCTCTCCTGAGGGCCAGGTTACGGCCCCAGGACAGGAGCCTGAGCTGAGCCAGTCTGTCTCACCCCGGAGGAGCCAGTGCACTAGCTGCTGGAAACGTCACAAGGAAGAGTGAGGGGCGGTGGCGTCTGGATGCCAGGAGTCTGGCCTGTGGGTGGCAGTCACAGGGTCAGGGCCTGCTGACGTCACTGTCACTCTGGCTGGATAGAACCCAGTCTGAGGAGGCTGGGGCACAGGTTCAAGGTTGGAAATCCCAAATTAGAGAACTCAAAACTTGCATCTCACCTCACTTGACGTGTGCTCTTAAATGCCACCCAAAGGAGGCTGAAACGGGAAAGGCAAGACGATATGAGATTTAGTAGTAAGAATCACCCTACTGAGGATCACAGCCACTCTCTAAGGCAATCGTAGCCTCATGCCTCTGACAGTGATTGGTCCAGGAAGGGGCATGTGACTGCATAACAGCCAATGAGATTGGAGGAAAAGACCTACTAGGGCTCCTGGGAAGGCCACCTTCCCCACTATGTGGTGCTGGCACAGGGCTGCCATCTTGCTGCCAGCCCATGGACGGTGCTGGCACATGGGTACAAGGGTGGCAGAGTGCTGGCATGCCACCTAGGTCACTGGGCTCAGGACATCCATGTTTGAGGTGTACAGGCCTCGGGGCGTGTCTGTTCCTTGCGGCATGCTCAAGGACATTTTCCAGCCTGCTTCCTTACTCCTCACAGCTCCTCCCCTGCCAGCGGGAAGCCTCAAGGACTCTGCCACTTTGGGATCCCGGCCCAGCCCCTCTCTGGGCCTCCGCTGGCTCACTGTGAAATGGGGCTCTCCCGCGTCACCCACTTCAAGTGCGAAGGGAGGACCCTTCTGAGTGGCTCGTGCTCAGGAAAACCGGGGTCCAGCCAGCGCCCTGCCTTTCCATGGCAGTGCACACCTGGTTCTCCTTCCTGGCTCTCTCCTGGTGGGCCTGTGTGAATCTCATGATGCTTAATCACCAGGGGTGACAGGAATGCCACACCTTCCTGAGCGGCAGAGCTCCGTCTTACAGTAACAATCACCTTCCGTGGAGCGCTTCCTGGACCAGCTCCTTTAGTAGACCAATAAGGCTCTGACGTCTTCATCTTTCCCATCTTACAGATGAGCCAGCTTGCTGGAGGCCACAAGGCCTCCTACTCAGTGAGAGTCTCAGTCAGGGCTCGTGAATCACTCTGCTGTCCTCCGTGTGGTGCTCACTGCAGACTGCGTCGTGGGTACGGCGTGGCAATGAGTTGGTGCTGTGACCACGTGCAGCCCGCCCGTGGGCAGGGAGCAGCAGGCTGGCTGTCACCATAGTGCTGGGGACAACAGCTCTCAGGGACCCGCCCAACGGTCAGCAGGCCAAGGGCACGTGCCTTGAACTGAATCCAGGCCTCCTGTCTGGTGACCTTTTCCCTCAAGAGCTGTGGCACCTTGTGCCGGTGATGACGATGGGAATCCTGGCCAAGCATGTGACTCATGCCACACAGCGTCCACTTCACTCAAGCGGCCTTGGAGCCACGCTGGGCAGTTGCCCCAGAGCGCCCGTCCCTCCTGCCCATGCTCCCACGGGGACAGAGCCACTCGACCCTGGCCACACATCCGGGGCTGCAGGGTCAGCTCCTGCCCCGCCCTCTACAGATGGTGCTGGTGTCTGGATTTTAAGAACAGGATTTTTTTTTAAGCAGTTTTAGACTTATAGGAAAACAGGGACACTGGTACCCAGACGCCATTTGTCTTGCAGCCCTGCAGGGTGTTTGCTAATGAGTCAACCTGAGCAGCCTTTCATTAGCCGAGGGGTTTGTCACATGTTGTGTGTCACATGTCACCATTTGTGGCCTGGGAAGATCTGGGCCTGGCTCCTTCTTGCTTCCCTTTGTCACCTGGCTGCCTGCCTGCCACTCTCTCTTGCATGCCATCCCCTTGCAGCAACCCCAGGGCCTTGGCATGTGCCATTTCATCTGCTTGGGACACACTCCCTTTCCCTGAGGATGGACTGACTCCTGTTTCCTCCAGAGCCAGTCTCCAGCGTCCTCAGGAAAGCCCCTCCTGGCCCTCCCGTTCAGCACTGCTCCGGCAACACGACACGGAGCCCACCACCTCATCGCCTCGCACGGAAAGTGAGGAGCGCAGTTGGGTCTGCCTGGGCACACACTGCATCCTGAGCCTGAGTCCCAGTGCCCTGCGCCACCGCAGGCCCGGGGGTCACCCAGCCCAGAACTGACCTGTGGAAGCTCAAAGGAGGCAGGTACTGGAAACCTGCACACAGTAGTGCTGGACCAAGTCACTACACCTAGGCCTTCGTCAGTGTCCTTGGTATTTTTAAACCATCCCACATGAAATGAAACAGAAATCACGAGGCTCGTTTAAAAATAATCCTTCTCCTCCCACGCAACCTGAGACAACGCGTCTGATGACATCATTTACATTTTCCAGCCACCGACCACCCTTCGGTCAAGCCCCAGAATGTGAGGAAGAGAAGGAAAATTTCTCGGCAAAGCCCGGCTTTCACCGTGCGGGTGGAAATAACTTCTTGGCGGTGACAGCATCGTGGTCGCACTTCACACCCCGAGAAAGGAAACGCCAACGTTAACCTGGAAACGGCGTGCTCCGGCCCGGCAGTGCCTCTCCTGGCCCAGCCTGGGTCCACTGCGCCTTCGCCTCTCCCTGGGCAGCTCCTCCAGGCCGGCCCCAGGGCCAGGCACTGGGCCACAGAGCCCCAGCTGGGCCCCAGAGAGAGGGCCGGCTCCGGAGGACAGGGCTGGCAGAGGCCGGCAGGAGGAAGTGGCTTTGTGAGCCGCAGGCGGAGAAGCAGAAACCTAACCATGCAAGGTGCCGAGCTATTTTCATCTTTGGGGTTTTCACCCCACAGTCCCCAAAGTGCTGGGGACAGTGTGGCTCCTCATGAGGCCGGGGCTGGCAGGCTGAAAGGGACAGAAGGGAAGCCAGGTGTGGGATGGCGGCATGGCCACTGAGGAAGCTCGCAGAGGGTCTGCTTCTCCCACAGCTGCAGTGACAACTGGCCGCAGGGGCATGGCTTCAACAACGCTCACCAGTTATGCCCACCCACAGCCCAGGGACAGGAAAGAGGTGACGGCCCCCAGGGAAATGGGGGTCCTCTTCTGCCTTTCCTGCCCCAGAGCCACCCCCTCCTCCCAGCCAGGAATCACCTCCC
>NW_004955541.1:970674-999341 GCF_000276665.1 Chinchilla lanigera | reverse complement strand
CCACCACACCCAGCTCCCTGATTCCTTTCTACAGGACACTGTGATGACACTGGACCTACAGGGACCGCCCAGCACAGAGCCTCATCTCGAGGTTCTTGGCTGACATAAACCACAAAAAGTCGCCTACCCCAGGCCGCCGGGGACCACACGCACCTGGCCTTGGTCCTGGGGACAGGTGCAGGAGATCAGAGACAGGTGCAGGGATGGAGCATTAAGGGACCAGGCCACAGTCTCTCGGGGTAAGGAGCAGGGCCTGCAGCCTGACCCCATGGGCACGGCTGCTCTGCTGCCGGAAGCAGAGGTCTCAGTCACCTGTCGGATGGAGATGGGGATGGATGAAACTTCTTGACCGGTACAGTGGTGCTTGCCTGTCATCCCAGCTACTCAGGAGACTGAGGCAGGAGGATCACAGGTTTGACCCCCGCCAGGGTGACTTAGGGAGACTCTGTCTCAAAATAAAAAGGGCTGGTGGCTCAGTGATAAAGCGCTTGCCTAGCGTGCGTGTAGCCCCGGGTTCCGTCCCCAGCACCACAAAATAAATTTAAAAAATAAAACTTCTCAGCAACAGGAATCCCATCCACCAACGGGGAGGGCGAAAGGGCTCTGCCGCTCTGGAAGACGGAGGGGTTTGTCCGTCCTCGGCCCCCTGCAGAGGGAGGCCGAAGCAGCTCCTTTCACAGCGCCGGGAGGACAGGAGCCAAGTGACCTGCATGGCGGAGCTCAGTGACATGTCACCAGGGAGCTTCTGGGTTAGGGGGAAGTCAGGGCCAAACCCAGCACGGTGGAGACCCGACGCTGACCCTCGTGCCCTCCTGCCCCCCGACCCTGTCATGCTCCACCCCTGCCCCTGACCCTGGTTCTGCTCCGCTCCCCTCCGCTCCCTGCCCCTTTCTGTCCCCCAGCCTCCCCTCACCCGGCTCCACCTCAGTCTTCTTGGGCCGAAGACGGGTGAGCAACCTTCCCCAAGTGGCAGGTCTTACTTGTGCCCTCTGGCGCCTTGTCCTGGCCTGGGCTCCGGGGCCCTGCTGCACACGCCGTCTCACTGGGTATCCTCGTCCTCCTTTGTCAGCTACACACTACCCAGCACCCCTAACTCGGCACAGGCACCCCCGCATGGGCGCCCCGGCCACCCTCATTCACTCAGGGCCCGCAGCGGGAGGAGTGGGCACAGGTCCAGGCCCCAGGACGAGGTCTGTCCTTCTCTCCATCCTTTGCCCTGGGAGCTGAGACCAAGGTGACCATCCCGGCACGTGCTGGGCTGAGTCCACACCCCCCAGCTTGGCGCAGAGAATAAACCTGATGCAGGACCAGGTCCCCGCAGCCCATTCCCCGCACACCCCGGGTTTCCTGCCGCCTGACACCCACCCTCCCTGCAGCCTCCTGGCCCAGGCAACACCCATGTCCCTGTGGAGCGCATGCCACGGGGCTCCCAGCCCTGGGCCAGCCACACAGCCTGAAACCGGGCCCAAAGAATGGGACAGAGACACAGCCCAGCCCAAGACACAACCAGAGGGAGAGGGCCAGGCACCTGGAACCGCGGTCACCTCAGGCAGACACGGGGGCAGGGCCCACAGGCAAGGAGCTCAGGGCTGCAGCTGGAGGCCACCAGGAGCTTGAAGACCTGTGGGAGGAGAGAGACCAAGGCCCACATGGGCAGCTCCAAGCCCCGTGGGACACTGCTGCCCCCACCCAGTGTCCATTCACCAAGAGGATGGGCTCAGAGCACTGCCCCGTTCAGGGTCACCAGGTGCACCCCTGTCCGGAGCACACCAGCTCTGTAGAGCAGCTGGGCTCCCTCCAGTCCTTAGGGACACTGAGGGGCCATAGGAGACCCCTCAGGGACACAGGCAAGGGCTGCAGCTCCAGGAGATGGCGGCATCCTGACGATGGCCCGCTGTCACCCTCAGAGAAGTGGCAGTAAATCGAGATGAACTCACTGTAAACCATGGAGAGGATGCGACCCAGGGCACAGCCATGCCCCATACGGCATGACGACCAGCAGTGGCAACCTGGACACACGCAGTGACTCAGACCATCCCCGCACGCAGGAGCAAGGGCAGCAGCCCAACCCCGAACAAGCCAGGCACTGTCCAGACAGGAAGGCCTGCAGCCAGCACGGATAGGAGGGAAGGACCCACGGCCAAGACGGGGCCGTCACCACCCCAGCTGCTCGGGCAGAGGCACTGCCCAAGAATTTTGCTGACGCAGAGTCCTAAAGAGCCAGCCTGCCTGCTGGGGCCCGCTGGTTTAGAAGGAAAGCGGGGAGGTGGTGCCCTGAACACCCCCATGGGGTCTACGTAGGGTGCGGAGCTGCCTTCCTCGCGCAGGGGCGGGAAGGCCGGGCTGCGGGGAAGGTGGCTGGGCAGTCCCCTGGGCGGCGTCTACGCCCTTTCACAAGAAACAGCGGTGGTGGTTGTTTTCCCATTTTCCAGGTGAGAAAACAGAATAGGAAACCAGGGCCTGGAAGACCACACGGCACAAACGGGAAGGTGGGCGGAGCCAGCCCCACCTCCAGCCCTGCCCGTCGCTGCCCTCCGCCCCTCAGATGCCCCCAGCCGGAGGCAGAGGCTCGAGCTGGGCAGCTCCTAGCCCACAGCTTTGTGCTGGCACAGCAGTGTGGCCGCTGGCCATCGCCAGTCCCCTCGTTACTACAAAGGGCAGCCTGTGCACGAGGCCTCGTTAGCATCTGCGTCTTCAGAGGGGCCTCGCTCACCGCGGCGCCACGCCTCCTCTCCCTGCCCAGGCCCCCAAGACACCCACCCCGCCAGCCGCGCCGCCTCCCACCCGGACGCAGAGGCCCTCCGTGAGGAAGCAGTCCGGCCCTCCTGCTCACTGAGCGCATGGCCCTGAACCGGGCACACGCCTCTGAGCCAGGCCGCAGGTTCAGAGGAAAGCCAGGCAGGCGCAGCCCCGCTTCCCCAGCACACATGCCCTCCCCAGAGCCTGGGCGTGGAGAAGCCAGCTGGGCGGGCTCGGCCCCCTGCACACCTCAGGATGCTGAGCCGCAGCCCTGACCTCTGCCCTCTCAGGCCCAGCAGCACCCGCCCCGTCACGATAACCAGGATGTCCCCAAACGTGGCCACACGTTCCCCGAGGGCCCAGCAACTCCTGGATGAGGACCCTCACTAGAGACGGGAGGATGCCGATCGCATGATCCCAGGAGAGGCGCAGTGGCACCTGTTCAGCCCTGACTGCACCCTGTCCCCGCAGCACTGCTCGGAGGAGGGACACACACAGACACCTCCCACAGCGAGAACCTGGGGACTCGGGAGCGGGCTTCCGCCCAGAGCCCAGCTGGGGTCGCACCTGGGGCCGCAGAGAGGTGGTGCAGAAAGTCCCACCCGAGCCTGTGCGCTCCGCACAGCCTCGCTCATCAGGGGAACGGCATAGAGACGCAAGGAGGAAGGCAGTGCTGGCCCGGCCACCTGCACACTGCGCTCAGCCCCACTCCCCTGACCGCGGTCCCCAACACGGACACAGACGCCAAGCAGAGGCTGTGAGGCACCAAGACTGCAGGGCAGCCCTGCCCTGGGCCAAGGATGTCACCCGCCTCGGCTGGGCCTAGTTTCCTCTGTGGAAATGGAGAGGACGCGAACACTGTCCTTGCGGTATCGGCTGACCCAAGGAGCCCCGAAAGGGGACGGCCCTGGGCAGCAGGCTCCTTCGGCAAGGCCAGCAGAGTCCGAGAGTGTCGCAGGCGTGCGTCTCTGCTGTGACCGCCCCACTCCGTCCTGCCGCCGGAGGCCAGCTTGGCCTGCAGGGAGCCAAAGGAGATGGCACTGCCACCGGGAAGGGCAGCAGCAGAGCTGTCCACAGCAGCCAAAGGGACACGGAGAGGAGCTCCCGCCCGGCACAGCCTCAGCCGGCCCAGGGACGGGGGCACGAGCCTGCCCCTGTGTCCTCGAGCTGACCCCCTGCTGGGGCACTGGGCAGCGTGAGGCTCAGTGAGCTCAGTCCTGCAGACTAAGATGGCAGGTGAAGCCCGCGGGAGGACGCCCTGCAGAACCAGCTCAGGCGCTTCGCAGTCTCTCCCTCCCGAGGCGACCCCGCACCCTCAAGTGGCCCCCCACATGGCCTCCTTGTCATCACCCCCTTTAGGGAGGGGCCAACTCAAGTGCTCTGGTGCACGCTGCTACATGAGTGACCTGGGGGCAGCCGATCAGTCAGACAGAGACGTCTGCAGCCCAGGTCCGAGGGTCAGCCGCTTCCCCACGCTGCTCAGTACTTGCACCAATCCCTGGCTTGTCTCCAAGCACGCACCTGGGAGCACCCGGGAGCACCCGGGCCAGCAGCAAGGGTGAGGGCACACAGGACCGAACACTGAGAGATGGCACACGACACCGGGATCTTAGGGGTTCCCCCATCACACCCTCAGAAGGGTGTCACCAAGTCAGCCCAACCGCTACCCCGGGCCCTTTCCCCAGACCGTCCCATCTAACCCTCACAAGGAGGAGACCGCTGCCCGGAAGTGTCCAGGTGATGGCGGAGCGGTGGATACTTGGGAACCAAGGATCCTGGAATTCAGTGGGGAGGGAAGGCATTTCCGGCCTCACAGCTGACCACTAGGGAGTTAGGATGGTCAGCGCACGCCGCCGGCCGGGGTGAGAATGCCGGCGCGTGCCCCGCGGTCCCACTCCCCTTCTCTCTCCAGCCCTCCTCCCACCTCAGCCTGCCTGCGGCTCCACGCCAGGGTCCTGCCTGGGCCAGGTCGGTGGTGCAACACCGGCAGCCTTGCAGTTGAACTGCTCTGTAATGTGGCAGGCTGGGCCATCTGCTTCCTCCCTGCCGCCCTCTGCCCTAGCGGGACACGGGGCAGACATGCAACAGTCACTTTATTTCTGGGCTCAGGCCTCCTAACCGGCTGGGATTGCGCAACACCTCCCTCGCCGGCGCTGGAGGGGTCCGAGAGAGGCTGGCAGGTGCCACGGGGAGGGAGGTGGCATCCAGGGCCAGGCACACTCTGTGATTTTCTCCTGAAAGGCCTGGCGGGAAGACACCGACCCCGCCCTCTCAAGTTCTCTGGGGAACTTTTATCTTCATGTTTCCTTTTTTTGGTAATTCAGAAAAACTCTGGCCTTTATAATTCAGAAAAATAACCGGGACGAGGGAGTAGGTCCTTGACAGAAGGGTGTAGCCCTCAGCATCCCAAGCCCAGGTCAGCACCACCCCCTCACTCCTTTGAGCCCCACCCCTACCCACACCCAGAGAGCTCACCCCAGGGCAGAGCGAGCACACCTCGCCCCGCGGCCCTGCTCCCCACCCTCCTGCCTCAGCCTCCCTCCGTCCCTGACCCCACAGGTCACCCCTCGGGACAGGAAGAGAGGGCAGGAGCTGAGTTCACGCCTGAGATCACCACCACCACCCGCTGCAGGACCCCGAGAAGCCCTCTGGGGTTCCCCCAGCGGCAGGTGCCGGGCAGCAGCGCCCAGATCGCTCCTGCTACTTGGAGCATCAGGGCCAGGGCTCAGCCTGCGACCTCCACTCACCCACCACCCGCTGAACAAGCCAGTGCCGCCGTGCACCCCACACTGGGCAGGAGCCTGGTGGGATCAGAGCGCTACTGAGGCAGGCCGGGGCCCTGGGCAGCGGCAGGCCCCCCGGAGAGACTGTGCGGCAGCCACTCAATGAGAGCGTCGCCGTCCTCTAGTGCCGACCGCACCGTCATCGTCGTCTCAGGATTGTGCAGTTACGTGCTCCCGCCAGTAATGCATACCATTGTAGAACTACGACATTACAGTTCCGTGACATCCTTTCTGAGCCTTGTAAGTGAGTACAACGCATGACCCGTGATCTCGGGAACGAGAAATGCACACACGTCTTCAGCATTTGCTCCCGGGCAGGCGCTGTTCAGAGCCCCAGTGCTGAGCGGCCACCCTCTCCCCACCAGGCCCCACGAGCACCGCCTTTACAGCGGAGGAACCGGCGAGGCTCTCCTGGCCCCGCCAGCGCAGAGAGGACGAGGGCCCTGGGTGGCCCGGCCCTTGTGCCTCTCTGACACCTGCTGTTGCAGGTGCCGTGCGCCGGCCCTTCCGAGCAAGGTTATTCCCCTGACTGCCAGCAGCGGCCCTGGGTTTCCGGGTGGCCGGTGCCCACCCCAGCCCAGGAGGCCAGCCCCTCATGCAAGGAGTCCCGGACCTGCCAGCCTCAGCCTCGGGCCAGTCCTGCAGGGCTGGGACATCACTCCCCCAGAGTCCACTGAAGGCCTCTCCAGTGGCCACAGGTCGCAGCTGACCTTGCTCCTCCCCTCCCCCTGAGCTGGGCACCTGTGTCCTGGCCTCTGGCTCTGCTGCGGGGCTGCCCCCTTCACCAGGCCCACTGTCCCTCTCAAGCCGTTAAGACGCATCTCAAAGCCTACAGGGAGAAACTGAGGCACAGGAGCTTCCAAACCCTGAGTGGGGGCCTCTTTCCCTCACGAGGGGAGGCACAGGAAGTTCTGACCCCACATAAACCGTACCCCGCAGCCTGCTGACTGCTTACTTCCCGAGGTCACGGAGGAAGTGGCAGAGCCGCCGACCTGAGGAGGGCGCAGGGTGGCCCAGCCACACCCCACGGGCAGTGAGGGAAGGGAGAAAGCAAGAGGCAGACCCTCACCAGGGCTCTCGCAGGAACCCTGTCCACACACCCGCAGCCCTGCTGGGGAAAGACGGGCACCAGGACACAGCGGCCCACGGAGCCATGGCCAGCACCCGGGCAAAGGCCCTTTCTGAAGCAAGGAAGAGACCGCTGCCGTCATGCCCCTGAATGGGGAGGAGACTCAAGGACAGAAAGAAGCTGGGATGCCCAGGGAGAGCGCAGACGCCGTAATTAAAAATGAATAAAATCAGCCAGGTGTGGTGGTGCATGCCCGCCATCCCTGCGTGCTGGGAGGCTGGGGCAGGAGGGTCGTGAGTTCCAGCCCAGCTTGGGCAACATAGTGACTCAGCAAGACCCTGCCTCAAACATAAATAAGTAAAAAGTGTTGGGGAGGTAGCTCAATGCAAAGCCCGGAGTCTAATTCCCATTACCTCAATCAACCAACAAGGCAAGCGGGGCGGGTGGTGCAGGAGAGGGGCAGCCCTCAGTGAGGGTGCCCAGGCTCTATCACAGCCTCTGGGCCCAGCTCTGAAATACAACCTCAAACCCCCCTCAGCTGCCTGGCTCTTCCCCGAAGAGCCAGGCACCGGAGCAGAGAAAAGCCAGTGCCACTATCCCCTGTCCCGGTGGTGATCTGCAAGGCCACCAGCAAAGCAGCGTCTTCTGCACCACTGATTGGGGGGTGGTCTGAGGCACAAAGGGGGGATCGAAGCCAGAGGAGGCAAACTGGTGAGAAGAGGAAAGAAACGGGGTACCCTCGGCTCTGGACTCTGACATGTGGGCGCTGGAGCTGAGGAGCACTGAGGGGCGGTGCTTGTTCCCGGACACCTGGACCACCAGGGGACCAGGCCTGGTCAGAAACCCTGGGCTCCATCAGCTTCCCACACGATAGCCACTTTCACTGTGGCGCCAGTGAACCCTGCACTGCAGACCTTTCTGTAGAAAGAACTTCCAGAGGGGCTGGGGATTTAGCTCAGCGGCAAAGCGCCTGCCTGGCAAGCGCAAGGTCGTGAGTTCGGTTCCTGGTACCGCAGAAAAACCAAAAAAAAAAAAAAAAGAAAGAACTTCCAGAGTTCTGAGTAATTAGCTTGCAAAACTTTCGATGATGGAGAGCCTGAATCAAGATCCGAGTCATCCCTCCCTGATCCCAGGGCTGCTGCTCTGTGTGAAGTCCCCACAGCACACATCGAGGGCCTGAGGGTGGCCCCCAACCTGAGGATTCAACCAGGACTCCAAGGGCCCAGGACGTCCTGTGGATGTTCGTCACAGGGGTTGGGATCTTCACCCCCATGGACGTTACAAGGGGAAACAAAGTTTTGCATCTCAGACAGATTTTTCAAAAGTTAGTGAACTATAGCTGGGCATGGGTGCAGAGCCTGAAATCCCAGCACTCTGGGAGGTTGAGGCAGGAGGACTGCAAGATCAAGCCCAGGCTGGGCAACTTAGCAACTTAGCAAGGACTTGTCTCAAAATAAAAAGTCAAAAAAGGGCTGAGGATGGAGCTCAGTAAGAAGGCCCTGCCTTCAGTCCCGAGTATCACAGACATAAAATTAGTGGAGTAAGTAGCAGCCACTCAGAAAGCAAATTGATTGAAAATTGGTAAATGTATTGAAAAATGAATCTCTAAATTTTGTGCATGTTATAAATGGTAGGAAATAAACTGAATACATTATATGATACGGAAGCTATGACTCGAAAACATTAAAAATGGTAAGCAGAGCTGAAAATTAGGCACAGGGATCATTTGTAAGAGGGGCAGAAATTTAGAATTCCTAATGTAGACAGGTCTATCACGCCAGAGTTAGGCCCCTGGTGAAAAACGGTAGCTCCCAACTTAGGCAGGGCTAGCTTCATAGACGTTTTTGAACATCTTGAACTTCAAGATCCCCAAGATAACCTGAACTCTGATTGCTGAAATGCCTTCATTTCCGAGCCATTTTTGCCATCCAGAGCGCGACCGCGACTTGTTTCTCAGAACGTCTAGTCACACCCTTCCCTTCGCGGTCCAGTGCTAACTGCCAGGGGATCTTCTCCAGAGTCAGCTCCCAGCGAGGGTCCTCATGATGTGCTCAGGACCCTCAGTTCTCACTGGGCACACCAGCACTTTCTTAGAGGCCCCCACTGCTGCCCACAGGAGGGAACATGATTCCCTACAAGACGACTGCAGAGCTGGCACGAGGCCAGCCGCTGTCCTTTTCAGCGGTACCACGATGTCCCAGGACACAACGGCCACCCGCCCACACTGAGCGGCTCTGGTCTGGGACGCTCCGTGGGAACGCCACACAGGACCACACACAGCCTCTGTGATGGGCAGACTCATGCCCACTGTAGTCCCAGGGCCCAGGGCATGGAGTGGGCACACAAAGGGAAGGACCCGCCTACGCTGTGGCACCAACCGTTCCCCGCAGCTCCCAGGATGGCAGCGCCAGTGCCGCCCCCGCTTCCTTCTTGGCCGGCACCGTTCACTCACAGACACCCAAGCAGGCCCAAGGCCAGCGCAGCACAGGCTCCTGTCCCCATCTGCAGGGCCTCACCAGTCACAGATGCCCCCGCTGTTACGGTTCTGGGGGTGAGCCAGCAATAAAATCCTCACCCTTACACTCCAGTCAGAGTGTTTATAACCCCCTCTAAGGAGCCTAGAACCCAGTGCGAAGTACAAAGTGTTAAGCAAAAAAAAAAAAGAACACACATCAGCTTTATAAAAGAGCATTTTACTTATTTCAACAAAGAAAAAGATCAATATAGTTTTTAAACAATACAAAAATAAATATTCATTCTGCATATTAAAGATGTGCTTTCACATTGGACCGGGGAGTGGGGCGTCGGGTTATCTCACAAACACCTCAGCAAACACCTGTTGCCCTAGGATAATGCTCCCCTCCATAGGGCGGGGCTGCCCCGGGCGAGCTCCAGCTTTTCAGATCTTGAGTCAGACTCTGCCCAGGCGCTTGCCGAGCCCCAGACCTCCCCTACCTCCCACTGTGAGACTCTGGGTGCACCTGGCAGGGACCCAGGCAGGTCACAGAAGGGATCCCGATCCTGTCCCCCGAGGGAGTACAGGGCGATCCTCCCCACAGCCCAGGCCTGCCTGGCACCTACACCCACCCACCCACTCGGCGCCCCCAACTCCCATCTGCAGCAAGCAGCCCCCAACACCCACGCAGCCCAGTGTGCTAGTGCCTGGGGGCACACAGGACATGGACATCTAGAAGGAGCCTTGC
This sequence comes from Chinchilla lanigera, assembly GCF_000276665.1. NCBI lineage: Eukaryota > Metazoa > Chordata > Mammalia > Rodentia > Chinchillidae > Chinchilla > Chinchilla lanigera. Next base: position 989,547 of record NW_004955541.1, on the reverse strand, counting down.
GCTGGCAAAATACAGGGTGCTTTTAGATAACATGCTCAAGTATTCTCTAGAATGCAAATGCTGGAGGGTCAGAGGGGTGACAGGAGTGAACGGCCCTGGCCATTACGCCAAGCCACCAAGCCTTCAATCCCTGGCCAGGGATCAGCTCCACGCCCCTCTGCCCCTCGTAGGAAACGCATCTCATCTGCCAGTTGAGCTTGCGCAGGGCCAGAGCTGGGGCTGCTCTGCCGGCTTTTCTACCACCACTGCTGGCTGGAACAGGGGTGGGCTGGGGAGCCCCGCAGAGTAGCAGCGAGGAGGCCGACAGCCCCGGCCACAGCACCAGGACACCCCAGATGCGATGCCAGATGCGATGCCTAGGCACAGGGCACTAGCCAAGCAGCAGAGCGCGGAGTCAGCTGAACACACGCAAAATGCTCCTGCAATTCACAGGCACTTGCTGGACTTACAGTTTGCATCCAGCTCACTTTAAAGTAAAAAAGATTCGCAGCAGCTTACAGGACAGCATGTAAGATAAGGCCATTAAAAGCACAAATATTTTTAAAACAAGTCAAAACCATCTAGAAAGAAACGAGAGGAATCTGGAATTCGATGTAACTACAAAAATAAAAATAGTAACTGCAGCTCTCAGCTTCCAGGTAACAAAACCCCAAAGGAAAATTTTGCCTCATCTGAAACCCAGATGCCCTAAGGCACCTACATGTGGACAGGTGCTTTCCTGCACCAATTCCAGAAAGAACAGTTCTCCAACAAGAACAGGTTTCTGCTTTTGCCCCTTAAGAGGAGGCTCATAGCTAAATACTGAGAAATCTTATTACAGAGCTTAAAAGTGAATAGATTCTCTGCTCTACACGGGCTCAGGCATTAGAAACCATCAATCTATATTCCTGATAAGACAGGAAGACAGTTAAAAGCTTGTTCTCCTCGCAAGTGGAGTCTAAGGTCCACACTCCTTAACTCAGGATCTGTCACAAGGAGTGACAAGTCTTTGGAAATGCTACACAACCCCAAATGCAGAATGAATCATAGCAACTAAGAATAAGCAAAGAAAAACTGCAGAAAATACAATTTTTAATCTCAGGTTACAATTTTACAGGATCCAGGCCACTGTCCGAAAGTTCCCACCTCCTGAGCGAACAGAACTGTGGCCCAACTGTGCCCAGCACAGGCTCCTCAGCCGCACAGCCAGCGGAACACCCCGGCCGCAGCGTCCACGTTTGCCAGTCACTGTGACCGGTGAGCCACGCGCAGGGTGGGGCGCCGGGGAGAGACGCCCCTTAGACAGTGATCTGCTGGTTTTCTCTGAAAAAGGGTCTCTGGTGTGAAGCACAAATCTCAGGAAACATCCGGAAGGCCTGGTCCAGCTGCGGCTCCTCGGTCACCGGCAGCACGGAGCTCGCGGTGCAGCTCTTCCCCGAGTCCTCCACCAGCTGCTTGACGTACAGCTGCTCCACCTGCAGGACCACACAGCGTCAGACGGGAGCTGGCGGGGGGCCAGGCTCTACCCAGAGCCGCGCTGCCCCTGCCCGGCCCGGTGAATGAAGGGAGCGGGCAGCGTCACTGCAGAGACTGCCACCCACATGGCTCAGTAGCACCCCAGTGCGACTGCTCCACGCCCAGAATTGGACCACTGCAGTGCCACTCCTTTGATTATACTTAGGCAAGGGCTTCCAAAGTCCTGACCTGTCACTTAGATTTGAGGGTACCTGAACTGGTGGGATCCTTCTAGGAGGAGATTTTAAAAAGCAACCAAATAAAGATACACCCACACGCCGAGACGCCAACAGCCCAGTCACCAGCCCACACCTGAAGGTCTGTCCTGCTCACAGGTGGGATCCCCCAGTCCCCACCACCTCGTCTCAGCCCACGTGCAAAGTCCATCCTGGCACCTGGGCACCTGGCTGCTCGCTCTCACCTGCACCAGGATGAGCTTGGAGCGCAAGGGCGCCATGTCCGGAAACTCCTCCCCGAAGCACAGCACCACCCTGCTGTCGGGCAGGCGGCTCTGGCTGCCGTAGAACTGCTGCAGCTCTGGGGGGACACAGAGGACGGGAGGGTGGGGGCGGGCTCCCAGCAGTGGGCCAGGGACAGACGGGCATGGAGCTGGCAGCGGGAAGAGGCAAAGCGAGGGGCATCTGGGCCAGCACTGCACGTGTGTACGTGCTCTCAAGCGGGAGGCCCTGGGGCCGAGATCCAGCCGAGGAGCGGTGAGTTTGGCCACTCCCTGGCTGGCACTGGATCTGGATGCTTTCCATGGCGCAGGTCCCTGGTCCTCCACTCCCTGTTGCTCACTGGGACACTGCTCCCTCCCACCCCTGCCTGAGCCCGCAGGTGCCTGCATTTGCAGCCCCCCATGCCTCCCTCCACCCGGGGCAGCAGGTAAAAAATGGGACTCCAAGTCCTGGACCTTCCCTGGGAGTCAGGGCTGCAGCAGCCCCAGGAGCAGTGAGCCGTGCACTCGGGATGACGAACCTGGCCTCCCTGCTATGCATGGACCCTGGGCTCACACCAGAGTTCTCGTTGGCAGGGCGGGGCAGCGGAGCCCGACACCAGCTCTGGGCCAGGCTGCTCTGGGGTGAGCAGCAGAGAGAGCACAGGCAGAGGAAGGACACCCCAGCCTTGGAGGAGACCTGTGTGGGGTCCCAGACACCTGCCTCGCAGAGCAGGGCATTGGTGGGCAGCACTCGTAGTGTCTGCGTGTCACCGAGCACATCAACACACGCATCTCCAACGTGCTCAGCAGTCCCGACTCCACCAGCTGCAGATGCTGAACCGGGCCTGCCTGAGCCCACATCTCTCACCACTCCCAGGCCACAGTGACAGTGCCAGGAGCAACTGGAAGGTGGGGCCCAGGGCCACATGCCGGCCTGCACTCTCCTATCCCCCGCCAGGAACGGAGGCCCAGAGACCCTCTAGAGCACTCACAAAGTGCAGGGTGTGGTTCAGGGGCCCCAGGCTGCAACCCCACCCCGCATCTCCTCCCCATGCCCACCCTTGGGTGCGGATGGCCTGCAGAGGGCAGGCAGAGCAACCTCCAGGGTGGAGGTACCGACCTCGGAAGAACTGGCTGGTGTCAAAGACCTGGACCACCTCGTCGCGCTCCAGCTTGTTGGGTCTGCCCTTGCACACCACGGCATTGCCGCTGCAGAACACGCGGCCCTGGCACAGCCGCTTGACGAACACGCCCTGGCGGCTGCTGTGCAGGAGCACCCCTCGCTCCAGGTGCCCAAACAGCTTCCGCGTCACCTGCCTCTGCCGCTCGCTGGGGATGGTGTCGGCCGGCGGGAAGCGGACCAGCTCCAGGCCCTCGGGCCCGTACAGCTTGGCGCTGGGCAGCCCCGGCGGGCCCAGGGCCAGGCGACAGCCCTCAGGGCAGGTGGTGGTGGCCTGGCCCACCAGCTTGCCCCCATAGTAGAAGCTGATCACCATCTGGGAGAAGGCTGCGGAGGACAGGGGGATGGGTGAGAGCTCTTGGTACCCAACCATCGGAGTCACCTTCCTCCCACACGGTGCCTCGCTCCTTGTGCCTATGACACGCTGAGGAAGGCCGCAGGCCACCCGAGAAATGGCGTTCTCATCAGCATGAACAAGTCCACAGGGAGACAGAGACGACCTGGGTCTACACCCTGCACCCGCCACGGTGAGTTCACTCCTTACGTCCCAGCCCGGGGGAGGCCTGGTGACTGTGACACACGCGTCACACTGGGGCGAAAACACGCCCACACCTGCTTAGCACACTGATCTCCATGCCATCCAGAGGGAGGAGACGGGAAGAGCGAAGCGGGAAAAGTAAGGGTGTCACCTTCTCGCTGTGCCAGTCTCTGGGGGCCCCCGGGTTCAGAAACTCTCCCTCGAGCCCTGGCATAGAGCAGGTGCTGCCAGTGAACTGCTACGGGGCAGAGGGGCTCATCCCGAGAAGACCCCTCGCTCCACCCTCACCAGTGGTGGCAGGTGACTAGAGCAGGAAGCCGCAGGGGTGCCGACTGACCCTTCGCACCTCCAGCCCCACGACTTCCTGTTAGGACAGCGGCAGGGAACGCGGGGCTCTGGCCTGAACTTACTAACCGCCCTAGGCTTTCCTAGGCTTTTCTCTGCGCTGGCCTCTGACCCCCTGCTCCCAGCAGCGCACCAGTCTTCCTTCTCCAGGCAGGGAGAGTGGCTTCCCAGGGGGCTACTTTGAAAAAGTGAGGAGACTGAGAAAAATATTATGCTCCTCAGAGTCCAGGCAGCCCTGGGCTGTGAAAACCCGCTGTGAAGGTGGGGCTCAAGCGACAGAAGCCTGGGCGGCACTCAGTGGAGGTAGGAATGCAAGCAAATGCACGTGTGGGTTAGGGGAATCCGCACGTTAGCAGCCCTGAAGCACAGATTAGCCCCACAAGCAGCTGGCAGCCTGGTGCGCCCGCAGGGTGCTGCAGGGCAGGGCAGGAGGCCCACTGGAGCCGCTCCAACTGTGAGGTGCCCAACTCCCTGGAGCCCCCAGAGTTGTGCAGTGCACTGCCAGGGCGGCCCTGTGGGTGCCACCTGTGTCACCTGCCTGATGCTGCCGGCACGTGGGCCCTCCCACTGGACTCTGCTCAGGTCAGGTAATAAAGACTCCCCACCCTGTTCACGGGCTCCGCTCTCCTCGGCGGAGTTCCCTGGGGGCTCTGGACTCACACACAGCAAGGAATCAGAGCTGCGCCATCCCACTTGTCCCTGTGACATTCAGGGACACTGAGGCCCCGGTAGGGTCACGCAGCAGGAAGGCAGCGGTGTTGGTTTCTCTGTCCCCCACTCCCTGTGGGCCCCTCAAGCGCACCACGTCTGCGTCCTAGGGGCACTGACACTCCCTTCCCTGAATGAATTCTGAACTTTGCTCCCAATGAGAGACACAGGGCGACTGCCGCGCCGTTTCTGGGCCTCATCTCAGGGTAGCACCTGCCGTGGTGTGCGAACCTGCGGCGCCACGAGGCACAGCACCGAGTCTTGGGGAGCCCAGGGAGACGGTGAGCAGCGCTTGCTGCACACACGTGACACCAGGGCCCAGCCTGACACGGAATCCCAGCCCTGCTGCCTCCAGCCGTGTGACCCAGCCAGCAGCGTCCGTCTCTGTGCCGTTTCCCCAGCAAAGCAGGGCGGGCCAGTGCGCCGCCTCCTACGGCTGCAGGTCGGCACACGTGAGCACCACCCAAGTGCTAACTGAGTACACGGACCAGGACAAGAGGGTCTCAGAAGAAGGGCTCCTGAGCCACAGTGGCAGCCCCTGGCCTAGGGGGCATGATCAGGCCTGTGCCCAGGGCTGGCTGCACGCCAAACCCAGGAGGCAGACTTAACAGTAGGACCATTTTCCAGGTAAGGAAAGGAAGGCACCGCTGGTGCGCGAGGGGCTCTGCCCAGCAGCATGGCTGCAAAGTGGGGGCCCTGGTCTTGTACCCCACAGGCTGGCTGAGTCTGCACCCTACACCACAGCCTGCACACAAACACGGAGAGGCCGTGCCGTCTGCCAGCACGAGGACACCTGTGGCCAGTGCTTCACTCCAGGAGTTCCCATAGAAGCCAGCACTCTTGTTTCTCTGGAAATAGGGAAACGCGTGCCTGGCTGGGTCTCAAGCCCAGGGCACAGCCGCTCCAGCACCCGCAGCCCAGGGCGGCTCTCCACCTCGCGATCTCCCCACTCTCTCGCATCCTTTGCTGTCCACCTCATCCCTGCGTCCCTTCAGCCCTTCGAGCTCAAGCACTGGGGAGCCCACACCAGCTCAGGCTCCTAGAAGGAGGTGTTGGGCTGGGCAGGGCAGCTTCCCTCGCCTCGTGCTGAGCTCTGGGAGCCCCGAGTGACTTCTCCACGCTGCACTCACCTCTCACTCTGACGCCCACAGCGCTGCCCAGGCCAGGGCTTGGTCCCGTGACCCACAGAGCAGCCCAGTGAAACAAGGTCTGCACGATGGGCTCCGAGCAGTTTTCCTGGCTGGGTGAGCACCTACTTCTGCCCCAGGATGGCCCAGGGCATACGCTTCTCTGCTCCCTGTGTCCCCTTCTGCCCGAGTCCCCAGCCGTGTGTTCTGTGGCCACCCCGAGGAGCTGGCGTCTGTTCCTACAGGGCCGCGTGCTGGGGAGACACTGGCTTCCTCTGCTGTGTCACTGTCTGCAGCCCAAACCTCAATCCCGGGGCCCTGCAGAGCATCACACAGCAAGAGGCCACCTCCGTCCGCAGGGGATGGGTGTGGAGACCGTGTGGGACAGCCCCACTTGGACCCACACGGGTCCCTGGCCTTTGTCTTCAAACAGTGCTCACATCCACCCAGCGCCCCCATACCTGCATGGTGTGGGTCATAGGCGGGGTACCCGGTCACCAGCGGCAAGCCTGTGGGGGACAAAGAGCAAATTCAGCATGCCCAGGGCTGGAAGCTGACCAGAGGCTCCAGGCCGTCCCGCGAGCCCCAAGGCTCAGCCATAGCTTCTGCTGATCTTGCACTGTCCCTGCAGACCCAGGTTTCCTCAGCGCAGATGCCAGACCTCAGCCAAACCAGAGGCAGGGGACTTCCTCTGCACTGTGGGACTTCGGCCCTATGCCGGTGACCCTGGGAGCCACATTCCCTTCCCACCCCAGGGGTGGGGACATCACTGGACCCCGTGCCACCACCCAGGGCACCCAAGGTCCAAGCTAGCGTTCTCCAAGACATCACCACCCACACCTGGTCCCCGCACCGGCTGGGCCGGCTGCCCTCCTGGCCACGGGAAGGCTCAAAGCTGCCCAGCGCTGCAGAGGCTGCAGGCCAGGAGTCACCCTGATTAGCTGAGGGCTGAGCGTGCCAGGCACGGCAATCCGGAGGGTGCGTGCCTCATTACCACCCTCGACCCACGGGGCAGGCCCCAGGGCCTCCATCTTACAAAGGAGTAAACTGAGGCGCAGGAAGATCCACAACCTCCCAGCATGGCTCTGAGCCATTTCGCCGGCCAACCTGCCCTCCTCCCCCAGACGACCCCACTTTTGTTGGCTCTGAGGGGTCCCCAGAACCCAAACATAGCAGAGCAGCCAGGACGGACGCAAGCGGCCCAGCGCTGAGTCCTCCGTCCGGCCCCGGGGACAGTCACCAGAGCCGGCGCTTTGCTGTGCAGAAGCGCAGGAGGAACGGACGTGCCTTGGTGGGGAGCCAGGCCTGTCGTCCCCTCTCCGGGCTCAGCACCCTCAACAGGACAACCAGTGTCACAGTACAAAGCACCACGCCGTCCCCAGTGGCGCAGGGTCCTCACCTGCGCTGGGCTGCGGCACCCACCAGTCTGGGAGGAGCTGGCTCCTGCAGGCCTCTGGCGGGGACGGGCTCCTCTTGATCATCCCCATGTAGTCGTCCACAGGAGGCTGCTATGGGCGAGAGACGGCCGCTCAGTCCCCAAACTACCAGCAACTGCTACGCAACGGAAGCAACACGGTCACCTCTGTCTGAGGAGACGAACACGAAGCTTTACTTGCCGCTTGAGCGGTCCTGGCCGTAAACCCACCAGGCCAGCAATCAAGCGCGCCGAATGACCAGCCTCTTGCAGGCCACCGGAAAGTTCCCTGGTCTTTACGCGGAGCACCTGTCGCAAGCTGAACAGTCCAGGTTATGCAGCTGCCACGAGGCTGGCAGACGCGGACAGGCTGGGACACCCATGGACGGTGACGGCTGAGCTGGCAGAAAAGCCATCTAAGGACAGCAGGACGTCGTAAGTGGGACTGAGAGCCAAGAAGCTGCCTGGTCTGTGGCCAAAGAGCACGCAGAAACCTAACGGCTGCTACCTGCAGAGGAGCCAGCAGCGCACAGCCGCCAGAAGCCGCCAGAAGCGAGCTAAGAACCTCTCACGGACCCGCACTGCCTTTCCCAAGGGCTGTGGGCATCACTTTAGCTGTGGAAGCCCCCCTTGGAATAACCACAGACAACACAGTACAGGGCAATGCACTGAAACAGCGCCACAAAACCCCCATGCTTCACCTAAGGAGGCCCTGGAGGCCTTCACCGCTAACCTATTAACGACTACTCTATGCACACTTCTCACAGACCCGCTTAAGTGATTTTCCAACCCACTAAGGAATAAACTTCACAGGTTAAAAGCATAAGCAGTCTGATAGCCACGAGTCACAATGACGACCAAGCAGCAAGAAGGCTGATGCTCTCGCGGCTGTAGCTGGCGTACGAAGGGTGCAAGATCTCACTGAAAAGACTGCCGTCCGAAACGTTGAGGCGTAGGACCTTGCAGTGCTTGAGGGAAGCTCACTGACGCAGAGCAGCGGCTCGGGAGGAAGGAGCAGATGTGCCCTGCGGGTGGAGGCCGCTGAGCGGTGGCCAGGGTGCCCGCCCCACATCCGCAGGTAAAAGTCACTTCCGGGGACAGCCAGCTCCACTCACCTCTTTGATCATCTCGTCCACCTCAGCGCGGCTGCACTCCATCTCCGCCACCTCACTCACACATCCGGGAGGCATGATGCCCAGTTTGCCTAGGGAAACCAGAGGAGCCCTGTCACCCTCCACACCGAGCCACACAACCATCCCGGGGCCAGCCGGCGGCCTCCCTGGCTGTACTAGGCAGTGGCCCAAGGCCTAGACACAGGCCCTCTCCTCCCAGGCTGCGGTCACCTGACCAGAAAAGTCAGAAGAGAGAAGTAGGTGACAGGGATCGTAAAGGCAGCACTTTTGGGGACAGGGGCAGCAGTTGGCCTCTTCCTTCTCTTTGCTGAGATGCAAAGTAAATCCCATCAAATATACTTTATGCCAGGTGTTTACTACCTACCCTACAAAAGTTACATTTATAAGCTGCGGTACTTGAAAACGAGCGAAGATTTCCTGGCAAACATGTTGGCAGGTTGAGTCACTGTTTTTTAAAGCCAGTTGGCAGGAAATCTCTTTTTGGCCTTTCCAAATATATGCACATGTCTCTGTGCACACACACGCCCTTTCTGCCGATGGCCAGCTGGACCAGCTCCGATCAGCACCTGCCCAGGGGCACCCAGGATCTCCAGAGTAAGCATGCCCCGGCCAGAAATTCACCTGTCAGGTTTAGCACTGCGATATCCATGACAACCCACAAACGCCTGCTGGCCTTCCCTCTCCCAGGGATCCATGCACTCTGCCCATCCTTTCGTTCTGACTGAGTTTTGGGAGATTCACGGATTCACTTAGAAGCGGCTGCTGAGCACAGGCGGGCAGGTGGGGCGGCACGAGTGCAGCCTGCAAGCCCCTCAGTACAGGGCAGCGTGGGGCCACTGTACACTATGCAAGTGCACTGTCTGCTGGCCCCTGAGAACCTGTTCCCTTGTCCTCTAACAGCCACCCCTGCAGGTGACACAGCCCCACCCCCAGGTATAAGAAAGTGTCACCTGCCGGGTCAGGCTTGGCTGGCCCTGGAGGGGGTCAGGAAAACATCCCTGCAGCTTGAGGTCACATGTGACTTCACAGTGACCAAACATTATCCAAAGTGGGGGGAAAGGCAGAGCAATGACTGCCTAGCCTTGCCGGACCACCTGGGCGTATTCACGGGGCCCTATCGGCCATGTGACTCTCCAAGGGGGCCACTGTGTTGGATTCAGTGAAGTCAGGTGTTCACCTGCAGGTGATGAAGCTACAGATGGTCGGAAGACAGGATAACACCCCGAAACACGATCGTATCATCCAGACCAGACTTTCGTCTCCCCATCCTCCCCTGACGGCACACACCACCGCCTCCCCTCACGTCCTCAGCGAGCTCCCTCACAGTGCTGCTCCCCCCTTAAATAGGGGAGGACTGTAACTCTCTCACACGGGCTCACTGTGTATTTGTTGGAGTCATGATTTTAACTTTTTAAAAATTATGCACCAACATTTTCAACAGTTGAGAAGAATCAGTGTGTTAATAGAATGTTTTAATCCAGCAGTGATTAGATTTTATCCCCTGAGCCAGCTCTGATTTGCGGCGTCTACACAGCCATTGCTTTGGAAAGGATTCTCAGGCCAGAGCCAAGCTGGACACATCCAGATTGATTGGTGATGTCTGAGCAGAACACAGGAATGAGAAGAGGGGAGCAGTGCCGTATTTTTTTTTTTGCTTTCCCTGATTCTTTCGGGGTACAGAGCTGGGAGCTACCTCAAGAAGAATGACGTGCCAGAGTTCCCAAGCAGCTCCCGGGATGTGGCAGTACTCTGAGGCCTATTCAGGAACTCTTCAGGAACTCTTCTCTCCACCCTTCAACCCAGTCCTCCCTTGTCCACCAGATTGCCCCCCACACACACCCCGCAAGGGCCAGAGGACCGCCAGGATTCCTCATGAGAAGCTGCTGCAGGCTCTGTGGCCCCAGCCAGTGAGCTTGTCCTGAGCGTGTCCCCTTGCATGTCCCTAGCCTGGGCCACAGCCCAATCCCCTCTGGCCACCCCATCCTCAAGCCGCCCCCTCAGCTGGAAGCTGCCACTTGGCATCAGATGGGGCATGAGGTCAGTGGAAGGGACCTCAGTGGCCGCTCACATAAAGGAGAGAACCGTTTGTTTAACTAAAGCCGCGCACCCAGACCCTATGGTGGTGACATCCACCCCAGACCCGAGTCCCCGGCGAGGCTGCAGACCTGGCAGCTTCTGGAAGCCTGAGTGCCCACAACCGATAGTTACATTTTTGTTCTTCCTCCGGGACGATTCTGTAAACTTTGTACGGCTCGGAAATGTCCAGCTGGGATCGGTCTGTCACTTCCTCAAAATCTGGGCTCTTGTTCAAAGCACAGCGTAACCTCGTCTTCCAAGTGGCTGGTTCAGCTTTGTCCCCTTCTTTAAACTTCCCTTTAAAAACTGCCCAGGCCTGAAGGAGGAAAGAGGAGCACATTAAACACACGAGGGCTGCTGACCACAGGTCCCCATCATGGGGACCAGACACCCCTCCTCCCCGAGTCTCAGGCCACTGTCTCTCCGGATGTGAAGAGACCCAGGCCAAGCAGGGGTGTCTGAGGTCACCTCGCACCCTCCCACAGCCGCCCCTGCTGTGTGCCTTTCACAGTCCCTCCCTGGGCTAAAGGGCTTGGAGCCGCTGAGGTTAAGCTGCTCAAAGAGGAAGTTGCACATGATTTCACTAGAATGTTCAAAACAAAGACTTTTTGCTTTTTCAAATCAACTCCTAGCTAAAACATACTATGAAAAGGGAACATTTGCAAAAACCCTAAATGTGGCCATCAACTGCCCTGCTCCTTTTAATAGAAATTTTGTTTTGCATTTTTGCAAGAGGCTGGCTTTTTGCCCCTCCCCCACCCAAAGCGCTGCTTAAAATGCAATGAAATGTTTTCTCTCTATCAGTTACGCTTTGCTTTTTCAAATAGCTCTGTTTTCTGACCTCTCCAAACCTCAGGATCTGAACTGGAACCAGAAATTCAAACCAGGAAACTTAGAAGTTCAACATGTTTACCATACAGGGGGCAGTATTTGTAAAACAGAACAGGGCAATAAGCATATGTTAAGAATCCAGAATTGGAACACAGCAGCCCATCAGAAGGTAACCACTAACAGGTAAAAATTACCTTCACTTTCAGGCAAAATCAGGCAGTCTTCTCCAGCCTAAGCTAACAAGGGATCTGGAGGGAATTCTCCCTCCCAATCAGGTAACTGCAAGCCGAAAGGAAAGCCACGTTCCCAAGGTGGACCGGGCCTGTACCACCTTCCAGTGCGGCCAGAGCTTAAGGCCTTGTCAACCCCACGAGTGCCCGTAACACGCAGACTCTTGGGCCCGTCCCTCAGGATTCACCTGCGGCAGATGCCAGTCAGGTCTGAACTTACATTTCCAGAAACCCAGAGCGGCATCTTTTTCTTCTCAAAAAGATACAAATGTTTACAGTTTAAGGCCAAGGCTCTCTACCCTACTGATGCCAAATTTTGCACCTAGGCCCCGGGGAAAACGGAACTGGAAGAACATTTCCTATTCGTGAACTCGGCAGTCCTTTCCTTTTCTGACACAGGCGCAAACCCCGCTTTGGAATGAGTTTTATGAGTAAACATTTTTTTTTCCCATTTTTTGAGTCAGGGTCTCGCTGTGTATGCAGTTCAGGCGCACTGTCTCACCAGTGTAAAACCTGAAAGAGTTAATATAAACTCAGAGGTATGGTAGACATTGTGAAATGATAGGAAAACGCTCAAGGGTAAAGGGCAACTGGGATGTGGGAAAAGAGAAGGGAAAGAAGGAGAGATTTTGTATGCATGTATATGCAGGATAGTTAACATAGTCGATCTACTGTCTTCTATTCCTTTGCTGAAAGAAACTGTTAATGAGTCCCTGACTGATCAATATTGCATGTCTCTATTTGTTTCATGAGAAACCACTCTGAAGATATTAATATGTAATACAACAAGCATTGTTAATTTCCTACCACTTTGTAACTCTGTATTGTTTGTACTGTTCTTTTGCTGTTTTGTAAAAGTTTGTCTGTTAATGTTTTCCTCCTTTTATTGTTAAAATAAAAAAAAAAAAGAAATGTCAATTAGAAATCACTATGTAGTCCAGGCTGGCCTCACACTCGCAACCATCTTCCCGCCTCAGCCTCCCCAATTACAAATGTGCGCCACCATGCTCGGCGCTGAGTAAACAATCTTCAGCTCTGCCCTTGGTTGGCTGCACTGCTGACCCTGCACTGATTTGCGTGTCACTATTTTAAGGAAATAGCAGACCAAACCCTGTACTAAGAGAAGAGTAACTTCAGGGTTTCTCTGGCTCTGCCTCTTCACACCTCCTGGTGTGAAGAGCTGGCTGGCTCTTCCTGGAGCAGCAGCACCTGAGGCCTTGACCCACAAATGCCAGCAGCACCCTTCCCCTTGAGCAACAGGAAGTGACTGCAGGCATGACCAAGTGTCCCCTGGGAATAAAGTCATGCCCCCGCCCTGCCCTTGAGAACCACTGGTTGACCCATCCTCCACCAGGACCTTGAAAGGCACAGACTCTGCAGCAATGTCACAATAGCCGGTCGTGCCAGCCTTGGCACCTCTACCAGGCCCCCTCATTCCTTCTCACCACCCACTCACCACGAGGAAGGCCAGGAGGCTCCATCCACCAAAACATGCCCTGGGACGCACCCTGTGTGCCGCTGGCAGACAGACCCCCGAGCAGAGTCACTCTGCTGGCATCTGGGCTCTCACGGCCTCTCTGCCCAGCTCTAAAAACTCAGTGTAGCTGACTGATCCTCTCCAGTTCTTCCAGAGCCAAAACCAGACAGTGCGCATGATGCCAGCCACACAGGAGCCACTAGGCTCGTCCCCGGCAATGTCAGCACTGTACTCTCGGCAGCCAGTTCCGAGTCCCCCTCATCTAAAAAACCATCACACGTCACATTTTAAAACTCCTTCAGGGCTTGTGGGTCTGGAACACCTGGGCCCCGGGATAACATTCAGATCCATCAGGATCAATGCCCACCTGCGATCACAACTGCAGGTCCACCCCCCGTCACATGAAACAGGCAAAGCGCTCCTTTAAAACCACCCGTGTGGTGTCGGGCCTCCTCACGGTGCTCGGGTTGGGACAACGGGACTGAGCGTCTTTCTCACGGTTCAGTCTGCGGTCAGCACACGACGCCGGCTGCAGGAGGACACTGCAGACACGCAGAGCCTCTGGTGTAAGGGGCTTCTTCCCACTGCTGACCAAGGCAGGAAAGCAAGCTCCCAGATTTTTTCCTACTCCTAAATTTCAGAAAGGTTTTCTTTGCACATTTGAGAAAAGTGTCTCCAGCTCACCTGGCAGCGCCCAAGACAGCTCCGCCTGACCTCGGCATCGTCGATTCCTTCCAGCAGCAGCCGTGCTCAGTGGGCACCGCACAGCCGTCTCTCCCCAAGGACACCGAGCAGGCCCCTCCGCGTGACCCAGCTCAGGGAAGCAGGAGGCGGTGCCGATGACACCATTCCACCCCAGCTCGACCAGCACCGGCCCCTGGCCTCCCACTCGGGTGGGCACCCGCGTCCCCTGCCTGTCCCCATTCCTGCTGAGATTGTAGACTCATCTCAGATTGCCACATCGGGCGGCTGCGTAACCAACGGAAACATCGGGAATCTTGCACATTTTTCTCAAGGCTGTTGAAACGGCCATGAAGAACATTGCACAAGATGTATAAATCTGGGGCTTTATTTCATTACCCAGAATCCTCGCCGAAGCGGGGGACAGGTGAAGGGAGAAGCTGGCTCTCTGCAGCCTGCCTGGCACTGTCCGCACCTCTGGAAGCAACTCTGCCACTGGGCCCCAGCACCCAGCACCACTGCTTAATTGTTGATCCCAGCCACAGTCAGCTCAGAGCAGGGTTTTCAGTGGGAAGGGCAAGACCATGCTGCCAGGGGACACCTGGCCATGATGGAGACATTTCTGGCCGTTGGGGAAGGGGATGCTGCTGGTGTCTGGCGGGAGAAGACCAGGAGGGTGGGAAATATCCTACAAAGCCCTCACAATGAGAAGTATCTGGCTCTCGACCTCACAGCGTTGAGGCCTGGAACCCTGGCCTGCAGTGACCCAAAACCTGGAGTTCCCAGATGACGGATGGCATTTGGGCACCATGTACCCTGAGCAGAGTCAGTCCAAAGAGAACATCCCCATGACGCCAAAGGCAAAAAGCAGCTCAAAGCGAAAGCACGCAAAACCCACACCGGCGCTGGGAATGCAAGAACAGGGGCTGGCATTTCGAACCCTGGGGTTTCCACGCCTCCTGAGCTGGGCCCTTGACTAGAAGGAACCTGGGGGACACAAAGGCAGCAGGGAACCCCAAGAGTGAGTACAGAATGTTCCCATGTGCCCATTTTCCTTAAAGTGATCAGCAACCTGCATGGATTCTCAGAGACAAGCCCTGAACACAGATTTAACAGAATCACTAGAGCACAGCGCCCCGGACCAACACGGAGCACAGAGACCGGAAGGACTGACACGCAGGTTTAAGCCGAGCCTGACCTAGCTGTGCTCCAGTCTGGGACAACACACGGCCCTTTGCTCTTTCTGGTCATCTGTGTCCGAAGTCAGTCACCTGCAGCTCAGGTCCAGCAATACGATGGAGTCCACCAGACTTCACCTGCCAGCTTGTTCACAGCCTCAGACCTGTCTCTGGTCTTCTGTGACTCAGCCCCCTCCCAAGCACTCAAACCTCTCCCTCCCTGCCCCATACGCACAGAATGCGAACACAGCAGTGGTCTGCAACCTGGGCTCTGAGTCAGACCACCTGGGGGCCTCTGCTTGCAAAGTGGAAGTTTGGGCTGACCTTGACCTAGGGCTCCAAATATCCCTCAGGCCTCCCAATCTCCCTGGACATCTGGAGCCCCTAAGATGCTCCCAGGCAACTCTGATGACCCCAGCTGGCCTGCACAGCTGCACTGCCCTGGCTTGAACTTCTCTGTCTGAAACTAGGTGTGTCAAGGCTAGGACCATGGAGGCCAGGCCCGGCTCAGAACAAACTCTCAGTCAATGCTGCCTGTTGGGAGAAGCAGAGGACCAGGCCCCATGCCTGGGGTAAAGATGGCTCTCCAGGGAGAGAGACACTGGCTGCAGTTCAGGACATTCCAAGCCCCAGCCCATGAGCAAGGACAGGCACATCCCTTGGAGCTGTGTCTACAAGGCCAAGCGGAAGCATTAGGGATACCGGCACAGCCACCAGGAAGAAGAGCAACCCCTCTGTTTGCTAGGGACGCCCAGCCTGACCTTGAAGATGGAGGCATCCACCTCCTGGTTGTAGTCCTGCTTGCCGGCGTGCTTCCAGGGGATCCGGAACATGCTCTTCTCCTCATTTTCCCAGATCAGCCCCGGGTACAGGTTGCTGTCGATCTGTTCAATCAGCCACTGCCGCAGCCGCCGTCCGCCATTCCTGTCACACATCCTTCGAAAGGGAAAAGCAGATCCTGCCATGCAATAAATGCTGTTTGATGAGTCAGAGCCACCCAAGAACGCAGCGAGCAGGAAACCTGGAGGTTCACAACAGAGGTGCTGGCTTGGGGGAAACCCCAGGTCCGGGGACTCTGGGCCACCCGCCAGCGGAAGACAATGCTGGCCTCTGTGACCCCGCCCTGACAGAAGGCTGCAAGGCCGCCCCGCTCGGCCCCTGTGAGCCCCAGCCTCGGTTCCATCGGCGCGTCCCACTCGCCCTGATTTCCCACCGCATCACAAACACAGCTGTTTCCCAAACACAGCCTCGTCCAACAGCGACACTCTCAACACGAGCTCAGGGAAGGTCACCTCTCCACGGTGCTGTGCGCTAAGGAGCACCCGATTACCCGATGCCCGGTGGACAGGCGCCCCCAGGAAGAGCAAGCCCTCAGGGTGCCTCCGGTGGTCCCTTCACAGCTGGTGGAGTGGCAGGGGCAGGAGCTTGGGATAAGACGGAGCCGGGATCCTGGTCCACCCAGGTGACCCCGAAGTATCACTTCCCCCTGCAGTGTCGGAGAGGACTGTCGCACCTGGCGGAGGTGCAGTGAGAGTCCAGGTGCTGCACAGGTAGTAGCGCCTGAGCCGAGGCTGGGCCTTAGAAGACTCCTTGGCTCACAGAGGTGGTTACTCTCTTCCTGGGGACGCTGAGCGAGCCATGAGGAACAGTGGGTGAGGAGGAGAACGAGTTGCAGCTGCAGAAAAGCCAGGTCACCAGCTCAATCTTTCCGGGGGCATGGTGACCTGGGGACCCCAGGACACCCAAGGGCACCCTTAAACATTCCTCCCAGAGCTCGCAGTTGGCTTTCCCAGCAGCCCGGGGAAAGAGACGACACACACACTGCCACGACTCACAGCCAACACTTACAAGAACAGTGCTGGAAATCCCCAGGCCGTTGGACAGACGCCCACCCAAAAAGAAACCCAAGCAACAGCATCTCTGTTCTTCTGATGAAATGTGACCTCTCTGGACATGCAAGTGTGAAGCGATCAGCAGTGGCAGGACATAATATGGTCACAGCCAGAGCCACACTGGTCCACCGGCAAAACAACAGTCAGCAACCTTTGTAAGAAACGATTTGGGAAACTCCAGCCCCCTGCAGGTGGCTGTGGGGGCAGGGAAGGGGGCCAGGTCCCCGGGGGCAGGAGGTGAGATCTCAGTGCCAGTATCAGCTTTTCCACCCATAACCCCGTTGCTCACCTGTGGACTCAGAGAGAGTGCAGGTGTGAAACAGAAATTGGAGTTTGCCTTGGAAACCCCAAGCCCTAGCAAAGCTCTCCCCTGGCGAGACCTGAGGAACCCCCTCGAACCTCTCTCTGAGGGATATGCTTCCAGAGGCCCAGAGTCTGCATCCATAAATGAGCAGGGGCCGATTCAGAAGCCTGGACCTAGGTTCACCTAGGGAGAAGAACGAAGCAGCACCATCACCCACCCCGCAAACGACCAGGCCGGGTGCGCATTTCTACATCTGCTTGGGGAAGAGGGAGGATGCTCCCCGCCTGGGGCTCCGGCTGCTGGAGGAGGTAGGGTAGGAACACAAGGGGCTAGGAGCTGGAAACGTGTCCTGGAAGGGAGATGTCGCCTCGCCCTTGGTCCCAGAGCCCCTGAGGAAGAAGCAATCCCGCTGATTATGCGCCTTTTCCAGAAGGGGTGAACCTTCTCCTCAGGGTGCCTAAGGAGTTCATCACCTCAAAACTGCTAAGGATGACCAACTTAGTGATTCACAGAAAAAAAGGGGGCAATACGGAAACTGGAAAGCACTTTAGAAGCCATCCGATCCAGCCTCTCTTGGCCGAAAGGGGAAAAGCAGGCTCAGAGAGGTACAGCAACTACCAGGGACACCGCGCAGGCGGGTCGGGACCGTCCTCCCGCCCGCAGCAGCTTATTTTCTTCGTTCTACAGGGAGAGGCCACATTTAAGTGGGAGGCCTCAGCACGTGGACAGCCCCCTCAGTCTCCCGCAGTCACCTCTGAAGGGCATCAGAATGACTCTCACAACTGCGGCCCACAATTGTATGATTTATTGAACACTAGCAAATTAACCCCACCAAATGCCCAACCAGGAAAAAAATAATACGCCAGTCACATGCTTATAACTTCCCCTTCCTTGATTTTGAGGTAACAATCCCCTCCACCGACCAAGTGCTATGTGGAGCTCATGTGCATCCCCACATGCACGCTGGGTCCCTGCCCAGACCACCCCAAAGGACTGAGACCCGGGACCCGGCTGAGCCGGCACTGGAAACCCACACACACACACACCCCTCTAGACATTTCTCTTGCCTCAAGTGACAGAATCACTTCCAAATCTTCTGGGGAAACTACCTGCTGGACCCCAAAAGGGGCAACCAAAGGCTCTTACCTTTGGTTCCAAAAACAGTGGGGCTGTAGATTAGGGGGCAATTTAAACCCCCAGAACCTTCAGTCCGCAGTGTCCCTCTCTAAAGCTGTGGGCGGCAGCAGATCTCACCTGGGCAGTCATCCTGCGCCCTGGGGTCCTCTCTCTCTTTCTCCCTTTTTCTGTCTCCCTCTCCGGGGTAGTACAGATTGAACCCAGTACTGAGCTATATCCCAAGACCTTTTTAATTTTTATTTTGAGGCAGTGTCTCACTGTCACTAAGTTGCCCAGGCTGGGCTCCAACTTGCGACCTTTCTGCCTCAGGCTACCAGAGTTTTGGCATTATAGGCATGCGCCATCACGCCTGGCCCTGGGGCTCCTCCAACCCTAGAACTTCCTGCGGCCCTGGACCCTGGCGGGTGCCGACCTCCTTCCCCGGCGGGAAGGGACACGCGGGAGCCGGGATGCCGCGACGCCACTCGGGAACCGCCGCCCGCGTCTCGATCCGTACGGGCCCGCCCGCGCGCGCTGCCCGCCAGGTCCGCGGCTCTTCCCGCTGCCGGATTTCGGGGCTCGCTATGTCCCCCCATTAATAAGCGTGCCGCGTAAGCCACATCTTGGGGAAAATTGAGTTTCACAGCGCAGCCAGCCTGGGGAGCAGGCGACAAGGACGCGGGCAGGACCCCGGCTCCCAGAGGCGCGCG